>NC_079216.1:59943524-60273524 GCF_029633865.1 Lampris incognitus | reverse complement strand
TTCTTCTGCCGTTGCTTGCAGGACGGTGGCTCCCTGGACCAGTCGCTAAAGAAAGCGGGCAAGATCCCAGAGCAGATCCTCGGCAAAGTCAGCATCGCTGTGGGTAGCTCAGACTCCTCTCCCAGCAAAAAAAAAAAAAAAAAAAAGACACCGTGGCTGCGACTCTGCAGCTTTCCTGTGAAAGTGATTTGGTCTCTGATGGACACGTGTGGCTGATGTGCGTTGTTTATATTTCCAGGTCATCAAGGGGCTGTCCTACCTGAGAGAGAAACACAAGATCATGCACAGAGGTAACTGGCTATTTAACTCATGGTGGGCGGACACGGCGGCGCAGTGGTTAGCGCGGTCGCCTCACAGCAAGAAGGTTCTGGGTTCGAGCCCCGGGGTAGTCCAACCTTGGGGGTCGTCCCACGGTGTCCTCTGTGTGGAGTTTGCATGTTCTCCCCGTGTCTGTGTGGGTTTCTCCGGGGGCTCCGGTTTCCTCCCACAGTCCAAAGACATGTAGGTCAGGTGAATCTGCCGTACTAAAATGCCCCTAGGTATGAATGTGTGTGTGATGGCCTGGCGGCCTGTCCAGGGTGTCTCCCCGCCTGCCGCCCAGTGACTGCTGGGATAGGCTCCAGCATCCCCGTGACCCCGAGAGCAGGATAAGCGGTTCGGATAATGGATGGATGGATGGAAGGGATGACACAGAGGTGAATGCTGTGTTTATACGGGGGTTCATTTATTTAACCATCTCTTTGATATCTCATACTCAAAATGGCTTGCTCTGAATTAAAGAGCAGTGAACAACTGAAAAAAAAAGCATCTGTATAGCTAACGTGTGAGGTATTTTTAAAAAAAAAATCCTGTTACGGAGGCGTAATTGAACATCGCAACAATTGAAACCTCAGCACTTAATCCATTTTTACCTTCAAGTAATTTTCCTCTCCAGCTGTTCAGATCTGACCTGAAATGTGGTGCACTAACAGAAACATGAGCACTATGCAGGATTCTGCCCGGCCTTTCCACTGACAACATGCTATACACCCGTTGCGTTGCAACTGACAACTGTAACTTCATTGTATGCTGCAGCACAGAGGGTTGCCTCTTAAAATTGCCCCCCCGGCGCGCTCTCCTGAGTACCCCATCTTTTCGCTTTCAGACGTCAAACCCTCCAACATCCTGGTGAACTCCCGTGGCGAGATCAAGCTGTGTGACTTCGGGGTGAGCGGGCAGCTCATTGACTCCATGGCCAACTCCTTCGTGGGCACTCGCTCCTACATGTCTGTGAGTGCGTTTCTCCGTTTCCTGTTGCACTCAAGCCGCACAGTGAGGGTTAGCCTCATATCTGCAGGGAAACAGAATACAGCATCCAAGACTGACTGATATGGTGGCTTGCAAAAGTATTCATACCCCTTGAACTTTTCTACATTTTATCACGTTACGACCACAAACATAAATATATTTTCTTGGAATTTTATGTGAGAGACCAACACAAAGTGGCCCACAATTGTGAAGTACAAAGAAAATGATACGATTTGAAAATTTTTTTACAAATAAAAAACTGAAAAGTGCGGCGTGCAAAAGTATTCAGCCCCCTTTTCTCTGAGTGCAACCAATTGCCTTCAGAAGTTGCCTGATGACTGCTGAATGATCGAATGTTGACCTAATGACTAAAGAGAGTCAACCTGTGTGTAATCTAATCTCAGTACAAATACAGCTGTTCTGTGACGGCCTCGGAGGTTTGTTAAGAGAATATCGGGGAGCAAACAGCATCATGAAGTCCAAGGAACACACCAGACAGGTCAGGGATAAAGTTGTGGAGAGGTTTAAAGCAGGGTTAGGCTATAAAAAGATTTCCCAAGCTTTGAACATCTCACGAAGCACTGTTCAATCCATCATCTGGAAATGGAAAGAGTATGGCACAACTGCAAACCTACCAAGACACGGCCGTCCACCTAAACTTACAGGCCGAACAAGGAGAGCACTGATCAGAGATGCAGCCAAGAGGCCCATGGTGACTCTGGACGAACTGCAGAGATCCACAGCTCAGGTGGGGGAATCTGTCCACAGGACAACTATTGGTCGTGCTCTGCACAAATCTGGCCTTTATGGAAGAGTGGCAAGAAGAAAGCCATTGTTAAAAGAAAACCATAAGAAGTCACGTTTGCAGTTTGCCAGAAGCCATGTGGGGGACACAGCAAACATGTGGAAGAAGGTGCTCTGGTCAGATGAGACCAAAATTCAACTTTTTGGCCTAAATGCAAAACGCTATGTGTGGCGGAAAACTAACACTGCACATCACTCTGAACACACCATCCCCACTGTCAAACATGGTGGTGGCAGCATCATGCTCTGGGGGTGCTTCTCTTCAGCAGGGACAGGGAAGATGGTCAGAGTTGATGGGAAGATGGATGGAGCCAAATACAGGGCAATCTTGGAAGAAAACCTGTTGGAGTCTGCAAAAGCCTTGAGACTGGGGCGGAGGTTCACCTTCCAGCAGGACAAGGACCCTAAACGTAAAGCCAGGGCTACAATGGACTGGTTTAAAACAAAACATATTCATGTGTTAGAATGGCCCAGTCAAAGTCCAGACCTAAATCCAATTGAGAATCTGTGGCAAGATCTGAAAACTGCCGTTCACAAACGCTCTCCATCTAATCTGACTGAGCTTGAGCTGTTTTGCAAAGAAGAACGGGCAAAAATTTCAGTCTCTAGATGTGCAAAGCTGGTAGAGACATACCCCAAAAGACTTGCAGCTGTAATTGCGGCAAAAGGCGGTTCCACATGGTATTGACTCAGGGGGGCTGAATACTTTTGCACACCGCACTTTTCAGTTTTTTATTTGTAATTTTTTCTTAAAATCATATATAATTTTCTTTGTACTTCACAATTGTGTGCCACTTTGTGTTGGTCTTTCACATAAAATTCCCATAAAATATATTTATGTTTGTGGTCGAAACGAGACAAAATGTGGAAAAGTTCAAGGGGTATGAATACTTTTGCAAGCCACTGTATGGTGTCGTGGAGCATGCCGATATCGCAGAACCATTGTGATCCCATACATTTGCTCCTTTACATTTTTTGGTCATCTTCAATCGTTATGATTCTTTTCACTGAAAGTAACAAAACTAAAAATATTAACTAAAGCAAAATATGAGTACGTTGTGGAGTTAGAAAACAACGAGACAGGAGACGTGAGAGTAGACGTAGTCGAGGTAGTTTACTAGCTCCAACTTCGCATGTCATACATTCGACAACGACACTGAACTGTGAACCGGAAGCGGAAGTGCATTATCTGACCCCTCGCCTCTTCCCTTAAAGGTACACCGTCCTCTTAGGTGAATGTCTCTCGTTATATAGATGTGGGTCACCACACAGGCCCCCCCAGAATTCACCTACACAAAACAATGCAAAACAGCAAAAGTGCAAGTCATGAACATAAAAATAGACTCTACAACAGAACAGTCAATGACAGGGAAAACAGGTGACGAGTCAGGGGGCGGACCCTGCGGCCATAACGGCTGCGCTTCACAGGAGGGGAAACAGATGGGGCCGAAACCCGGGCCATAGGCGGGGCCGAAGCAGGAACAGAGGCAGGTGCCGGGGCCGACCTAGGAGGGCGCCCCCGCCGCGGGGGTAGGGCCAATTGCATTGGCTCCCCAATGTCCAAGTGAGCGGGCTTGAGACGGTCTATAGCGACCCGCTCCGGCCTGCCCCCCATGTCCACCACAAAGTTCTTATCCCCCACCTCCAGGACGCGGAAGGGCCCGTCGTATGGGGGCTGCAGCGGGGACCGATGGCTGTCGTGCCTAATGAAGACGTACCTTGCCGATGGCAGATCCTTGGGGACGTAGGACCGGGGGAGGCGGTGTTGAGACATCGGAATGGGAGCGAAGGCACCGGCAGCGCTCCGGGACACACTGAGGTGAGAGGCGGCCGACCAGGGAGCCGTAGCATCCGGAAGAAACTCCCCCGGAACCCGCAGGGGCTGGCCATACACCAGCTCAGCGGAGGAGGTCTGGAGGTCTTCCTTCGGGGCCGAACGCAGGCCGAGCATGACCCACGGGAGCCGGTCCATCCAGTCGCAGCCAGTGAGGCTTGCCCGCAGAGCGGCTTTCATGTCCCGATGGAACCGCTCACAAAGTCCGTTGCTCTGCGGGTTGTACGCCGTAGTGCGATGGATCTTCACCCCCAGGTGCTCAGCGACCGCCGTCCAGAGCTCCGAGGTAAACTGGGAGCCCCGGTCGCTCGTGATGTCACCAGGCGTAACGAAACGGGCCACCCAGCAGCCGATGAACGCCCGTGCGGGAATAGCCTCTGGCCACCTGGTGGCCCTGTCCACAATAGTGAGGAGGAACGTATAACCACGGGAGGGGGGCAGGGGACCCACCAGGTCAACATTGACGTGGTCAAACCGCCTCTCTGGAACCACAAACGGCGCCAAAGGGGCCTTGGTATGGCGGTGCACCTTGGCGCGTTGGCACGCCACACACGAGCCGGCCGAGGCTCTAACATCCTTTCGGAGCCCAGGCCAAACGAACTTGACGCTCACCAGCTTGGTCGAGGCCTTCACTCCCGGGTGGGAATGGCCGTGGACGGTGTCGAAAACTCGGCGCCGCCAAGAAGTAGGCACCAGGGGGCGCGGTTGACCGGTGGAGATGTCACAGAGGAGGGTGGTGTTGGCCGCGTCGAACGTCACGTCCTCCAGCCGTAGCGCCGTAGGGGTCGACCGGTAGTCTTGAACGGTCGCGTCCTTGGCTTGGTCCGCTGCCATAGCGGCGTAGTCGAGTCCCAAGTGAACGGCGTTAACAACCGCCCGTGAAAGGCAGTCGGCGACGGAGTTATCCTTCCCGACACGTGTTGTATGTCCGTGGTAAACTCGGAAACCGCCGCGAGATGGCGCTGCTGACGCCCAGACTACGGTTCTGAGGTTTTGGCCATACAGAACGTCAGCGGTTTGTGGTCCACGAAAGCGGTGAACTGTCGGCCCTCCAATAGGAACCTAAAGTGTCTGGTTGCGAGGAAGAGACCCAGTAGTTCCCTATCAAAGGTGCTGTATTTGCGCTCGCTCTCACGGAGTTGTTTACTGAAGAACGCCAACGGCTGCCAGCCCCCCCCCCCCCACCCACTGCTCACACACGGCCCCCACGGCGTAGTCGGAGGCATCCGTTGTAAGGGCTATGGGGGCGGCAGGCGACGGGTGGGCTAGCAGCGCAGCGTTGGCCAGCGCGGTCTTGGCGGCCATCCCCGAAGACCAGTCCAGCTCGTCCTTAGACTTCTTTCACCGCAGGGCCTCATACAGGGGACGCATGATGTGGGCGGTACGGGGCAGGAAACGGTTATAAAAGTTCACCATGCCCAGGAATTCCTGCAGCGACTGTACAGTGCGGGGGCGGGGGAACATGGTGACAGCCTCAACCCTGGCAGGGAGGGGAACGGCCCCCTGTGGAGTGATGTGGTGCCCGAGGAAGGTGATGGACGACTCCCCGAACTGACCCTTAGCTGGGTTGATGATGAGGCCGTGTTCGCCGAGCCTGTCGAACAGCTGTCTGAGGTGCGTCACGTGTTCCTCCGCCGACGCGCTGGCCACGAGGATGTCGTCTAAATACATAAACAAAAATGGCATGTCGCGGAGCACAGAATCCATAAGGCGCTGAAACGTCTGCGCCGCCCCTTTAAGGCCGAAAGGCATACGTAAAAACTCAAAGAGCCCAAAGGGTGTGATGACAGCCGTTTCTGGGACATCCAGTGGGTGGACCGGCACTTGGCGATACCCCCGCACTAAGTCGATTTCGGAATTGTCATGTACCGGTTTGGCATGTAAGGGCACCCGTATGTATGTGACGTCACCTGTTGACGTGGGGAGAAGCGCGAGGAATATTGTTCGGGCAGTCTTGCAATACGGTGGAATAAAGCAAGCCACGTTAGGCATTGTGTAATAACGGTGTGCCTAACCATTTATAATGAATGACACCTAAATAAGCATATAGGTGGGAATAACAGATCAGAACAATGGCGATGAGTGACGTACCGAGCCTAAGCTAAGTGATGAGCTAAAGTTCGTAACGTTTAGTTAGATCTGAAGTGTAGCTAACAGTTGTAGCTTGCTAGCTAGGGCGGCAGCATGGAAAAGACAGCATGCGTACCGGCGTTTGGTCGCTACTCCGACCCGGCGACTTTGGGGTCGCGGTGGACAAGATGGCTAATGTCATTTGAACTGTTTGCTGATGGGAAAGGTCTGATCATCGATGATAACACCGAGGATGCAGTGAAGCAGCGCCGGAGAGCACTTCTTCTGCATCACGCAGGTCCAGACACACAGGACATCTTTTCAACTTTGGACGCCACCGGAGAGGTGACTGATTATGATGTCGCTGTTGCAGCTTTGAACAGATATTTCGTGCCTCAAGTAAATGCTACATTCGCCCGCCAGACATTTCAGAAAATCTCTCAGAATCAGGGGGAGACAGTACAACAATTCGCTACACGCTTGAGACGTGCGGCAAAAGACTGCGGTTTTGGTGGAGACACGACGATCAGATTAGAGACGCAATTGTAAGCAAATGCACGTCGAGTTATATTCGCCGTAGACTCCTCGAGGAGGCGCGTGGTTTGGTGCTTGCTCGCGCTCTCGAGTTGGCGGCACAGTGCGAACAAATTGAAGAACAAATGGCGGGGATGTCTGTGAGGGAGGGGAAAGCAGAGTCGACTGTGAGTCGTGTCTCACAGAAAGGAGGGAAATATCAGAAGAGAGGACAAGGGAGACCGGGCGCGGATAGAGGAAAAACGGACCAAATGGACAAAACGTGTTTTAAGATGTGGACATTCAGACCACTTTGGGCAAGACCCCAATTGTCCCGCGCGCGGCCAAACGTGTCGCAAATGCAATGGTAGAGACCATTTCGCAAAGCAATGCAAAACAAAAGGTGCAACAGGAAAGGAAAAAGTGCATAAAATAGAGATAGAAGAACATGATTATGCCTTTGTATTGAATGATACAAACAAGTCAGATAGGCTCAACATAAATGTGGGAGGAGTTAGCTTGAAGATGCTTGTCGACTCCGGGGCTACTTGCAATGTGATAGACGAAAAGACCTGGGAGGGTTTAAAGTCAGAGAAAATTAGGTGCCACTCATATGTACCAAAGCCGGAAAGGAAACTATTTTCCTATTCATCTAACCAACCTCTACCCATTAAAGGGGCGTTCACATGCAAAGTAAAAATAGGAGAACGCTGTGAACAAGCAGAATTCATAGTAATCAGAGGTGATGGAGAACCACTACTAGGAAAAGAGTTGGCCATGAAACTAGGTGTACTGAAAATAGGTGCCAACATATCAGCCGTCAGAGACATGAACCAATCACTTCAGCAGCAGCACCCGACTGTATTTCAGGGGGTAGGGAAGCTGAAAACAAAACAGATAACGCTACACATAGACCCAGAGGTGACACCAGTAGCACAGCCACTCAGGCGTATACCCTTCAACCTACGGGCGCCTGTGGAGGCCAAGATAAAAGAGCTCCTGGATCTAGACATAATAGAACCGGTCGATGGACCAACACCATGGGTAAATCCAGTGGTCATCGTGCCCCAGGCAAACTCAGAAATAAGACTTTGTTTAGACATGCGACAGGCAAACCTTGCCATCATCAGAGAGAGGTATCCAACACCCACTGTGGATGAGCTACTACAAGGGATGAATGAATCGGTGGTGTTTAGTAAACTGGACTTAAAGTGGGGCTACCACCAACTTGAAATGACCCCAGAATCACGCGGAATCACCACATTCGCCATCCACAACGGAGTCTACAGATACAAGAGACTCATCTTCGGCGTGTCTTCCGCCAGCGAACAGTACCAGCATGAAATCGCCGCTGCACTGGCTGGTATAGAAGGTGTGGAGAACATCTCAGATGATGTCATAGTCCACGCTAAGGATGAGGAGACACACAACGAGCGACTACACACAGTCATGAGGAGACTGGAGGAGTGCGGACTGACGCTAAACCCTGCCAAGTGTCAGTTCAACATGGATCGACTGATTTTCATGGGAATCCTGCTGTCTGAAAAAGGAATCGGTCCTACAGAGGAGAGAGTGAGAGCCGTGAGCGAGGCGAGAGAGCCGGAAAACGCATCGGAGGTGAGAAGCTTCCTCGGGCTCGTAAGTTACAGCAGCAGATTCATTCCACAGTTTGCAACAGTGTCAGAGCCGCTGCGACGCCTGACAAGAAAGGACACTCCGTTTGAATTCGGTCCAGAACAGAAACAAGCGTTTGAGGCGCTGAAAGAGGGCTTAGCCAAAGCAGGGACACTAGCCTACTTTAACAAAGATGCACCGACCAAAATCATTGCAGATGCTAGTCCAGTGGGATTAGGAGCAGTGTTAGTACAGACCCAGAATGGAGAAAATGTTCCCATTTGTTATGTCGGTCGTGGTCTAACCGACTGTGAACGCAGGTATTCTCAGACAGAGAAAGAGGCCTTAGGTCTGGTATGGGCGAGTGAAAGGTTACACCCATACATCTATGGTAGACGATTTGACTTGGTTACAGACCACAAACCTCTTGAATCTATCTACAGCCCACGCTCGAAACCATGCGCTCGTATAGAGCGATGGGTCCTAAGGTTACAGCCTTATGATTTTAAAGTAGTACATATCTCAGGCAAAAAGAACATAGCAGACCCACTATTACGTCTGCTGGGGAACAGCGCACTGAAACAGAAACATGCACACGGATCCGACGAGTATGTGAGATTTGTTGCAGTGAGTGTCACACCCAGAGCATTGAGAACCCGCGAGGTGGAGGAGGCATCAGCCCACAACGAGGAGCTGATCAAGGTGCGTAAAGCTATTAAGAGTGGACACTTTGAGAAGTGCGCAGCATATGCCGCGGTGGCTAGTGAGTTATGTGTAATAGGACAGTTGGTTCTACATGGAACGCGTATTGTGCTGCCACAAGTACTGCAGGCACGCGCTCTCTCACTAGCACACGAAGGACACTTAGGAATTGTCCGAACTAAACAGCACCTCAGGAGCAAAGTCTGGTGGCCAACAATGGACAGAGCAGCCGAGAGACATTGTAGGTCATGCCACGGATGCCAAGTTGTTGCTCGGCCAGACGCACCGGAACCGTTAAGACCAACAGAGTTACCAGAGGGGCCCTGGCAAGATATTGCCATTGACTTACGCGGACCCCTGCCGACAGGTGACTCGATTCTAGTTGTAGTTGATTACTACAGCCGCTACTATGATTATGACGTGTTAAAGTCCACAACCACGTCAAAAGTGATAGACAGTCTAGAGACAATCTTCAGTCGACATGGACTTCCCGTCACACCGAGGTCGGACCAGGGTCCTCAGTTCAAATCAGAGGAGTTCAGTGAGTACTGTGACACCAACGGAATCAAGCATGTGAAAACAACGCCACGATGGGCGCAGGCGAACGGCGAGGTAGGACGTCAAAACGCCTCGCTGATGAAGAGGATTCGCATCGCTGTTTCAGATGGACTCAATTGGAAGCGAGAACTTAGAAAGTATGTGACAGTATACCGGAGCATCGATCACGCGACCACAGGGAAGAGTCCCGCGGAGTTGCTCTTCAAAAGAAAGATGAGGGGGAAGCTGCCAAGCATCACAGCAGCACACGCTGATCTGGAGGTAAGAGACAGAGATGCGGAACAGAAAGGACAATCAAAGATCTATGCAGACGAACGGCATCACGCCAGGTACTCGGATGTCAATGTCGGTGACACGGTCCTGGTGAGACAAGAAAAGACTGATGAACTGACAACACAACGCCACACAAGGTGGTGAGCAAATCAGGAAACCAAGTTGTCGTCGAATCTCCAACCGGAGCCAGATACACACGGAACACAACATTCGTGAAGCGATACACCAGTACTCAGGAGACACCTGCTGGAGCAGAAGCATCACAGGATGCCGAGGACTGCACATCAAACAGAGAGACACTGGGTGCTCAAAACGCAGAGCGGAGCAACACCAGCAATGACACCCCGGGGGCAGACAGGCCTCCAAGAGAGAGATGCTTGCCATCAAGGCTGGTAGATTATGATATGACATAGACTGGAGAAATGTAAAAAAAAACTGTTGGGTCAAGTTCAGTGACGATTGTTTGATGATGCAAATGTGAAATTAACATGTTAAGAGGTCTTTTATGTTTACAGACTGTTCATAAGTGAATATGTGTTAATGGCGAATTAATACATGGTTCTAATTAAGGTGAAAGCATACAGAATATGTGGTATGTGTTTTGGTTAGGAATGTTTTGATACTGTCATTATATGGGCTCATATTTTTGAATTGAAAATAACCTGAAGTTTATTTCCCAGAAAAGGAAGGATGTCATGTACCGGTTTGGCATGTAAGGGCACCCGTATGTATGACGTCACCTGTTGATGTGGGGAGAAGCGCGAGAGATATGATTCGGGCAGTCTTGCAATACGGTGGAATAAAGCAAGCCACGTTAGGCATTGTGTAATAACGGTGTGCGTAACCATTTATAATTAATGACACCTAAATAAGCATATAGGTGGGAATAACAGATCAGAACAGGTGTGGTGAGCTCGGGGAAATTGGCGAGCAGGCGTTGGTATGGATCCCCGGTGGAGAGTGTGTTAGCGAGGCACAGCGCTCCAGCCCCCCCAACCGTGCAGGGGTATGACGCAAAAGAGACGGCATCAACCACGCGACAGTTTTTAACATCCACCAGCAGGTTGAAAGCACAGAGGAAATCCGCACCTAGGAGCGGGGTGGATACAGCAGCCGTCACAAAGTCCCAGCCGAAACGTCGGCCGCCAAAACACACGTCCACATGTCTGATACCGTACGTCCGAATGGACGTGACGTGCCGTTGGCGGCGTCCATCTGGGGGCCGTGACTGTCGGTCATCGTGTCCACAGCTTGTGCTGGTAGTATGCTGCGTTGAGCGCCAGAGTCAACCAGCAGCCGCCGGCCCGACAAGGAGTCTCTGATGAACAACAGCTTGCAGTCACGGCCGGCGCCCATAGCCGTCAACGAGCGCCGGCCTTGGCGTTTCCCTGAACCCTGTAACTGCAGGGTTTGCGACACTGTTTTGCTTTTGCCCCAAACCTGGCATGGTAATAACAGAGCCCGTCGTCAGGTTGGCGGCGGGCTGTCACCGCAGCCGCGGTGTCCATATAGTTGTACACAGGTGGTGGTGGGGCGGTCTGGTGGGGTAGCAGGGCATGCACAAACTGTTGCCGGTTGGCCAGGAAAACCCTGTCTGCTTCAGCAGCCAGAGAACGGTAGTCCTTGGAGGCGGCGAGAGGAGAACTGGCCAGTGCCTCAGAAAAATGTGTGTGAAAAGAAAGGCCGGATCAGCCCATCCCAGCACAGACAGCATTTTTTCCATTAACTCAGACGGTTTGCCGTCGCCGAGGCCATTCGGGGACAGTAAACGGTCTGCCTTCTCCAGCTCCGACAGTTCAAATAGTTTCAGGAGGAATGTCTTTATAGCATCGTACTTGCCAGCAGCTGGCGGAGCTTCCAACAGTGCCGTTGTCGATGGGTCTAACGCCGCCACTACGTGGAAGTACTGCGTTGCATCCTGCGTTATCCCTCTCAGCTGGAACTGGGCTTCCACATGTTGAAACCACGGCCGTGGATTATGTTGCCAAAAGTCGGGTAGCTTCACAGTAGCGGGGTAAATGCTAGCGTTAGCAATAGCCATGTTGTTAGCACCGGCGTCGGGAAGCGGGTACCGCGGCAGCATTATTCCCGGCGTCGTCGTTGTCAGACATACTCGTATTAGTAGTTCGATCACGTCGGGGTCACCAATGTGGAGTTAGAAAACAACGAGACAGGAGACGTGAGAGTAGACGTAGTCGAGGTAGTTTACTAGCTCCAACTTAGCATGTCATACATTCGACAACAACGGTGAACCGGAAGCGGAAGTGCATTATCTGACCCCTCGCCTCTTCCCTTAAAGGTACACCGTCCTCTTAGGTGAATGTCTCTCGTTATATAGATGTGGGTCACCACACCGTTGTAATTACGTTATACAGTAAGGCCAATGCCAGTACTGCTATTTCTACTACTACTAATTTCCATGTGTTTACACAGCCAGAGCGTCTCCAGGGCACCCATTACTCTGTCCAGTCAGACATCTGGAGTATGGGCCTGTCTCTGGTGGAAATGGCTATCGGCCGTTTCCCCATCCCACCGCCCGACGCGAAAGAGCTGGAGCAGATCTTTGGCTTCCCGGTAGAGGGGGAAGGATCCCCCGGTGAGTCTTCGCCCAAGCCTCGACCCCCTGGCCGACCAGGAAGCTGTACGTCTTGACAGAAAACCGCTTCACCTCCTTTGTTGTTGTGCATCAGAACGTGTGAGCTCTTCAACAGAGACTCGCCGAAATCCTTTTAAAAAGGATTTCAGAACTGATTACGTCACAGAACAATCTAGACCAGTGTTTCTCAACCCAGTCCTCAAGGACCCCCCCTTTCCTGCAGATTCTCATTGTAACCCTGTATAGGTAGCCCTGCTTGTACTTACTCGACCAATCATCTCGCAGCACTTAATTATGCAAGGTGTGCAACGTCTGACAAAATTCATTGCTGATTGGTTGAATAACTACAAACAGGTACCTATTCAGGGTTGCAAAGAAAATATGCAGGATAGGGGGGTCCTTGAGGACTGGGTTGAGAAACACTGATTCTAGACCACAACCCTTTATAATGTATGTAGTAAAATTAAATCAGAATCAAGGTTGTTTACACTTTATATGCTGTTCTCGTGTTTTCCAACCTAGCGTATGGACCGGACAGCAGACCTCCGATGGCTATTTTTGAATTGCTTGACTACATAGTCAATGAGGTGTGTGCGAGTTTGAACTTGATTGTACATATTTTTCTCAAGACACCTGTATTTATGTAGTTTAATCATACCCTAACACTTGACTGCTGAATGTTGATTGGACCATCTTGTTTTCAGCCCCCACCTAAACTACCTGGGATATTTGGATCGGAATTCCAAGACTTCGTGAACAAATGGTAAAGAAAAAGTATTCAAAATACTGTCATCAACGTGCAGCAACATCATTTCTGATATCTCCAGTGGCCTCTAATTGCTGATCAGAAACTACAGTGCCACCTAGTGGCAATAGTTATCACCTACACGTTGTATTTATTAAAATGTTGGACGTTGATGATATTGGACATGCCTCCTTTTGCAGTTTGATAAAGAATCCAGCAGAAAGAGCAGACCTGAAACAGCTGATGGTGGGTGCGCTTTACTGATGCCGATCAACTCCTCGTCCAGCTTTCTCCAGTTCGTGATTGTTAACGTTTTGTCTTGTGCTTAGGTCCACCCTTTCATCAAGCAGTCTGAAGCAGAGGAAGTGGACTTTGCCGGCTGGTTGTGTAGTACCATTGGACTCAATCAGCCTGTGACCCCCACCCACAGCATAGGGGTTTGATACCCTCCATCCACACCACACTTCAACCGGACCAATGAGCAGCTCTGCTACAATCAACCCCCCCCCCCCCGCACTCTCCATTAATGACTGTTTTACTGAGAAAAAAACAGTTTAAATACATATTGCAAATTATACTGTGCAATCACTAGTTGTACATTAAGAGTATAAGTCTTACATGCCAAGTGAAATTAACCTTATGTATTGAACAAATCTTTGGCTTGTGCGACAGGCCTGCTTGAAAAGCCATTTTTTTCTAATTGTGATCAAATCCTTTGTTTGTGAGAAACGCTTTAACCTTTCACCTGATAGTCAACATTATGACATGCTTAGAGCAGCTATATACACGTTTTTGCTAGCATTTGCAAAATGTGGTGTTATCAGGTCTTGTGAATTAAAATTATTTTCAACAGGAACAACTAATGTAACTGAAACGCACTTTTATTTTAATGAATTTGTGAACCGCAGTCTGTATGAACACAAATTTATGCCTTGGCTGGTTTAGCTGCTTGTTTAGCTGCTTGTTTAGCAGCTGCCTTCTTTGCTGGCCTCTTCTTGGGTTTAAGCATCTTGGCCTTGATCTGTGAAGAGACCAAAATAAGATTTAGAAGTGACAACCTTCAAGTGCTCCGGTTTGCTGACCAGCCTGCAACTGTTTTCTACTTACAGCAGGGTCGTGCTGGAGGATAGCGCGACGTCTTGCCGTCTTGGCGTAAGGGTTCAGTTTCATCATAATCCTCAGATTCTTCAGTGGGTTCTTCTTCAGAACTCTGCGGTTGATCTTCTTGCTGCAATTAGAATATAAACGTCAGTGAAAGAATAACCATTTTACTTATCTGCAACCTTCATAAATGAATTAACTGCACAGCTCAGGACTTCCATAATAATCAAGAATTCAGAAACACGGACCAGAAGTGGAATCTCATCATGCTTTGATGTGCCATTGGCAACATTTAAAAACTGAACGAGTGTGTCACTTACTTAGGTGTACGAAGGGCTTTCTGGATCTCCTCACTTTTCAGAATCCTGGTCAAGTCTGAGTTGGACATCTTGTGACCTGGCAGACTGAAAGAAATACAGGTTTGTAAGGAAAAGAGCTATCATGTGCTGTATTACTAAGCTAAGTATCACTCAAACTCAGAACTTCTTCAGTTATCACAAAGTTTCAAAAACACGGACCACGAAGTGAAAGCTCATCACTGTGATGCATCCAAGTATCAAATGCACCAGTAACAATTTATATTCCCCCAATACTCACTTGTAATCCACCTTCAGGGAAGCACATTTACGCCCGGTGCCATACAGGTCATCCAGTTTACGGAAGGCGCTCTCAGTCCAGATACAGAAACGTCCAACGTGACCACCAGGAGCAAGCCTCAGCAGGTTGAGTTTGTTGACGTTCTGTAATGTGATACCTAAAAAAATAATTTAAAAAAAAGAGCATAAAAGTCAACACTTGGATTGCAACCATTACACAAAAAAGAAAATAAGGTCAAACATGCTCCTCATATCATGACAATCAGCTCAGCTGGTCTAAATATACACCAGGCTTTAAGTCCAATTATGCTTGCTGTCAACACTAGCATGGTGTTGCCAGTTATATTTCCTTCTGTAACTTTTCCACTTGATCTGTGCTACCATCGAGTAAGCATTATAATTTTGACTGGCAGAAAAATTGTGCATCAGTATTACTGGATCATGCATAATGGAAAACACACCTGGAATATTTCTGAAGGCTTTGGTGACACCAGCGTCTTGGTTGTAGATGATGCATGGTCCCCTGCGCTGGATACGTCTACGATTCCTCATCTTACCTTTACCAGCACGCATACGCTGGGAAGCATATACCTGATGGGCAAGAAATACATTGGAAAAATCTGGTAAGCATATACCTGATGAGCAAGAAATGCAATTGAAAAATCCAAGTTCGCTACTGCAATGGCCTAAGAGCAACATCTTTAAGTGACCTTTATTAAGCAAAAACAAGTTCTGTTTAAGGGCTCTAAAAATGTAATGTTATGCTGCAGATTGGCTATTTTTAGTCATATGGCTCAGAACTTCCAATAAAATCAGGATTCAGAAACACGGACCTGAAGTGGAACCTCATCACAGCAAGACTCAATTTTGAGCCATAAGTTCTGAATACTCAAGAGTTTTAGTCTACCTTCTTGATGTCATTCCAGGCCTTGAGCTTCTTTAGCAAAAGCACTGCCTCCTTGGTCTTTTTGTAGCCCTCAACTTTGTCATCGACCACCAATGGAACTTCTGGGATTTCCTCAATGCGGTGTCCTAAAGCAAGGGAACACCATATAAAGAGAAGCCCAGGAATAGAGAAATTACCACAACTTGGGAGGACCACACAGCTTCATGGTAGCAGGTAGTAAGCGCAGAACTACAAGTTCTCCATTCAAAAATACACTTTTAAACAAACTTAAAGGCATTTATTCAAAACATTTTGCAGTCCTAGCTGAAACCTGTATGAAGTGATTTTTCTGGCCAATAGATGGCAGGTAGTAGTGCTCCAGATTCAAAACACACACTCACTACTCACCCCTCTCATCCTGTGTCTACAGTAGCTCATCTGTTACAAACATGCTTGCAATTTTTTCAACCAATTAAATTTTCGCAAAGGATTCAAAAGTTCCTCAGATGTGGCTCCATGCCTTCCAAGATGGGCAAGTACACAGTATCACTGACATTTTTGCTTAAGAACTTGCAAACTACATAAATAACTATCACACTTCATTCTGTGATCTCTGTGAGCTTCACCCTAGATTGCCTTCCCCACTCCTTGAATTTCGAACACACTTTTATAGTGAAGGGTGGGAGATGTCACTGTACAACCCGGATTTTGTCAACAATGAAATGAAAATGAAGACAAAGCCTTTCGCTGGATAAAGAAAATGTAGAATGTAGGGTTGATTCTCAATGTGACCGGCAGTACAAGCAATCTTCTCACATTACAGTCGTTTGATTCAATGTTAATATCGAGAAATGTTGTTTAAGGCAGCTTTAAGTAATTGAAAATAATCTGGAACCTAGACTTGCCTTTGGACATAACAAGTGCTGGCAAGGCAGAGGCAGCCAGCGCAGAGCAGATGGCATAGCGTTTCTGGGTTGTGTTGATCCTGCGGTGCCAGCGGCGCCAGGTCTTAGTGGGGGCAAACATGCGGCCTCCACGACACATCTGGGTGTAAAGTCAAGGCAATATAAAACACAGCATCTACTTCTATGTATAAACATTGATTATGAACACCTGCTCAGTCTCGTTGTTCGTCAGCCATCTGTGCCAGCCTATGACAGCAGGCATTCTGTCACTGGTCACAGTGTAAGACGCAAATTACACCATCATTGCAAGTCTACCATGACTATTTATATGCCACATCTTCCAAAAATGACACCCCCCCCCCACCATTCACTGTCAAAAAAGGACACATTTCCAAAGGCTCCCTGGCCAGAACGGTGAGTACCACCGCCTCTCACACGAGGGATACGGGCCACAGCTCTTCCTGTGCCCCAAGACTCTGCACTGGTCTGATGACCTACAAAAGACATGAGATTAATTAGACAACGCTAATAAAACTTCGATTTTTTTTTAGTTTGGTGATTTCAATTATAGAGCTTCAAATGAGACCATGTTTTCCTCAAAATACCAGTTCGAAATGTACGTATTTGCTCACCTGCCAGTTCACTGACTGCATAAGGCTGACGGTTGTTCTTTCGCATGTTGGTGTGAACAAAATTCACAATGTCTGGGCGAATTGGAGCCTTGAACACAGCAGGCATAACAACATTTTTGCCTGACGATTCTCCTTTCTCGGAGTAAACCGAGATAAGGGGTCGGGCACAGGCCTGTGGAAACAGCAATTCAGCTTGTGATTTAAGGAACACGCTACATTTTATAGCAGTAATGGCGGACGAATATAGTTCACAGTTAGAATCGTCTTAAGAGGTCCTAGCTCGTATCGAGCCATTCAACATGAGACAGCAGGCGCAATAAGGAGCAGGTAAATATCATCAAAATCGGTTAAAGTCGTAAAAGTGGATTCAAGTGTATTATATTGAATCGGATAACAGAAAATTACCAACTTAAGTTTCGATGGCACGGCATTATTATTGCTGGGGTCTCATTGTGCGGCCTTGACAAGCTAGCTAACATTCTACCATTATAGCAACAGTCACACGTGTAATAGAGACCAGCCGCTAACGCAGCTCATCCAAAATGGCTTCTTGCGATAGCTTCGCTAGCTAAGAGCGTGCCACTTCAAAACCACGCCAATTCTTGATTTGAACATTCGTTTCGTGGAGCGAAAGAAGTGTCAGACTAAAGTAAAAGCAAAGGACTTGAAACCTAGCCATCAAGTTTGACGCCAATGAGGCGTCATTGTTAATACTCACCATATTTGACTATAAGTTTTCGGCTCGCCGGGAACGGAGCTCCACACGCTATGGCGGCCACAGTGAAAAGGAAGTTGGTGCGCCAACCCAAATCATATACGCCTCCGCTCCGCCGGAGGACCACTTCCGACAAGGAAGCCCTTTCCTTTACAACATTACAGTTTCTCTTAGAAATACTTTCCTTTAAATACTTTCTTTGAAAAGCCGTTTAAATTGTTAAAGCAAAGTCGGGGGGACTCTAGATATCGACTTTAAAGTGATCGTGGCACTGGGTCTATATCTCCTGTCTGCGGAAGAAAACGAGACAGGATCTCACGGCCGTCATTTTTGTTATAATTTTATTATTATTTTTTCCCCTGTTTATTATTTATGATTCGACACATTACTTTTGTACGAATACATTGTTTTGTGGCTATTTTAAAGCGTTTAGATAAAAAAAAATAAAAATAAAAACGTTGACCGACGACCGTGTGACGTCTCACTTACGTCACCGAGCGCGCGATGTTAAATTATCAACTGACATCCGGCGCCCGCGACGCTTCAAGTTCGTAGCGGTATGCAAATTTCAGCCTAACGTCTCGAGCCTGCTCACGCGTCCTCGACATGGCCTCAAAAGTGATCACGAACGCCAAGAACTTCTTAAAGATTCTCCGGTAAGTTCGCGCCCTATAACGCAAATGTCAGCGTACGCTTGCTGGCCAGCGCAACTAATCGTGTTTGGTTTTCCCACAACTATTTTGCTCCGTTTCTTTTTTCCATCCGCGCTTTTCCTTTCCAGGTCTTTCCAGGATGATGGAGACAAGGACGCGGTCACGTGTGACGTACGTTTGTTGGGCTTGCGCCACTTTGCAAGGTTACACTTTGTGGCAACTCGTCCATCCAATTGTTCGGATAGACGCTGGGGGTGTTACAGCACTGTTGCAAAATCTTTGATTTCAGGAAGACGTCCAGATATTAAGGATGAATGGAGATGCCTTTCCTGTGCTTACGGCGCTTTGTGGCAAAGAGACAATCTTCATCTGCGAAAAACCAGTAAGTGCTTTGTACCAACTAGATCTGGAATATTTGTTGTTGCTGTTGTTGTTGATCTGATCCATCCATCCATCCATCCATCCAAGGTCCAGAAAGTAACAACAACTGAAGATGGTGAAATGGATGAGGCATCCTCATGCTCTGATGATGCATGCTTTGTACCACCGGTAGACTTAGGACCACAGCCTCTTCCTATCATGAAAGCAAGGTGACTCTAAGGTTACAATATTTGCATTTTATCCCAAATAAATGATTTGCGTTGTAGTTTAGTGAGTCCTATCTCCTTGATGGAGAAAGAAAAGAAGAAGCATTTTAACCCTATAAGACAAGTGCCTGTATATGTCTTTATGCATGCTCAGTAATCCAGGTAAGAAAATCACATCCAGATCTGTAGTGAGAGTAGGGTGCAGGTTGAGGAGAGCCTGGAGAGGTGGAGGTATGCACTGGAGAGAAGAGGAATGAAAGTCAGTAGGAGTAAGACGGAATACCTATGCGTGAATGAGAGGGAGGACAGTGGAATGGTCAGGACGCAAGGAGTGGAGGTGACGAAGGTGTATGAGTTTAAATACTTGGGGTCAACTGTCCAAAGTAACGGGGAGTGCAGGAGAGAGGTGAAGAAGAGAGTGCAGGCAGGGTGGAGTGGGTGGAGAAGAGTGCCAGGAGTGATTTGTGACAGAAGGGTACCAGCAAGAGTTAAAGGGAAGGTTTACAAGATGGTTGTGAGACCAGCTATGTTATATGGATTGGAGACAGTGGCACTGACGAAAAGACAGGAGGCATAACTGGAGGTGGCAGAGTTGAAGATGCTAAGATTTTCACTGGGAGTGATGAAGGACAGGGTTAGGAACGGTTATATTAGAGGGACTGCTCAAGTTGGATGGTCTGGAGACAAAGCAAGAGGCAAGATTGGTTTGGACATGTGTGGAGGAGAGATGCTGGGTATATTGGGAGAAGGATGCTGAATATGGAGCTGCCAAGGAAGAGGAAAAGAGGAAGGCTAAAGAGGAGGTTTATGGATATGGTGAGGGAAGACATGCAGATGGCTGGTGTGACAGAGGAAGATGCAGAAGACAGGAAGAAATGGAAACGGATGATCCACTGTGGCAACCCCTAATGGGAGCAGCCAAAAGTAGTAGTAGTAGTAGATGAACTGATTCAACTTTCTGTAAAGTGCCTGTATAATTTCAGTATGGGGTATCATGCAAGATAAATGGAAAGCAAAGGGAAGTTTTTCTTCTGTTGCTTATTTGTCCTTCATTTTACAGGCAACTTGTGTCTTGGTACACAATATCCCAAAACACAAATGTTTCTTCAGTTGAAAACCAAGCCCTACATCCTCTGTGGGTGCGTTGCGACATGAATGATCCAGCCAGAACATCCTGGTTGGGAGCAGAAATGGTTTGCACTGGCAGTAAAGTTATGGGAGTCAAATTATACTCTATCACATGCAAAGGTATTTACCTGGAGGCTTCAGTCCTCTATAAATACACCGTTTGGTAACTCAATTTTGACAGACTGATTTATGTTGGCCATAAATCCATAATGTGAAATTGTTTATATCACTTGAACTGAAACTTTATTTTGCTAGGTTCAAGTGCGGACAGAAGGTCACTCATCACCTTGGATGAACTCAAGCAAGAACACAAGAAAAGACACCATTCGTCCTCGGTACATCACAACTCTTCCACTGTTGTGTGTCAGCATGAATGAATTTTCACTCATGTGCCTGTTACTGTTTCCAGATGGTGATTAAAGGCAGTGCAGAGTTCAACCTATTTGGCTCTGTTGTTGTTGAAAACACCACTATTGGGTCCCAAAGTTCTGTGACTGTGGATTTTAAATGGAGCCATGTAGAAAGTATTCTTGAGACCCCGCCGCTGTCCTCTACTGCCACTCTGGTAAGGAGCAATCGCTCACCAATGGCTTGTGCTCTTATTCTACAAATTGTGTTTAATCTAAAATACATTAGGTAGTAGGGACAAATAGTGACAAAACGATTGGTTTCTGATCACTCATTGTGTCATTGGGTTGAAAATATTTCTTTGTATCAAAAAATAATTTAAATCACTGCAGCTGTTTGATTAAAGTTCCATTTCACAAACAAAGCAACATTAGTTTGGTTTGCTTGATAATGGGTATGGTTGTCTCATTTTTCTCATGTGCACATCCCCAGAATATCAGAATCTCCAGTGGGGACACAAGGAGCCCAATGTTCCAGATGTACAGAGAGTTGGAGTTTCTTCAGGTTTGTGTTTTACGGTAATTGGAGGTCAATTTAAGTATGGCTGATCAATAACTTAATATTGCTCATCCTTGTTCGGATCAGATTCTTGCAGATGGTTTAAGAACTGGTGAGACTGAATGGATGGAGCCCTTAGAGACCAAGTCCGCTGTAGAATTGACCAAGGCCTACCTGGAAGGCATGGCTCTTAACATAACTACTTTTATTTCTTATTACTATTTCTGGTTTATAATGACTTCATGTAAACAGGAAGATAAGATGACTTTTAAATTATCTTTCAGAACTTCAAACTCCTCCAAATATACAACAAGATCAGGCTACAAAACCAGAAGAGGTAAGATGACAAACGGTAAGGGGGGGAGGGCAGACTTCACTGGAAAGCACACATGAGGAAATAGGGGCAAGTGCAGATTGTAACACTGTTCAGACAGACTTGGTATTTTGCATCCAGGTATATCCAGATTGTGTCGTGATCTAGATGAAATGGATTGCTGTTCACACGTGGTATTAGAATGTGTCTCTAATGCCTCTCGAGTGGCCACTTGTGGTTGGAGCTTGGCTCCCTGCTCGGTATGCAAATAAGCGCGAGTATTACTTCTGTTAATTTAAGATACCAGGACCCACGCTCAACGTCATATTGTCACATTCTGACATCAATCTCGACAAGACTGTTGTTGCTAGCCCTTATGATATTTTAACTGTCCTGTCCCACCTCCGCAAGGTTACCCGTCCCATCTGTGACACATTAAAAAATGTTGTCCCGTCTTGTTCTGGCTAGGCTGAAGTTACAAAAATGATTCCCACCTTGTTCCACCTATTATTATTATTATTATTATTTGTAAGAGGTAGGCTTACAGAGTCTGGCCATCCTTTCCTTTGTTTTTCTCTTAATTTCCATGCAGATTATGGTTTTCTGGCCAGTGTTTATTTCGCTTGCTGTAACCCACACACAACACACCACAACTGCTGGTGGTGGACAGAACCAGAGTCAACAAAAAAGGAGGGAATTGGAAAAAACAGAGAATGGCTATAACTTTGTTCAGTAGTCAAGAAAGCATCTCATAGGAGCGTCCAGGTAGCGTAGTAGTCTATTCTGTTGCATACCAACGAGAGGCTCGCCAGTTCGAATCTCCGTGTTACTTCCGGCTTGGTCGGGTGTCCCTACAGACACAACTGGCCGGCCGTGTCTGCGGGTGGGAAGCTGGATGTGGGTAAGTGTCCTGGTTGCTGTATTAGTGCCCCTTCTGGTCGGTCGGGGCACCTGTTCGGGGGGGTGGGACTGGGGGGGGATAGCATGATCCTCCCACACACTATGTCCCCCTGGCGAAACTCCTCACTGTCAGGTGAAAAGAAGCGGCTGGCGACTCCACATGTATCAGAGGAGGCATGCGGTAGTCTGCAGCCCTTCCTGGATCGGCAGAGGGGATGGAGCAGCGACTGAGACGGCTCGGAAGAGTGGGGTAATTGGCCAGATATAATGTGGGAGAAAAAGGGGGAAAATTCCAAAAACTTTTTTTTTAAATCGCATATTCATAGTAAAATATAAATTCACTTAGTATTATTCCTGTCCAGCCCGCTCCAGTTGTCTTTTCTTCGTCTTTTCATCCACTGCCGCTCACGGGATTAATAGGGAAATGATGATAGCGTTAGTGTATAATTAATAATGAGCGCTCCCATAGGGTGTTAGATTAACACAACCAACGGAGGCCCCTTCTCTCGGGGCTGCATACGGTTGCTTGCCAAGCCTTTTGCTCTTTTCTTACAGACACCAAAGACAAAATCTGAGCCAGATACTTCCATTTTCAGCTCCTTCATGGAACGTGGCGATCTGGATTTTGTAGAACAGCTGTGGGTTCGGATGAGAAAAAGTGAGTCCGGTTGAAGGTGTCTAACCTCTGGTGGTGGCGAGTCCAGTTGAAGGGTCAACACACTGAACATTGTTATTCTGTTATTTCTCATTACAGGTGTGGCTTCATATCAAGACATCGGGGACTGTCTGAAATTAGTTATTAAAGCTTTGCAATATGGTGACATCAAACCATGGGTATGTGTGATGCAATATCCAAAACCTACATTTGCTGATCAGAGAAAGATATACAGATTATAATAAATATTTGAACATTTTCAAGGACGTATTAAACCTTAAATTTTGAGGTGAAATTGTGCTGATAATTTCAGAGGGTGGTGAAACTAATTGCCTTGGTGATAAATTCAACAACAAAAAAATGAGACAGGATCACACAGCTGCACTGAGAGAGAAAATTTGTTTTGTTTTGTTTTTGTTTTCCTGGGGTAAAATGCACATTATGATCAACCCCCCAAATTTGCCTATGTCTAAGACACCGACACCCATCACTGCATCGCTGACACTAAGGGTCCAGTGTATTAGGCCGATAAAATATGTGCCGAGTGGAAAAGTGACACGGCGGCATTAGCCCGCTAAACTTTCTCAGTTAACTCCTGAGAAGGTGGGGCCGTGATGCTCTGCTACAGCACTGCCGCTTTTACCCCTCCACACCACCATCACCGTCCTCTTGCTCTCCACCCCCTTTTTTCATTCATTTTTCAAAAAGTAAACGGGCGGGGGCAGGCTCAAAACAAGTGTGTACTACTCTGAAAATTATATTTGCAGGCGATGGAAAGTATCAAAAATGACGTTAGTTTGCACGTGCGGTAAAGCTTAAGGGTTGTAACGTCAAGGCAATTGTATGTTTTGTGTCTCTTCCATCAGATTCACAGAGACAGTAGCAGCTCTCTCAGTAAGCTCATCCTGCAGTCCTACCACCAGCAGATCAGTCACGTGTCTCTTACGGGTCTCACCCCTGTCAACATGCTGCTGGAAATGGGTCTGGACAAAATGAGGAAAGACTACATTAACTACCTCATTGGTAAACATCTGAACATCTGTCTGATTGAGGTTTATGTGTCCTTCCCTACTGAGTTTTCCTGGCCTAATGCAAAGTTTCTTGCAAGTTGTAAATGGGGGGGGGGGGCATCTGCTGTGACACCTGGGCCATAGCATGTTATTTACACTGTTGTTACTTTTTCCAATATCTGTGTTTCCTAAAAGAAATGGGAAATTACATCTTTTACTGTACAAATGAGGGTCTCTGTTCTTCTCAGGGCAAGGATTGACGACTCTTAACCATTTGGTAAGTGGAGCTATATAGATCTGTAGACGCTGGCTTTGAGCTGACAGCTCCCACGACTGAGGCCATGTGCTCTGCCCTACAGAGTTACTTTCTCAGCACGGAGGTGGACCATCAGGAGCAAGTGATCCGTGTGAGGAAACTGCACCATCTGCTGGAGGTAGTTACCATCTGCAGTACGTTTTTAGGCTTGCCCTTCGACCGGCTGTTCAGCCTCACACAGTAAGGCCGCTTGACTTTTTCTCTTTATCCATTGCTGAACAAAGATGACTGTTTTATGGGTGACAGTATTTAAATATTTTTTTCCCCCTGCAGATTGTGTTTGCAGTACTACAAAGCGTGTCCGTACGACGAGGACCACGAGTTCAAACTGCAAATAAAACCTGCTCTGATCAGTCATTTCTACCAGGAGTAAGGACGACAACCCTTTGTTCGCCAACTTCTTGGGCGACTGTATGAGCTGACGTAAATTCTTGCCATTTCATTTGGTATTTTGTTACCGTGACGGGGTGTTTTAGCATGCGCGCGTGAGACAAAGGTGGGGCCAAAAGATGGATTTGTTTGACAGAGCTTGTATACACCATCGTGAGTCAAATAAGTTTATTGATTGTGTGTCTTTGTGTGTCCCAGAGAACAACCAATGCTGTGGGGGGTTGAGGTGTCTAGCGGCCATGGCTACCGTGAAGGCAGGACGTTACTGCAGCTCAGTGACAGACCGCTGGTTGACCACATTACCTTTGAAACAGGTGACTTTTCTCCACAATTACAACCAAATGCACCACGTGTGTGTGTGGGGGGGAGGGGAGGGGGGGGCAGCATGGCTCAGGAGGTAGAGCAGGTCGTCTAGTAATCAGGTCGCTGGTTCGATCCTCGGCTCCTCCAGAGAGCGTGTCAAAGTGTCCTTGAGCAAGACGCCGAACCCCTAACTGCTCCTGATGAGCAGGTTGGCACCTTGCATGGCAGCCTCCGCCATCAGTGTGTGAATGGGTGAATGTGAGGCATACAATGTAAAGCACTTTGAGTGGTCGGTAGACTAGAAAAGCGCTACATAAATGTAGTGCATTTACCATTTCCATATTGTGTGCACCTTACTGAGTAGTTTTTACCTAATGTAAGTATGGATAATTCCTTTGTTTTGATTTCTGCTTTTCAGATTACCCAAATGACACGCTCACCGGGGACAGCGTGGACGTAGCTTACTTCACCTCCATGGCGTGCTCCAGCCTCGTCAGCTTCGCTTGAACCAAGAGAATTCACAAAGCACAACTGAGGTCTTCTTTACAACTTTATTTTCATATCTAACATTCACTTCCACTGTTTGAAATGTATCAAAATTGAATGCATTAACTTAGATGAGCAAAAACTGCAATACAAAACCTATAGGTAATCCCTGTGGGATCAAAATATTCTCTAAATACACCATTTCTTATACTCCTTGTTTAAATGTCTAATATCAGTTATAATAAATTAGCTTGTCTGTAAACTTCTTTTCTCCCTGCATATTATATAAACACCTGTAACGGATGTTTTCGCCACACAAGTTGACAATTTAAGGAGAAGTTTTCAAACGTTTGGTCATTCTGGCTTCAGAACCAGTTACTGGACCAAACGTAAACAACACGAACAGCAGATCTCGGGGGGGGGGGGGTATTTTACAGCATTGCCTTTTCATGAAGGAAAAAGACACTAGCAATTTTGTTGTCCCCTAAGTGTTGGATTAAATCAGTTTAAAAAAAACAAAAACAAACAATGTCTCTTTACACCAAACACTATATGTTCATCAAATAAGTGAAGTCATTCAGGAGTTCTCATAAAAATCTCAGGGAATAATAGAAATATGCATGTCCACACATGAAACAGTAAAAGTAAAATGTGTAAAATAACTAATAAGTGTGTGTGTGTGTGTGTGTGTGTGTGTGTGTGTGTGCTTGGATGTTTGTGTGTGTGTGTGGGGTTGTAAACATGAACACCGTGAGCGCTGTCATTTTCTAGTTTCGCCTTCGCAGCAGGAACATAAGGAAGATGGCACTCAGTAAAATACAAAGAGTGCACACGGTCGGAACAACAATCTCAGTTACCATCTCCATGTGGCTGGTCAAGGGGTCTGAAAAATATACATGTACACATTAAAAACTACCAAAAAAACCAAACCAAACAATGAAGGAGTAGAGGCAGTGCTTGTACAGCAGTCTAATGATGCTGAAATACAGCACTCAAAGGGTTAATATTTTCGTTCTCACTTAGTCACCGTTAATCTGTTTCCATAATGAGCACAAGTGAGTCCTTACCATGAATAAGTCTTAGAATATTGGCAGCAGTGCTCCGCTGTTCCTCTAATAAAGAAAGAGAAATAACTCAGTTGAACAAAGGCACATTAACCCTTTGAGAACTGCACGCGTTTGTTGCGCACAAATTTGATAAACAGGCTTATCAAACTTGTGTCCGAGCTGCTGGGACAATGCAAAAAAAACAAAACACAAGTAGGTCAATAGAGCCGACCGACACGCTGGTTTGGGCAGTGCGGTGCACACAAATGAACGTGTGTGTATATATATAAATATATAAAAAAGTCGTGTCCCTCACATAAGCGAACCGCTTCCACGGGGTGTTTATTGACCCGTTGCGGTGCGTAAAATGCACAACACCTTCCTTTATAAAAGCAAAATCCTTTGGGACTCTTTATTTTCTTTCATACGATGTTGAAAAGGGAGCCTAAAGAAGCAAACCAGATAGAAATCATACCACCAAATCTGTTAAAAATGGGACGCCGTATCGTATATACAGTAAGCAAGCGCAATGTTGAAGTGGTGTTAGATTACAGTATTTACACAAACCTCACTCTGTTAGTCTGATTTTTAAGTGGCATAATCACACAGAACAAGACAACGCATATATTCCATATCCAAAATAAGTTTAAAAAAAAATGTACCCCTTATGTTCCTAAACTTCATCATGCACAGGCCAAACCTTTGGCATTTCTGCATGTTCCTGGGATTTTCTTCTAGCTGGAGGGGCAAACAAAGAAAAATCCTGTTAGAGGTTTTGGTAACTAGTCTCACTGATCCCATCTCTCCATGCCGACTAATTTGTTTATGCGGAATTGAAGGTGCATCGAGAACAGAAATCACCCGTTCAGATCAAAACCGTTTGGGATTTTCTTTCATAATTTCCCTGTGTGGTCAGAATCGTTATTTGTTTACCCCAGCTAGTTAGTCACCATCTTTCCCACTGACAGTAAGGAAAAGGATATCGTAATTCAACTGACCTGCAGCTAAGAGCTGGTTGCTGGATGAGCAGGTTTCCGTGGCCTTTCTCCTCCAGTTCTCAACCTGGGAAGAAAGCGTTCGCTTGTTAGTATGTCGGCCAGTTTAAAGGCGCCGTACCTTCCTATACCCGTACATCCGGAGTGGGAAAAGGTTTTGCGGGTCAACGTGCAGCGCCGCTATCTCACCTCTTTCTGACTGGGGAAACCGTTGGAGCTGATAATGCGTTTGTAGAACTGGACAGACGCTTTGGGGTAGCGAGGTTTGTTCTTGTTTCTGAAGTCCACGTAGTACAGGCCGAACCGTTCTGAATAGCCCTCGTCCCACTCAAACTTGTCCAGCAAAGACCAGGCGGTGTAGCCCCTTACGTTGACTCCATCTTTTATTGCTGGGGGAACGGCACAGAGGAAAAAAGTACAGCGATCACAAAATATTGCAGGTTATTTTTCGTGCAAGTATCAATGTCTACGTTTGGGCAGGAATGTTCACGGAGTCTGCACGGTGCCCTCACTCGTTCGTATCCACTCACCTTTAAGCATCTCATTGATGTAGTCTTTATAATACTGTATTCTCCAATCATCGCACAGCTCTGTGCATAACAGCTTCTCGGACACCCCGTTCTCCGTCACGTACATCATTGGGTTCCCGTACTGAGTCTTATGCAGGAAAAAAAAAAATCACAACATGCTATAAGTTGACCTTCATTTAGGTGTATACGTACTCTTTTTAAGACGCGTCACAATCTTGAGGGAGACTAGAACGACCACGGTGGTCATTTTGACCGTTTTGGATTTTCAGTTTAATAATTCCGTGAGGAAAGAAGATACAGACCCGCCGCTCCCTTGAATGCTCCTAAAATTGTCTACATTTGCATTAAAATTAGTTTTAGTTCAATTGCATAAAAAAAGTTAGAAGATCTACCTAAAACGACCATGAGCGGTCAAAATGACCGCCTGTAATTTGCATGTCATGGTGTGCGTCATATCACTATTTATAACGTGTGTTGTTCGAGTCATTTCCTTCGCAAGGTTCACTGCTCTGACCTAGAAACACACTAGCGTTCACCAGTGCGGAGTAATAGTGTAAACTTGATTTCTGATTATGTCCAACATGCCTGGGTACAGACGCCGTTTCAGACGCACCACGACTACCACCGAGGCGTTGCAGTATTTATTTATTTTTCAATTGCTTGAAAAATAGTATTAAAGTTGTTAAAATGTTATGTTGGTGTCAGTAGTTTCTTAACAGACATACTAACATATGCAGTGCATTAATATCTCAGCTGGGTATTTATCTTGACAGAATATAGAGTTTAAAAACCAGCGGTCATTTTGACCGTCCATGGTCGTTTTAGGTAGGAGTGAAATCCCGGTCATTCTGGCGTTAAAACGTTTTGCCCATCATTAGTTGTGCACCCCACCTTGACAAAGTTGAGCAGGCGTCTGAATCCCCAAGGTACAGAGTAGAGCCACTCGGACCCAGGGTCTGGCCAGCGAGGATCAACCAGCTCAGCCAGGTCTCGGTCGGTGAAGTAGCTGCTACCGCCGCGGCCTGATGGGTAATTCTTTTGGGTGATGTAGCGGGTGGTGAAATGGCCAATGCCAAGGAAGTCACAGGTGCCCTTGATGTAACTCTTCTCTTGGGAGGAGAAAGTGGGCAGGCGAGAGGATCCCAGGCCCTGCTGCGCACTCTTTCTTCCTGGAAACACGAGAGAAACTTGGTTGAAAGTAATGATGTACTATCTATCCTGTTATACTGTATACATCACACTACTCTATCCACATAGAATATTCACCCGCAAGAAGAGAATATAATTTTTTTTTTTGTTTCCATGTAACTTGCCAATGAAGTCTTTCATCACTTGAGGGTAGTCCCCATGAAAGATGGGTGTGGCAAACCACCCCATATAGAATTGGACATATCTCTCAGCTGCTTCAACATCCTTTTGGTTGCTAATGTCCACCGGCTCTCCCCAGTCCCCGGACAGAGAGATGCCAATCAGACCTGAGAACGAGGACAATAGCTCTCAGCGTTCAAAGGACATTTTACTGTTGCAACACATATAGCATAGTAAGTCCTGCACACACGTTTACCTTTTTGTTTCCCCCTCCACTGTGTGTCGTACGTATGCCAAACTTTAGCATGTGCCTATCCGAAAACATAAAAAAAGGTAACGTGTCATCAGCACTCTGGTTTCCTTTTGACTTCAAAGTTCCCGAAATCTTCGATACAGGAACTGAACACACTGGCATACCTTGATAATGTGATGAGCTACCCGGTAGGCCCCAGTTCCTCTCAGTTTCAGTCCAGGAGCATGCTCACCCGTCTCGTAGCCTTCGACAGCCACCGACTGCAGTTCAGGAGGATTCATTGATTGCAATGCAGAAATACTCACACTATAAAAACCAGTTTGCAGCACTTGTCCATTTTTTTTTTGACTGAAAAACTGAATACTTACCCATGGATTGTTGAAAGTGATCCAGTATTTTACTCGATTCCCAAATCTTTCAAAGCAGAGGTTAGCATATTCATTAAAATAATTGACCATGCTAATATTTTGCCATCCGCCGTATTTTTCCTGCAAGACCTAGAAGAGCATAAGCAGAAAGATGTGTCCAGAAAAGAAGTTTTGAAAGGATGAAAATTAGGTATTTTATGTGAAATATTTTGAAGGTTTGGGATTATAAAGATTGTGTGTATACCAACCTGTGGAAGATCCCAGTGATACAGAGTGACAATGGGAGTGATCTTGTTCTCTAGCAGGTGGTCAATCAGGTCATCATAATACTTGATCCCTTTTTCATTTACATGGTCAGCTGTAGAGGGGGTTTTAAAGCACAAAGCTTTCCTTCAGGGTTTCCCGTTATACACATGGCCATACATATGCCAGGTCATATATGCCTGAAAGGCTTGATCCTACATCAGTTACTCACACTTGATCCCAGTTGGAATGAGCCTGGGCCAGGAGATAGAAAAGCGGTAGTGGTTTAGCTTCAACTCTTTCATCAGAGAGATATCTTCCTGTACAAAACATACACAAAGGGGGGGGTGATATGGTCATCCCTGTGGTTTTCCCACTCTATCCTAAAAATGCTCATTCACACACAGACAAATATAAAGAAAGTGTGCAAGCAGTGTTCGATTTGGTTTGTCTGCTGATCACCACACCTTGGTTTTGTAGTAGCCCTCACAAGAGGAGTCTCCGGTGTCATTACGCAGGATTTTGCCTTTCTTGTGGCTGAACACATCCCAGATGCTCAGTCCTTTTCCATCTTTGTCCCAGGCTCCTTCTGTTTGATAGGCTGAACTGCCGGCACCCCACGAAAATCCTAATAAAGTTCCAACAACCATCTCAGAGTTATAGATGTCGCACAGGGGCCCAGTATATAACCAAATACAGTGCAAGTCATGACAAGGTATCCACTACAGCAAATGCATTGACAAGTTGTGAGCGCGAAAGATGCTCGCTGTTCCTACCAGCTGGAAAAGTGCCATAATAGAAGGAGCCGCGGTCGTTCTTTGTCCAGTCGAAGTCCTCAGCCGCAGACAGACACAGCACCAACATAAGCACATGGCACACCCTGACCGCACAGCGGGACAGCATGGTATTTCTGAGCCTGCAGCACAGTCACCGTCTCCTACTCCAGTTTCTCACTGACCTCTGTGCACAGAAGAAAAGTATTCAAGTGATTCAAGTAACACTGAAATCAGATCTCAAATGCATCATTCAATGCACCCGTGACCAAGCTCGGACTGGAGCAACGGCATCACTTATATGCACAAACACCCACAAAGGTGTCTGATTTTAAAGTGAGCCTTGGAGATACTGGGGGGAAAAAAAATCATAATTTGGTTTGAGTAAGTTTTCATTTACTGTCCAGAAGCTTCCAGTGCACATGAGTAAAGAGGGGGTTACTATCCTTTATCCGGAGCCAAACGCCCCTATTCAGATTCAATGGAGTGTAAGCTCATTCTGCTGAGGTGGACAGATCCCTTACAAACTACGGTTTTACCTCTGTAAGCAAAGTTAATGTTAGAGAGCCTGATATGTTTACAGTATGCTAACAAATAACAATGGCAGGATAAAAGAGCATTGAGCTAGTGTGAGACAACAATTAGACTGTATGAAAATTTGTGGCCTCATCATTTATTTCATTAGTAATTGAAAGGATTGATAGTCATGGAAAAATATTCTGCTAACCAAAAAGTGTAACTCCAAGGAAATAATTCAGCACCAGTATAAAATTTGCATCTAAATATGGATCAATAAATAAACTGACCACAATTACCATTAAACATGTCATTTTGATTTGCAGTCCTGTAATTTGTTTCGATCCGGTGGGCCTACATCAGATCGGATTTTAGAAATTTTTTTAATTCAAATCAAATAGATTTGGATTTATTATTCTTCAGAGCTCCTAAGTCACAGGTTTCTTGAATGAATATGTACATGTGTGCTAAATCTTTCATGCATCATACTCCTGCTGTAATCAGGCTGCAAAAGGCAATATTTAAAACTAACTAGAGTGAAACAATGTGCAACTGCACCTATTTCACCATCGCTGGCTATTTCACCATCGGTGGCACGAGTTGCAGGTGACTCATGCCAGTTACATTTTCACTTGGCTCTAGGGGGGGGGGAAAGCTACTACCACAAAATCCACCTAGGTTAGAACTCACATTTTGCAACTGCAATAAATGAATTGTGTGGCGCATTTTAGTTACCTGTGTCCCTTATGAGGTGTTCATGAGAAGGGGTCCCAAGGGTGAACTGAACTCTGTTAGTCCCTGGGTGGTGGTCTGTGTTCTCCCGGAGCAGTGGATCATGTGGAAAGCTGTATATATCTATGGGTGGAATTCCTATTGTATGTTGTCTGCTGTAGCACCACCCTTCTCCAGAGCTGTCTGTGCCCTCTTGTTGAAAGCAGCACTTATTGTGAATGCTAGTTGTATTGTTTTGGCTGTTTAAAAACTGCTGAATGGTTTGCCAGTGGAAAGTGTTTGCACTGCACTACCTATTTGCAAGGGTGCCCAGGTCAGTTTAGGACAAGAATTTTACACCCTTGAAACTAAATTTGATTTTCTATCTGAAAGGTAAACAGCACCAAGGTCAGTCTCAATCCTGTCCGTGGTGCCCCATTACATAAGCCTAACCTGACATGAGCTTTACCAGTTACCATTGCTTGAAATATGACGAGGACTTGATTTATTACATTGTCTGTGGTAATGTAATTATAAAATTCATCAGGTGCACCCTAGGGGAAAACATTTTATTTTGTGCTTGCGAATATCCCTAAAATTACATACGGTAGCATCACTGTCCTCTTATATGGCCCAGCCATACATTTTTTTTTTTATCTCAACTTCAAACTGCTGCTTAGGATCTTTCCTCCAGGAGTACAATATCATCAGCAAACTATAAGCACCTAATTGTATTATCTTATTGCAAAACAGTGTGGCATTTATCAGAAAAATGAACAACTGACACACGGTATGAGATACTAATGCTATACCTTGACTCATACAACAGCTGACAAGATGCAAGAAACAGTGCAGCGGTAACACAGTTACCATCACACCTGATCACTCTGTGACAATGATCACCTTACATCCTTCACTTACCTCATCTCATCACACTGAACTTTTAATCTTTCCTGCTAAATAAATTAGAAATATGATACAAAATAAGTCAACAAATAGAATAACTGTCCATTTACGTGTAGTTTTTCATTGTTGCAGTTTGTAGAAGCCAACTGAACTAAAGATGAAGTTAAGGCTATCAATAATCATCATCTTCCTCATCCTCATTGGGCACTACATCAAGATCATAGTCATCCTCTTCATCCTCTTCATTGTCTTCATCATCTTCGTCATCGTCGTCATCGTCATCCTCCTCTTCCATGTTGTTATCTACAGGTGCACTTAGTAGCAGTTTGGTTTGATTAATCTCACTCTCATCATCAAGGTTGATATAAATCTGTGATAAAGATAAAACATTTTTATGAGATTTTCTAAAAACAGAAATCAACTAAAAATGAACAAGAATGAGGCAAATGATAAGAGCGCACGACATGAATTAATACTCGGTAAGAAACAAATCATTCAAAAGTAGAAGCATATTATTGGGGGAAAAAGGTCTATAAAACTGCAGTTTGCAGTGTTTAAAGAGAAGGTAAGCGACTGAGGGCGGAAGTTAGCAACAGCTATATTTTGAAAACATAACGCAAAAGAATCTGGCCCCTCACTTCTGCCTAAGAAAATCCTGAGTGTGCAAACTGATTGACATCAAGTAGGGACCGATGGAGACGCCAGCTGGAAAAGAACTCTGCTGATTGACTGATAAGGAGCAGGTACAGACAAATGTTCTGTTTACGGCACCTAGAGCAGCCGCAGACACCTGATTTTTTTTCTCAGTTCATATACTTGCTCGATAGCTGTCGGGATGTAGAGAGAGTTTGACCAAATATGAAAAAATATTTTACATTAAAATCCCCACTTTAAGTGATGGAGCAACATTGACAGTCTTCAGGCAGGAACTTCCCAAGCACTGAAGAAGCCCTGCAGGGCCTTTCATAAGAATCTACTGCTCAGGCAATCCAGGTGATCAGAGGCTGGATATCTCAACATTCAATTCTTATTACTTTTAAACTCTCTGGACTTTCATAGATTGGGGAGAATGTAAGCAGCCAATACCAGTTGTAAATAATGATGGGGGGGGGTGAAATCAGTCCACAAAAGAACCAGTTTTAATAAGAGTATTGACAAGTTATGATTGGACTCATTGTGATCTCTGCTCCAAAGAAAGTAAATTTGATTACTAAGGAGCCAAATCAGTAGTAGAAAAGTGTCCTCTTACTTTCACATTTTGGGAAACCACAACTATTATGCCCTGATGCTCTTTTTTGATGAGCTTACCACAGAGCCAGCTATACTGCTGAATTGCTGATGTCCAAAAAAATAACTCGTTTTCATTGTTTAAAACACTGCATTTTACCTCTTTCTTTTCGGATGAGGGTTGAGAAGCTCCTTCATCTAGCTGAGCATTAATGATAGATTTTAAGGCCCCCTCTTCAAACTGGGAAGTAAAGGCAGACACAGAACATGACCTCAGATGAAACATGGGTGCAGCCAAAAATACCATTTCAGCCAAACCTGAAACCTTAACTTTCCCACTTACCTTCAACCTATTAAGCTGTTCTTGTAACATTAATTTAATTTTAAGGAGGGTCTCCTCTTCCCTCTTCAACTCCTGCAGACGACTGTGCATGTTTACTGATAACGTTAGTCAGATCATTCCTCGACACTAACTAGGAAAGAGGGAAATATAATGCGGAGATCAAACAAAACTATCTGCACAACTAACCAGTTACCGTAGTCAGACAAAAAGGTGGTAAATGTGTAATTATCTAGAGCAATTGTTTGATTTTAATTGTCAAATGATCACAGGTCAACCTCTTGCGGGCTTTGAGCAAGACTTGTGCTACTCAGTGCCACTCGAGACTGAACATTTGTTGTGCATTGACAAGTGTTGTTATCTTTTCGTACAGAAAGAAATAGATTGATTACACAACGACGTTTGCTAAATAGGTCTATTTTTATAAAAACCAAATAACTTACCCTCGTTAACTCGGTGTACGTATCAACGACGAGGCAGTTGATAACAGATATGTAGCTACAACAACTAAGAGAGTATTTCTATCAAGCTGTAAAAGCTAACGCCGCTCACTTGAGCTAGCCAGGTTTTCTTCTTCTACTTCTTATTTTTCTGTAGCTTCTGTTTCTTCTTCTTCCTGTATTTTTTTGGCGGCTCGGCGAACAACTTTCTGGCGCGTTACTGCCATCAACTGCACAGAGGACGAATCGGCTAAACTAAAACGAGCTCTGCTGTAACGCAACTGGAAGAACAAAACCCCTCCTGTTACACTTTGGAACTGAAATGAGAATTTGATAACACATTCTGATAACCCCCCCCCCCAAACTTCTCTATTTACCGAGTCCCCAAATCTGTTTCTCTCTCTTCTTTATATTTTGAGCACTCCCTCAATACAGGTTGCACCATTTCGGTCTGCTGGCAACGCTTTAGGCTTCTTCTTTTTTTTAATTTTTTTTAAATAATTGAGAATGTATTGCTTAACCCAGGAAGACCAATTCTCATGGTTGTTGTTGCTTTTTGTTGTTGTTGTCTTTAAAAAAAAATTTTTTTTAATGCAACTTGCATTTATGTGGTCCTGAGCTAAAAGCCCTGCCCTGACCAGGCTCGCTGGGTGTCCCCCCCCGTTGAGGCAACATCTTGTGGCTGGCTCCGGTGTACTCTCGGAGGTTTATAAAGATGGTGGGCACTGCCTCGGGGTAACCTCAGAGAAGTCAAGTCAATTTCATTTGTACCGCCTGTTATCGCGAATTACAAATTTGCCTCAGTGGGCTTTACAGCAATACCGCCTACACACGGCAGATGGATGATCAGCTAGATCCATGCTGGTTCATGCGCCTTCATTTCCCCGATTAGATTTCAAGCAAATCTAGTTGTAGCGAGGCAAACTAAGCGAGCAGCGGGGTTAACCATATGCGGGTCATCCAAAGGGGTTGGTTCTGCTGCGCCTAAAGAAGGAGAGGCTATTAGGCCTTCTTTTATCAGGGTTTCTGTCCTCTCCTCCAAAAAGATTTTTAAGTGGCAGGTGTCAATTTTATGGCATCGGGACGCCTAATTTGTAACAAATGTAGTTCATGGTGTTAGTTTCCCTCATAAAACATAAAGGTCACACAATTAAAATACAAATAGGTACCCAAACAAGCCCGGCCTGCCCAGCATGCAGACTGTACGCCGGCCACGGCTTGGCAAAATTAAAGTGTAAATCGGTCTCCTACGCAAGGATGAATTAAGATAGTGTGATTAGTTCACTAATTTTACTCTCTTATGCTTTTATAATGAGACGTGACAAATAAAGAATCTTGCATGTTCTGTTCAGAAGCAAAGATCACTCGCTGAGGCACCAAAGCGCCGACAATTTTCAAAACACAACCTTGTTTTTTGTTTTTTTTTAGCCCTGCTTTGTTTAAAGACAAACCAAAACAATTGAAAGTTGTATCTATATGAGACAGTTGAGCCGTTCCTGCTATTTGGGTCAAAACGCCGGGAGCTCGGCTCACTTAGGGGCCGCATAAAAACAACACCTGACGGTGCATGTATGCGCCGCTCCCCATGTGACGAAGCAGCCGTTTGCAGCACAGCGTGTGAATCGGAGCATCTATGTACAGTCCCATTGGCAGATATTCAGTAGTCACTGCTTATAACTCTCTCTCTCTCTCACACACACACATGGGTGCGCATGGACACACAAAGGGAGCGGCTAAGGCAGATAACGAATTCTGTGAAAACTCAAATAAATCACAGATGGAACTCATTGATGGGAGCCAGATCTGAAACGGCTCTTAATCAGTCTTCAAAAATGTTAGAAGAGCCCATTAAGTTTTTTTTTATAGGATTCCTTCCCTAAGTCCGTCCAGATGTGTGCATTGATAATCACAGCACGTAGGCATGACTGCGGCCTTAACAATGGGGCCGAGAGACGACATACCTGTTTATGTTCACAGCTGCTTTAAGATGAAAGCCAACGCTGCCTGCCGCGTTTTGCGCCGCGATATGGATCCGGGCATGGAAACCCGGTATACCGCTGCTATCTGCTATTTCTCTGGAAACCCAATGGCTAAAGGGTTGGGGGGGGGGGGGTGGTTATAAATATAGGTATGGCATGGCTCGTGGAATTGTCGTCATCCTCTTTATCCGCATATAGATTAGTTTTGTTAACGGCATGCCTTCAGTACAACGTGCATCGCACATCTTGCAATAACCTAAACATTTAATCATGTCAGCCAATGGCCCTCGTTTAATCAGGGTGGCGTGCGATCTTCTTGACGCGCCGCTAATCAGAAGGCTGTGTATAAATCTATACGCGCCCGTTTGCATGCACACATGCTATATGTCAGCGTGCGTGATTGATGGCATCGGCTCTTGCTCGGTGGAGATATGCGCTCGGTGTTGAAGTTGATTAGCGGCAGCCTGCCCAGTTTCACACACTCCTCCTTCTTCTTCTGACGGGGGGGGGGGACGTCCACTTCTCACTGAAACCGGTCACGTAGCGCAGCGTCTCTAACAACGCGGGTCTGAGCCGGGCCAGAACCGAGGCCAGGCCGCTATGTCTGCCATCCTCCTGGTATGTGACCCCATACGAATGTTTTAATGTTTTGAGAGCTGAGCATGGAGGAACCTCAGGCGCCTGAAACTGAACCTCTGTCAGTGTAGGGGAGACTTTCTGGCTTTTTGGGGGGGGGGGGGGGGTCAGGAGAGAGGTGCTCCGAAGCCCGAACCCCAGTAACACAGCTGTCAGCTTTCCAGCACAGACGTGAGAGGCCCATGTAGAGGCAGGAAGGCTTAACTCTGAGCTGGCTTCAGCAGCATGAAGGGGGTGTGGGGGTGTTGGGGTGGGGGTGGGGGGGGGTAATGCACCACAGATATTACCCTGCTCCTTTGGAGCCACAGTTGCCTTATTCTTGTCATCACATACTAGACTGTGGTTGCTGCTGTGCCGGTTTTCCGTCTTCCGTCCTATCACCTCTTTCTCCGGGGCCGGGGGTCCGGCGCTGAGGCCTGGTGGCAGCTGAGGCCGGGGTCCTGCTGCTCCCTGTGCCGTGGCCGGCGGTGGTCTGGTCCTCTAGCGGAGCGTCTGAAGGTACTCCCAACCGTCTGTGGAATGCAGCGCTGGGCGTGTTGGAAGAGGGGGCCTCACAAAAGGGAGAGGAGGAAAAGGGAGGGTCGGGGGGGGGGCGGAATTGACCTCTGAACAGTCCCGTCAGGAAGTTATGACTCAATTTTCTAGCAGAGCGGCGAAGGAGAGAGAGAGAGAGAGAGAGAGAGAGAGCACAGGCAGGGAAATTAGAAAAAAGGAGGGATGAGAGATCGAGAGGAAGAGGGGGAGGAAAGATGATGATACTGAAAATTGGTAGTGGCAGCGGGGGTGGGGGGTGGGATGGGGGGGGGGCAAAAAGATAAGACTGTGAGAGAGCAGGGCATGTTTTGTGAAGTCTATGGGGTTAGCGGAGCCGCTGGGGAAATCACAGGTTTCCTCGCAATCACAGCTGAGGAAAAGCAGACCACGGCCGCCACTGCATGTCATCCGTCTGTGGCGGGCTCAGTGGCGGGGGCTCCCGGTCTGACAGACTTTTTCCTCTGAGAGGTTTTTACTAGAAATATCTTCAACATCTCTCTGAGAGATGTTTTTGAACTTGGCTGGGGATTTCTGATGGTCAGTGTTTAAAGCCACTTTATACGTATAATATATATATAGCCTATATATAGCCACTATGTATGTATGCATGTGTGTGTGTGTGTGTGTGTGTGAGTGTGTGTGTGTATGTATATAGCCTATATATAGCCACTATGTATGTATGTATGTATGTATGTATGTATGTATGTATGTATGTATATATATATATAGCCACTATGTATGTATGTATGTATGTATGTATGTATGTATGTATGTATGTATGTATGTATAGCCACTGTGTGTGTGTGTGTGTGTGTGTGTGTGTGTGTGTGTAGTGGCTATATATAGCCACTATGTATGTACTATATATATATAGAGCCACTATGTATGTATGTATGTATGTATGTATGTATGTATGTATGTATGTATGTATGTGTGTGTGTGTGTGTGTGTGTGTGTGTGTATGTATGTATGTATGTATGTATGTATGTATGTATGTATGTATGTATAGCCACTGTGTGTGTGTGTGTGTGTGTGTGTGTGTGTGTGTGTGTGTGTGTGTGTGTGTGTGTGTGTAGTGGCTATATATAGCCACTATGTACTATATATATATATATATATCCACTCTGTATGTAATATGTATGTATGCATGTGTGTGTGTGTGTAGTGGCTATATATAGCCACTATGTATGTACTATATATATAGCCACTATGTATGTAATATGTATGTATGTGTGTGCGGGTGTGTGTGTGTATGGCTATATATAAGGACTTTGGTTATTTAGCTGTTATTATCTTTGGAAGAGTCACTTTTTATTCATTTGCAGGTTTGGTGTTGCAGAAATAGTGCCAGAAAAGAGGCAAAAAGACAAACGAGGACATTTTGGGAAGCATCCTCTGACCTATCACACAGCGTCGCTCAGCACCTAGTAGTATTTTGGCCCCGTTTTAAGGACTAACCCGTCCGACTGGGGGAGTGAAATGTGGTTGCCATTACTCAACAATTAAAATGCGAAAGGTTTTGCTTGGAAAGGTGCACGTTTCATTTACACTGCGGCTTTCCCTCAACAAGGGGGGGGGGGCGGACTGTCGCCGCTTGACGAGAGCGGCCGGCGAGTCCACCGAGGCCGCTCGTCGTGCGGCCTCTTGGGGACAGCGAAAGGTCTTTATCAGGCGTCGCCACCGTCCTAGGGAGCCCAAACTGTGCGGTTTGCCACACCGGCGCTGCGTTGGCTTGACAGCTTGTTGCTGCAGAGCCCGGCAACGAGACGTGGAAGGGAAACTGGGAGCGCTGGGAGCGCTGGCTGGTGGGCGCCGCGGGGGCGCGGGGGTGAGCTGTCTGGGCGCCCTGCGAGAGGAAGAGGGCCACGTCGAGATGCTGGAAGCCTTTGTTTCCAAGGAACCACCTCAACCTTTATGTTTCCTGGCTGACCCCCCCCCACCCCCCACCCCCACACACACACTCACATATGCATGTAAATTGGCACGCACACACTAAATGCGCTGGAACGCATTCAGAGCAATCGGCCCGATCTTCTGCACGTACGCGGAGCCGCGAAGGTACGCGTGCATACCTTGGCGGTGAATGGCCGACATGTTTACGAGATGAAACGCCGTGATATCGATCTGCGTGTGCGCAGACGTACAACGCGCCGTATAGCTACAAATAGATGCGTGGGCGGTCACGCGCCGTTGCACGCGGCGACCCGGGAGGAAAGCCCGCGTCCGTACTTAACGTCGTGTAACGTGATTACGTGTATCCAACGGAAACCTGCCCCCCCCACCCCCGCTTTGCGAGCGCGGCAGGGGACGTGCAGAAGAATGGCCCTGTCTACTCTCAGCGGGTTCCAGACAGATTGCGCTCGAACCTTTCGCGCTCAGTCGCCCGGCTGCCTGGTCCCAGGTGGCGTCCCGTCACTGAATCATAGGTGATGATTCATTAGCGTCTTAATTATCCGATTAACCGCAGCGACGCGGTTTGCTGCGACCCGCAGTGTGGTCTGTGTCTATCAGCGCTTAGAAGGACTGCTTGCACGGGTGCATGCATATGAGTGCGTACGTGTGTGTGTGAGAGTGTACGTGCATATGTACTTGTGTGTGTGTGCATGAGTGCACATGTATATGTACCTGTGTGTGTGTGTGTGTGTGTGTGTGTGCATGAGAGTGCACGTGTATATGTACCTGTGTGCATGAGAGTGCACGTGCATGTGTACCTGTGTGTGCATGAGAGTGCACGTGTATATGTACTTGTGTGTGTGTGCATGAGAGTGCATGTGTATATGTACCTGTGTGTGTGTGTGTGCGCATGAGAGTGCACGTCCATATGTACTTCTGTGTGTGTGCATGAGAGTGCACATGTATCTGTACTTGTGTGTGTGTGTGTGCATGAGAGTGCACATGCATATGCACGTGTATATGTACCTGTGTGCATGAGAGTGCACGTGTATATGTACCTGTGTGTGTGTGTGTGTGCGTGCATGAGAGTGCACGTCCATATGTACTTCTGTGTGTGTGCATGAGAGTGCACGTGTATATGCACCTATGTGTGTGTGTGCGCATGAGAGTGCACGTCCATATGTACTTCTGTGTGTGTGTGCATAAGAGTGCACGTGTATATGTACTTGTGTGTGTGTGTGTGTATGAGAGTGCACATGTATATGTACTTGTGTGTGTGTGTGTGTATGAGAGTGCACATGTATATGTACTTGTGTGTGTGTGTGCATGAGAGTGCACGTGTATATGTACCTATGTGTGTGTGTGCATGAGAGTGCAAGTGTATATGTACTTGTGTGTGTGTGCATGAGAGAGCACGTGTATATGTACTTGTGTGTGTGTGTGTGTGTGCATGAGAGTGCACATGCATATGTACTGTGTGTGTGTGTGTGCGCGCGTGTGTGTGTGTGTGTGTGTGTTTATACATGTACACATGTGTAAAGCCAGGTGCCCACTACAGTTACAGGCTGTGTCTCGCTCGGTCATGGTTGTGTAGAAGTGGCTATTCATCATTTGCCTGCCTGGCCGTGAAACCTGATTATTGTTAACATCACAATTTTATAGTCCCGGGCACTCGTGTTCTAGAGAATAGGCTACTTCTGGTTCCAAGTACCCCTATTCATGATAAGCAAAACACAGAGCGCCGTATTTACTACCCCTCGGCTTTTAGGTCATTCTGTTGATGTGGCCTGTGCCTCCCCGGGCTGGAAACTTCCCTTGCATGACAATGACTCTTTACAGCGAGCTAAACCTTCGGGAAAGTTATAAGCGTATTTAGTCAAATGAGGTAGGACATATAGCACGGTGGGATTCCAGGGAAGTAATAAGCTTGCAAAGTGGCACATTGTTGGAGGTCTGGCTCATAGAAACAGGGGGATGTGTGGATAGAGCCTGGATGTAAGGCGAGCCGCTGTAACCACAGTAAAAAGCTGTTGATTTAGCCTGGGCTAAATGGAGTGAGCATCTTTATGTTCCAGCCTGGGGAATGCCTCAGATCAAGGCGTGTGGTTTGGGCCTTGATATGATGTGGTTTGGTCGGGCTGACGGGAGGAACTCTCGGGCCGGGGCTTAAAGAGAGTGCCTCTGTCACAGCTGAAATCTGTAAACTAATTGACCACCCATACACAACCAGTCCTATTCTGCCGGCCTTTCTCTCGGGATCACCAAACAAACCAAGAACTCGAGCCCGCCTCCCCCAGACGCGGCGTTCCGAGTGTGGTGTGGTCGACTACACCCACGCTATATGTCTGTCTCTTTCCCCCATGTTAGGTCTATTAGTCGGCACAGTCCCCTCCCTCGGCACACTACGAAAAAACATCCCTGTAATAGTACACCCGTAAAGAGGAAGTGCACGGTTTTTTAACCGCTTTACTTTTGGTAGCAATTCATTAACTGCGAGGCTGCAGGGTCGTTTTCCCTTTTAGCGAGGACCTTTCCATCTCAAACAGAAATATGGATGGTGGAGGATATTCAAGAAAGAGTTAAAAAAAAGCATCACTCCATTCACTTGAATGTAGAAGAGTGAAAAATAACAGTCAAAACTAAAATAAGCGTGCATAGTAGTTTGGGAAGGAGAGCCCGCTGTGCTGATGCTAAGGGCCGAGGTCGGATGCTGGCACAAGGTGGGGTGCATTGCTTGAAGGGCCCAGGCCGGGGCCGATTCTCTAATGAGAGTTTGAGTCATCCTAGGCCTACGAGTGGAGGAGCGCAGCGCTTCGAGGAGTATATCCTTAGCTGGAGGACGATGTGTTGTTTGGGGCACCGGTTTATATCTGGTGTTTTAATTTCCAGCGGCGGGACGCAGAGCTGCTGATATCGTTTCATTTAAGTCAAATATTGACAAAGAGGAGGCTCGGGCATACCCCCCACACCCCTCATGGACACGCCACAGGACAGAAACTGAGCCAACACGATTCCTCCTGCATCTCGGACCCTTATTAGCATTAACTATGTGTGTGTGTGTATCTATATTATATAGATCCATTATCCAAACCACTTATCCTGCTCTCAGGGTCAAGGGGATGCTGGAGCCTATCCCAGCAGTCACTGGACACGAGGAGAACATGCAAACTCCACACAGACACGAGGAGAACATGCAAACTCCACACAGAGGACGAGCAGAACATGCAAACTCCACACAGACACGAGGAGAACATGCAAACTCCACACAGACACGAGGAGAACATGCAAACTCCACACAGACACGAGGGGAACATGCAAACTCCACACAGACATGAGGAGAACATGCAAACGCCACACAGACATGAGGAGAACATGCAAACTCCACACAGACATGAGGAGAACATGCAAACTCCACACAGAGGACGAGGAGAACATGCAAACTCCACACAGACATGAGGAGAACATGCAAACTCCACACAGAGAACAAGAAGAACATGCAAACTCCACACAGACATGAGGAGAACATGCAAACTCCACACAGACATGAGAAGAACATGCAAACTCCACACAGACATGAGGAGAACATGCAAACTCCACACAGACATGAGGAGAACATGCAAACTCCACACAGACATGAGGAGAACATGCAAACTCCACACAGACATGAGGAGAACATGCAAACTCCACACAGAGAACAAGAAGAACATGCAAACTCCACACAGACATGAGGAGAACATGCAAACTCCACACAGACATGAGAAGAACATGCAAACTCCACACAGACATGAGGAGAACATGCAAACTCCACACAGACATGAGGAGAACATGCAAACTCCACACAGACACGAGGGGAACATGCAAACTCCACACAGACACGAGGAGAACATGCAAACTCCACACAGACACGAGGGGAACATGCAAACTCCACACAGAGGACGACCCTGCGTTCGACCCCCAGGGCTCGAACCCAGGACCTTCTTGCTGTGAGGTGACCGCGCTAACCACTGTGCCACCATGCCGCCCTAACGACTGACCACTTTAGCATTTTATTCTCAGGATGCTGACATTGGAGTTTTGCGATGAAGACGCTACGACGAAGAATCCAGTAGCGATGAGAGATAATTGCTAATGTCAGTCTAGGTAGTCTATATTAACGGTATTCGTTTGTCGTGATCGAGTGTCATCACATTTCCTGCTGGGACGTTCAGCTGGCGTAGGGGAGTGTGTGCAGCCAGTGGGGGTGGCACATGGCCGCCCATGCTAACTCACGGTTGTGTGAGACTGAGCTGACCCACCGGCCGGAGGAATGTGTGAACACAGTGACAAAACCATCTATTTACAGACACTTCCACAGTGAGGTCTGGCACCTGCAGCCCAAGCGTAACCCCGGGGAGGACGTAGCGGCCTGTGAACGGCGCAGCGCTGGCCTGGCTGGCTTTGATCGCCCGACACGCAAGCGGCGCTGATCTCCAGGAACACCACACATCTTGTCCGATATTCCGAGTGCACAAACTGAGACATTCCAGGCGTGTGAACCGCCCGTGACAAACGATCGCCCTTTGGGTTTTCAGCTTTCACATGCCGTGTGGGCTTCTTGGCGGAGCGAGGTGGGTCTAAGGCCACGAGTTAGTTTTCCCTTTCCTTCGCTCCAGCCACTGGACTGGCACCACACAGCTTGAAGAAGTCCTGGCGTGGGTTCTTATGTTAATGAAAGCCTCCAGGGTGGAGCTGTGATTTCATACTGACCTTTTTTCAACATGCACCCTGCACCCAAGAACACTGCCAGGGCTTTTTTTGGGGGGGGGGGTCGTTCAGCGGACGGTTGACTGGATTAAATCGATTCGAACTATACAGATCCCAGGCATAGCACAAAACCACGATGGTTCAGTTTGACTTTCAAGCCATGACCCTCTGAGAAGGGAGAAGCGAAAACAACATATATTCCTGCCAGATTAGTCACAACGTATTAGCGGCTGATGTTGGTTTTGATTCGGTTCCAGCTGTACTCCTGATTTCTCCCGAAATTGCATGAAATATGTCTCCCCCCCCCCGTTTTTTTTTTTAATTCACAAGCGGAATCTCAAGGTGCGCTGCGTGTTTTAAAAAAGCAATAAAGAAGCCCATTGATTTCTCCAGTTCATTAAACACCGTGCCACCACCGACGTCATTCCGCTGCTTCCTGTCATTTTCCAGCCTGGGCACCACTCCACATACCTTCCTCCGGCGCCAAACTCCGTCCCGTCAAACCCTGACATGATTGATTCTCTTACACTTCGTTTATAGCGTTTGTCAAATTTCCATTGAATCATGAAAATTGGGCTAGGGCATTGTCCAAAAATAATCTAACCGCTAGGTCATCTCGCGGACCCTTTGTGTACACATATTCAATTCATTCAGCGGGCTTGGAGCTTTCTTTGGTACCGGCAGGAAAAATGGAGGCCGGCGGAGTTGCTTGTGGTTGATTTGTTGACTAAGTCGTTTTCTTTCTCTGCAGAGAGCCATGCCGGGGTATCTGTTGAAGCCATGAGTAATGTTCACACACCTTTTTCTTCTTCTTCTTCTTCTTCTTCTTCTTCTTCTTCTTCTTCTTCTTCTTCTTCTTCTTCTTCTTCTTCTTCTTCTTCTTCCTCCTTCTGCCTTCGCCACAGTCTGCTGCTAATGATGATGGCTGCCAGAAAAAGACAGCGGCAGATTTTACACGAATGCTTACAAGATCATAACAACTTGTGCGAGTGTGTGCTTGTGAGTTTTCCTCATTTCAGAGCAGTGTGTGAGTGTGTGTGTGTGTGTGTGTGTGTGTGTGTGTGTGTGTGTGTGTGTGTGTGTGTGTGTGCATGCTTGTGCGCATGTTTGTTTGACATGCTGTTAGATCTCAATTGCACAAGTCATGTATGACTTCTAGTCATGGCATGCCTGAGACCGAGCCAGATGGAAAACCCGCAGGCGCAAACTATGGGGACGGAAAGCTGATACTGATCCTCTGATTAGGGCTTCGGTTTCTTTTTTTTTTTTTTGGCCGTTGCAATATCTAATGAAAAAGGGCTAATGTTTTTTTTTTTTACGATACAAAACACACTCTTGGTGTGATCATGAATCATCGCCGTCGCTTTTTTTCGCCGCTCTCTCAGCCTGGAACGGGTGTCGTGCTATTGGATGCACGTTGTGGTTTCCAACGGTCGTAAAAGATGATGGATTGTCGCTGGTCCGAAGCACTATGTGCTGCATTCGGGGAGGAGGATGAGATGTAGCAGTCTGCTAATCCCTTTTCCCATAACCGGACCGTGTGGAAGTGCTCCTCCACCACTGAGGGTTACATTGTGGGACCGGGGAGGACGTGTTGTTGAGGGGCTGTGAGGGCATTGCTAGGCAACGGGACAGGACACTTGGCGTAATGAGCGCGGGGCTCAGGAGCTGTCTGCTCACTGTTCCGGGTCCTGACGAGAACAGACAGGCTGGCCTGGGACGGCCTGCATGGAACTGCCACCACGGCCACCTGCTCACAGCAATCATCACCAGCGCTCCAGCCAGCCACCGATACAGCATACAGACCCAATTAAGAGCTCTGCATGTCCCCCTCCAGCCAGCCATCACTAACACTCCTGCAAGTCTGACAAGGCTGCCTTTTTTCCCCCAGCAAATCTCTAATTAACAACAGTGGTAGTGGTGAGTCCGGACCGTGCAGAGCCGCTGAAAGGGCCGGGGACTCTGCTCGGGTAATCAGCTTAAATACAGGTTTATTTCCTGCCCCCTGTGCCCTGCTGCTTCCAGCAGAGATTGCATTCTTTTATCTGTTTATCTCCAATTTCCTCCGCCTTGTAACGTGTCTCTCAGACACGCTGTCACCTCCACTTAGGGCTAGACTGGCTGCTCCTGCGATCAGATGGTTTCAAAGCGGTGATCAGAGTTAGTTTTGGCAGGGCACGGCTCTCAACAATATCTCTGTCTGTTCCATTACTGCCTCACCACCTCCTCTCCATCCGCTCCCACCCTGCTTAAGGCCTCTGATCTTCGCAGCAGAAACACCAGCGCTCTCGTCCGAGGGATCAGAGATGCTCTCATGGAAACCGACCCTCTCGTCAGGTTGGATTTGACAATTTTACAGTCTTGTAAATAAAGCACGTTGCCGAAGACGGAATCCAATCGCCGTGTTTTGGCTGCGGTAACCGGGCAACAGCAGATTTAGATCTGTCAAATTTAAGAAAAGAAGAAGAAGAAAGGGAAAAAAAAAAAAAAACGCAAGCAAATTACAATGTGAAATGACCCCGGTACCGGAGCGGGATTAAGAGAGCCGTGTGTTCCAGCCCGGAGCAGAGGAGGTGGAGGAATTTCCTTTCAGTTTGGGAGGTGTTATTGTTGGAGCGCGGCGCATAGTCGCTGGATGTAATATCCTATTCCCCAGTGTGGGATTGACTCTTGATACAGGACCGCCACTCTCGATTTGTGGAGAATTATGCCCAATATCGTCTGTCTCGAGCAATTCAGAAATAAATACGGGCGGCTTCCGAAGAAAGTGACAAATGTTATTTAAGAGGTCTGTCGCTTTTTCCTTCTCGGAGCGCGCCTGCCGCTGTCTTTTATTTTTCATCAATACATAATTTAATGCCTGTAAAATGTCTGGCCTGGCTTACACCCCCTCTCCCCCCCCCCCAAAAAAGAAGAAAAGTTGGCCCTTAAAGGCTTTTCCATTGGTTAGTTTTTGAGTACGGTGTAGTACTATCCATCAGGCGTGCTGAGATTCCTGTTGTATTATACTACGTAAGGAAACTCTGACCGCTGGGTTCAGAAATTTGTACATTCCAGCGAGGTGCTTTTTTTTCTATTTCGTCCAAAACTCTGGCGGGCCTCTTGTACATCCTTCTTTTCGACGGATGACTGTGGCTGTGATAACTGGCCTACCTACCTACCGACACGCCGCTGTGTTTAGTCCTGTACTGCAAACTCTTGTCTGTTTGGAAGTGTATATTCTCACACACTGCGTTTTTTGAAGACCCTGTTTCCTCCCGCCTCCTTCTGGGTTGACCTCCTCCATCGGTAAGCACCACGTTTGAGCAGCAGAAGGCGCTGTTTTATCAAAGGGGGGTGGAAATCTTCCTCGCTCTCTTTTTTTGGTGCTGCTATAATGCAGGGCAAAGGGGTAGGCAGGTATGCATGTCCCGGGGTTTTCTGTGTCTAGGCTTATGCTTGCAAAATCTCATATCTTCCAATTTTTTTAGTAAGACTTACTCTTTTTTTGGGGGGGGGGGGCTCTGATACTGTACCACAGCAAGCATTTCCCAAAGGTCAAAGATTGCGGATTCGGTTCCCTCCACGGATGACTTCTGCACATCCATTCGGACCGGTCCACGCTCGTCTCAGAGTGCCGGGTGTTCGGCTTGAGAGTCCGGAGGCTGCTGCTGCGGCGGCACCGGCGCCGTCCTATCACCGCGTCTGCGGAGGATTTTCACACGGCCGCGGCGGCGTCTCCTACTAGCGAGGAGTGTAAAATCAATGTCCGTGTACCAAAGAGGGAAACGTGGAGAACAGTAACGCAGGCGGTGAATTCTCATCGAGATGTAGGCCTACCGTAATCACTAATGGGCGGATTCGTGGCTGTGTAAGATGTGGAGGGCTAGCCCCCCCCCCCGGGGGCTGACACAGTGCTGCCATGTTGGCCATTCTAGATAGTCGTTACGTTCAATAAAGTAGTGGCCGCAGCATCAGGCGCTCTGAACTGACTCATTGAGCTCTCCTTTCATCGCCTACTATGCGTGGAAACTTGTGAGCGGGCCCACATCAGGCAGCGGTTTCGGTGCAGGAGGTTCAACAAATATCCAAATGGGGCGATTTGGGCGCAGGGCTGAGGAACAGGGAGCAGCGAGGCACTAACCTTCGCTTTACCTGCATTAGGTCATCAGTTTAAAAAAAAAGGAAAGGGGAAGGACCTCACCCAATGCCACCCCTGACTCTCTGGTAGCCCCTCCATGACGGATTGTTCTGAGCCTTCTGGGTATTTCAGTTGCGTGTGTGTGTGTGTGTTGGGGGAGGGGGCGGGGGCACAGGGGTTGCCTGGCGTTTCTCAGGCCGCCTCTGGTCTGGCAGGGTGTACTCTGGTGAGTCTGGTCTCCAGGGCCCTCGACTCGCTCAGCCCCTCAATATCCCTCTTTCTCTCCCTCTGTGGGGCCAGGGCTCTTCTGGATGAAATTTCAGCAGGGCTATGAGGGAATGGTTCACAGAGTTTAGCACCTTCTTCAACGTAGGCAAAATAAATGACTTCTCCTAATGCTCTAATTGGTGGCAGTTTGATGATCGGGTATCACGGCCTTCGGGGCTGAAGTGCCTCGTTGTTTCGCTACGACTCGGTGAAAGAGCTGGTCTGTACCTGTTGCTCCCTTCTTTTTCTTTTTTTTCAAGAAAGGGGGGAAAAATTGCTCGGTAGCACGGGGTCTGCTGAGTCCTCTGAACTGTCTTTCTTTCCATGAAGTCAAAGTAAAGCATTTGACATTTGAAGTTAAGCCTGGCTACTGATCTCTTCTCATCAAAATCTCTTCCCCGCGGCAGGGATCTGCATGTGACTTGTAGATTAAGATGAGTGGGTTAAAAATGGTTCTGCCCCTATATGTGTGTGTGTGTGTGGGTGTGTGTGTGTGTGTGTGTGTGTGTGTGTGTGTGTGTGTGTGTGTGTGTGTGTGTGTCTCTCTCTCTCTCTGTTCTTGTGTGTGTGTGTGTGAAGTCAATGTGCCGGCTGAGTGCTTTCCATGTGCCTGAAGACCATGAAGATATAAAAAAAGAAGAAGAAAGGAGCAGCAGTGGAAGAAAGCATCAGTGATCCTCAGCAATGCTCCCTCGCTCTTACCGAGCCCTGTTCCCTATCCCCCAAACCAGAGCCAGACCCTCGCCGTGCTGCCGGACCAACAGATAGGCCCTTACTGCCAGACTAGATGGGCGTGCTTAGCCCCGCTGATCGAATCGTCTCGCCTACGAGACTACGGCGAACACATCCATCACTCCCGTAAATAGCCGAACCGACTGAGTGAGATTTTTTTTGAGGTCATCCGATGGCGTAGCACCATCCACGGGAATAACGCTTTGATTTACCCTACAGGTTTCCCCCCCCTCTCCTCGGGACGACACGGTTCTCGGGCCAAACCTTTCAACCGGTGCCAGGAAGGGCGCGTGACGCTGCCCCGCGTGTAAATCAGGGCGAGTAAACCCAATTAATGATCAGTAAATCGAGCGTCTCAGCGACGGGCTTGGGCCCGTGCCCGACGCCCGGGCTGGTGCAGAGGGGCGGCGCGTTCGCGAGCCGTGCCCAAAGCGGTCGTCTACTTCTTGTCTGCAGAGGAAAACCTCGGCACGCGGGAGCGTTTTCGCGAGGGGAGTGGCCTGGCCCGCGGTTAGACGAGGGGGTCGCACGGCGGAGGATCTTGCTTCGAGGTACCGTGAGCGTTCGCCGCGCAGCAGAGCGGTAATCCTGCAGTCGCTCTGTCTGCTCTCGAAACCCATCGGTTGTTTTGGTTTAGTGTTGTGAAAGATGGCCGGTTCGAATGCCCGAAGACGTCATTTATACTTTGGAAAGGAACTTGGGCCGCGCTGGTTTTCTTACCTAACCCTCGGAAGGCTCTCATCGTGCGCCGTATGCGGGTAGGTTTTGGGTTATTAACTGCGCGAGCGAAACCCTTCCCATGTTAAATGGGGGGACATCCTCCGGTGTCACCGCTGGAACGTGTCCTTGGGCCGGGCGCCTCACGGCTGTAGCATGTCAATTTCCATCACTTTCCCCAGGTTGGGCCGGCGAAAGACTGTGGGCCGGCCTGCTGTTTACAATACCTCCCATTCAGCCCGCGGCTCCTCAATGAAACGGCTATTTATAGAGGCCACTGGCGTGCAGAGAGTCATCCGCTTGTTCTGAATGGGGCCTGGTGTTTTTGACAAGGTTAGCCGGGATTAAAGAAGTGGAGGAGAGGTGATGGCGGGGCCGAAGAATAGTTCACAACGGCCGGCTGGGGTTGAGAGGGGCCAGCGAGGGAAGAAGACTGGCTTCCTTCATAATATTTGATGCTCGATGTCAGCACGCTATTTAGCGCCACGCCAGACATTTGATGAAGCTGAGTTAACCAAACATTTACTTATATCCCAAACTCCAATTTTACCCCTTTCATGTGGTCTTCCTGTCTGCCCAGCACCTACACTAACGCCAAGTAGGCATAGATTGCCGTTCCTTTAACGGGAAGTCAACATACAGTAAAAAAGCTGTAATAACAGGCCAGCAGTGTCATGCACAATGACGTAATAACTTTGACAACAGTGCCCTATAGATGGCCTTGTGGCCCCACCCATTCAGCCGGCCAATCGCCAGCTGAGAGAGAGCGAGAGGGCCGCTCTCCAATCACAGGTCAGCCCTAATAGGAACGAGGGGTTTCACAGCCTGGAAAATACTCCGGACAGATGGGAGACATCGAGTTCATTTCTCAAACAGTCGGTCGAAAACGCTCCGCACTCGGTTTCCTTAAGATCCGTCATTGTGTCAAGGGGTCCTGGTGGCTAATATCCCTCAGCTGACTTTTGAGGAAACTGGTCCCCCCCCCCCCCCCCGGCCCTAAAACAAAATTCTACGTGGCAAAACAGAATAATAATAAAAAATAATTTCCTTCATGCTCGCAAGAGTCTTTGTTTTGATTCGCCGCCGCGTGACGGCGTTTCCCACGCGGCGGCGCGGCAGCTAGACCGCCCCGCTCCATTGTGCTGCTGGCCCCTCTTTGAACCTGTGCGGCAGTAAACACGGCTAAGTGCTCTCCGTCAGCGGCGGCCTTACAGGAGGACAATGCAGTGACAGGAAGGCCCTCCACGCCGTCCCCCGGACACGCACGCTCGCCCCAGAGGGGAAGGGGAGAGGGGGGGAGCTCGGATAGGGCCCTCGAATACGGCTCAGTTACCCCCGCCGCTGACCACCGGGGCAAATGTAGGCCGAGAGACGTCTGTCAAAGTGAAGACGGACCCCCCCCCCCCACACACACCTTACTCAGCCAGGTCAGCCAGACGCCGCCCCCCCCCCCAGACACACACACCCACCCCTTCCTTACTCAGCCAGGTCAGCCAGACATGCACATACACACATACTACGCATACAATACACATGTTCCCACAACCTCGGGCTCCTCTCTCTCCACGGGCAGAGTTGAGCCAAACGTAAACACCGAACGAATCGCCTTCTGTCTTTTAATATGGAAATACAAGCCTTGCACTGATCTCCATAAGCTGCAGATTCAGTTTCAAAGCTTCGTCCGGCTATCTCCCCAGCATCTTCCAGCAAAACATTGTCACTGTGTGGTCAGCCTAAGCTGTGGTGGGATGAAGTGCAAATGAATGCCAGTGTGGTCGTGTTTGGACAATTTAGCGAGGCCGCACAAGAAAAGTCCTCAAAGTCGTCCAAACACGGGGGCTCCCAAACCTTCCCCCTGATCTCTCACGGTCTCGGTTCTGAGTGGTCGTATGAAAGGCAGACCGACAAGGACCGAAGACGGGACCGAAGATGGGTCTGATTCTTGAATAACAAGACAGTTTGATTAGTTTTTACCTCTAATTGGAGGTTGGTCTTTTGGATGCTCTTATATCCTTATTTCCCCTGTAGCTGTGAGCCCCCCCCCCCCCCCCGCCGCCCCCAGCAGGAGCAGGAACTCCGCCACCCACATAGTTCATCCACCATCTCACATAGGGGCGGGTGCACAAGAGGCCTCACACAGACATATATTGCACATGTGTACATCAAGGCTGGGAATTGTCCGATACCGCCCGGTTTGATTTAACAATGGTATTTTATGCCCTGCCATTTTAGTCCCGATTCAATACATAATGCGGTTTTTCATATCGAAATATTATGAATGCTGCAATTAGATATTGCAATATTTTCAATGCCCCCTACCCCATCTACAGAAAAATGTGAAAACTGCAGCGATCCAAAAAAAGAAAAACCTAAGAATGCCTTTATTTTAAGCCTCGTGTGTTGCAAAAGCTTAAAACATGCATGTGCTTCCCTGAGTGACCGTTCAAACAATTCAGACATTCAGAGATGTAGAAATCATCAAACCTGGAAATGTGATATTAAAATTGTCATGGCTTGGTATTGTCATCTTGCACTGATCCTCCCCCATACAGCTCCTAAGACTCGGCCTTTTGGTCAAAGTCTTTTGTTTACCATCAGTTCCTTCCTAGAAATAATCTGTCCTGCACAATACTGGTTTCATCTGCATGATGCTAGACCCTGTTACCCAGTAAGCTCTGGTCTGTCCATTACTCATGGTAAAGTCTTCCTCGGTCAGATCGGAGGTCACTCTGATCCGAGACAGTCATGTTCAAGACTTCAATTAAAGCCTCCGCAAGCTCTTGACTCATTTTCCACTCTCTAATTTTTCTAATGGCTGGGACAGGAGGCTGGGAGCAGCACAGCCAGCCTTGCACTGCTCATTAGCTCTAGCACCGCCGCCCGCACTGCATTTAACTTAATAATGAGGCCAAATTAACAGCAGCCCTGGCCCTGCTCCAGGTGCATTGTGGGTGAAAGTGAAGCTGAGGAGGGGTGGGGGGAGTACCTGGCCGGCTGAGCAGATTTAGACAAGGCTAGAAAGCAGTCTGACTGTAAGGACGACGTACTAGGACCTCCTCCTCCGGCGCCCCTGATTGGCTGACTAACCCTCCCCTTTATTCTACCGAGCCTGCAACATGACCACGTCTGCGACCCATAATCAGATCTGGGCCTTGCCACGCTCGATTCTGTCATGGTTGCCTCCGTCAAACCGTTCTGTGCCGAACAAAAATACAAGTATTTGAGAAATCTTTTGCACAGAGCCGCCCTCATTCAAGAAAAACTAGCGGCGCAAAGGGTGGAGTCCGCATCTTCCAAATTACGAGGCCCCAAAAGACCCCGCTGTGCAGGGTCGGGCGCGGCTGAGCAGGGATGGGTGTAGATGACATGTCCTCGTCTCTCGGTGTCTGGAGGCTTCACAGCCACGGTCGTCCTCCAGCTCAGCTCGGTGCCAAGGCTGGCGCTGCCAAGGGCTTAGTGCTAATGAATCCAGGCAGCCTGGGAAAGAGTACAAATAAACAAGGCCCCAGATGACAGACACTTGCTTTGGTGTATACATCCTCCCTCATGATTTATTTCTTGTTCCCCGTCGTGTGTTTCTTGGGTTAACTTTTGTCTGCTCCACTCGGAGGAAATGCCACCCAGGTCTTGGCGAGGAATGACGGGGAGTCACTTCTCATCAACATGCATGATCTTACTCAAACAGCAGGCAGAGACGCATGTTCCACTTCACGTTGAAGTGCAAATAAGCACCTTGAGAAGAATGTCTATTTATTAATGTTTACGTAGTTGCTCCCCGAGAGACGCTGGCAAAGGCCTTTCTTTAAAGTCCTGACAGCTATGAGAGTTAAAGCGAACTTGTTTTTTTTCCCTTTTGTTTCTTTCGCCGGGGCAAGTCGAAAGACACTGCAAACGGTGTCGTCGAATAGCTGTGACCAAAGCCTATGTCACGCAGCGCCGCCGCACTTTTCATGCGGTGTCAAATGCACGTTAAAAAGAGAAGGCCCACAAATGCGGGGGAAAAGTCCGTTTTATTAGATGTATCCTCGACACTGATGAAGCCTCGATGAGTGAAAAGTCTACCCCCCCCCCTCCCAAAAAAAAGAAGAAGCTTCTCGGCATTTATGGGCTCGCTGCTCGATTTTGGCTACAGTAGGTGGACGCCGCAGACAGAAGGGAGTTAAGTGCGCGGAGTTGGCCCCTTGCGTTGCTTATTTGCATACACCATCTAACTAAGAGGGGGCCATCCTGAGAACATTAGCTGCAACCACGTGCCCGGCGATGACAGCATCAACTCTCCAGAGGCTGGCAAGTTGGTCAGACTACAGAGCGCAGTGTTTGTTCACCTGCTGCAGGCCCGGCAGCCAATGACCTCAAAGACCAGTCACCGCTGAGACAGCCCTGTGCCTCCTGCCACCATAGCCCTGGAGTGAACCCTGACCCTGTGACAAGGCTAATGCTAATTCACTCTGCGGGCCACTCAGGAAACAAGCTCCCATTTTCTCATTGACACTCACTGAGTGGCATGACAGGATGCTCTCTATTTAGAAAGTCGTGTAATAGCCACGGTTTTGTACTGCTGTCAACGTAATGGCTTGGCACGCAGTGGACTATTCATGCAGTGTACTGGCCAAAGGTGATGAGGGTGTTGCATACATCAGGATTTGATTTAATGTGTGTGTGTTTGTGCTGCACTAATTTATTCTGACTCACTGCAGTCAACAGAGAGGAAATGATCGTGCACGCGGGCACGGTGCGCGCACCATCACCCCGCACAACACACGCACACACACGCACACACACAAACACACTATGCCTGTGGAAGTTTTGACAATGTGAAAGTGAGGCTAGAGTCTTTGGTGTTTTGTTTTCATTTCAAGCATCGATTAAATAAACAACACAGGAATCCGTTGTCGCCAATTTGCATCTGCGGTCCTTGTGATGTCTTTGGGTTTTCCTCTTTGCCGAGCATAATCGAGGACTTGCATGAATTAATTTGCATGGATTAATCTGACCTATGGTCAAACGCTGTACAAGATTAACAGGAATGCAAGGTAAACCGTTTCAGTTTCAAATTTGAGGCGTCCGTCATCTCTGCTAACCCAGGTCACCTTCACTGTGAACAACATCATTCGATATTCACATTCGTGGCACTTTTCTAATGCTCTTTGCATTAAATACTGTGCAACTGTAGAACAAGAACATATCTGGGTCATTAAAATGACAAGTATAGAAAAGAGTATCCCTGTGACCTTAACGTAATCTGATACAAGAGAACTGCCAGAAATATAAGTAAAATTATGAGGGACAGAATTTAAGTATAAGTTGAGTATGGCACAGGAGAGGACAGATTTGACATTTTAATATGCTTAGTGTGTAGAAGAAATCTCGATTGGCCTTTAATTTCCTAAGCGCCATCATTGTCCAACCACTGTGTGTGTGTGTGTGTGTGTGTGTGTGTGTGTGTGTGTGTGTGTGTGTGTGTGTGTGTGTGTGTGTGTGTGTGTGTGTGTGTGTGTGTTTAGAACACGCCCTGGGTGTTTGGACAAAGCGAACACACTATCATTACTGGCATGATTACGGGGCATTGAAAGTTTAAGCAAATATTCAAGACACTCTGCTTTTAGTTTGTTTTGTTTTTTGTTTTTTTTAATATATAGATGACCACAAAAACATCTTCGCCATGACCAGGCCAAGCTAAGCTATGCTTTGTTCCCAGTCCCTCTTAGCCTCCAAATGGATGTTAAAGCGGCCAAAAACGACATGCAATCTGACATCCCCCCAGACCACTAACAGGCCTTCCCATGCTGTGGAGACAGAGTGCATTTTAGCCCTTATTGACAACTTTTCAATCATTTAGTCGAAGCCAGGAAGTAATGCACAGCTAAAATTGATTTGCATGTGTTGTCACAACAGCCTCGCAACTGCAGACAGACTGGAACTTGTTTCCCTGTATTCCGGATGATAGATAAATTGCATTACCTGACAGATGCAGGAGGGAGGGACCGGTTTAGTCCCTGTTCCGCCTCCAGTAGAGAGACAGTGTGCCTGATAGGCCTCAGAGTAGCTCCAGGAAAAAGGCCCTCTTGAAAGGTTAAATGATTTTATTTCTTTCTTTTTTTTTTACAACCTGGGTCGTAGGTTTTGCCATCCTGCATATTGCTTATGATGTTGTTTTACTCATGGTAGACACAGGAGCGCCGATGGACAGCTCTAAAACGGTGTCTTGTTTCCTTTTAACAACAAAACAAAGACACACTCTTGTGTGGCACACACAGGGCCAGTGCTCCCCCCTTGTGGAGAAACCTTCAGCCTGTTAAACGTGAGTGAGTGAGTGTGTGTCCATGAGCCAGGTCCATGAGGTGCTTCTTATCTAACTGACCCTTGTGTGTTAGTTACACTGTGTGGCCTTGTTTTTTAAAGCCACTTTGCTATGTATATATATATATATATATATATATATATATATATATATATATACACTACCGTTCAAAAGTTTGGGATCACCCAAACAATTTCGTGTTTTCCATGAAAAGTCACACTTATTCACCACCATATGTTGTGAAATGAATAGAAAATAGAGTCAAGACATTGACAAGGTTAGAAATAATGATTTTTATTTGAAATAAGATTTTTTTTACATCAAACTTTGCTTTCGTTAAAGAATCCTCCATTTGCAGCAATTACAGCATTGCAGACCTTTGGCATTCTAGCTGTTAATTTGTTGAGGTAATCTGGAGAAATTGCACCCCACGCTTCCAGAAGCAGCTCCCACAAGTTGGATTGGTTGGATGGGCACTTCTTTGAGCAGATTGAGTTTCTGGAGCATCACATTTGTGGGGTCAATTAAACGCTCAAAATGGCCAGAAAAAGAGAACTTTCATCTGAAACTCGACAGTCTATTCTTGTTCTTAGAAATGAAGGCTATTCCATGCGAGAAATTGCTAAGAAATTGAAGATTTCCTACACCGGTGTGTACTACTCCCTTCAGAGGACAGCACAAACAGGCTCTAACAGGTACTATTTAATGAAGATGCCAGTTGGGGACCTGTGAGGCGTCTGTTTCTCAAACTAGAGACTCTAATGTACTTATCTTCTTGCTCAGTTGTGCAACGCGGCCTCCCACTTCTTTTTCTACTCTGGTTAGAGCCTGTTTGTGCTATCCTCTGAAGGGAGTAGTACACACCGGTGTAGGAAATCTTCAATTTCTTAGCAATTTCTCGCATGGAATAGCCTTCATTTCTAAGAACAAGAATAGACTGCCGAGTTTCAGATGAAAGTTCTCTTTTTCTGGCCATTTTGAGCGTTTAATTGACCCCACAAATGTGATGCTCCAGAAACTCAATCTGCTCAAAGAAGTGCCCATCCAACCAATCCAACTTGTGGGAGCTGCTTCTGGAAGCGTGGGGTGCAATTTCTCCAGATTACCTCAACAAATTAACAGCTAGAATGCCAAAGGTCTGCAATGCTGTAATTGCTGCAAATGGAGGATTCTTTGACGAAAGCAGTTTGATGTAAAAAAAATCTTATTTCAAATACAAATCATTATTTCTAACCTTGTCAATGTCTTGACTCTATTTTCTATTCATTTCACAACATATGGTGGTGAATAAGTGTGACTTTTCATGGAAAACACAAAATTGTTTGGGTGATCCCAAACTTTTGAACGGTAGTGTATATATATATATATATATATATATATATATATATAAAGTAAGTTGTATCTATGAGACAGTTTAGCCATTCCTGCTCCACAGCATAACTGCTACACCCCCTGCCTCATTCGGCCACGTCTCCCTGTGTCATCGCTTCTTCCCTGTTTAGGTTGTTAACGTGTCCAAATCCCACCGAAGTTGCCGTAGTTTGTTACCCAATGCTGAGAGATCATGTTTAGTTCAAGTCATAGGCGGAAATGCAGGATGGGGGGGACACGGGGGGGACACGCCCCCCCCCATCCTGGGATAAATATGGTATACCCCCCCCCCCAATATTTGGTGTCCTCCTCACAAATTGCGCTTGAGAACATTTCATATAAACGTCCCCCTCCAAAGTTGATATCAGATTTTCGCCCCTGGCTCAAGTACAAGAGTAAAACGAGCCGTGAAAGAGTTTGCTCGCCTCACTTGTACTAAACGGAAGCGCGCCAAGAGAAACAAAAATGGCGACAGCGCCCTCGTTGACTCCGATGTGCCGGAATCGGACTACACGAATTCAGCCCGATTTTGTCGTCGCCGACAGATTTCCAGCGTCGGGCCCGATTATGAAGGTCGGGAACAACGGATGGTCGTCTTTACCCACCCCCGCCTCCCCGCGTAGTGTGACGTAATCAAAGAACAGCGACGTGGCGTCTGGGACTCCCCACGACGAAAAGTCATCAGACTACACGGTTATCTTGTCCTTCACGATGGTCACCATGTCCGGTTAGGCAACGCTACAAGTATGACCTCGACCAATCATCGCACGCCGCTTCCACGATCTTGCGCGGGTTCATAGGTCGTCGGGGAGGAGGGTCAAGAAACTGTCAATCACAGAAACGCCGTGTGTGATGCTGGTGGTCTTGTGTAGCGAAAAGACAGGGGAAAAAAAGCCAACAAAAAAGACAGCATAGTGTAAACTACTAATCGGGTCTGATCCTTTAGCCGAGCGGTTAGTGATGTCGCCTTGTGGTGCAGTACACATCGTATCGAATCCCGCACCGGGCAAGAAAATAACCGATTACACTGGTGGCAGCGGTGGGATCCGGAAGTGTGCAGATCCTCAGAAGTCTCCTCGGAGCGCGGGAAGAACAAAGCGCGAGGGCGCGCTTCCGGGGAGGGTGCCGACTGTAAACTGCTAATAAGACACGTTAGTTCCTAGCTAACGGGTCTGACTGACCCTTTAGCCGAGCGGTTAGTGACGTCGCCTTAAGGTGCAGTACACTCCGTATCGAATCCCGCACCGGGCAAGAAAATAACCGGTTACACTTCGATTATGTCACACTACACGGGGTAAAGACGCCCGTTCGTCGTTCAGAATTGGACCCGACGCTGGAAATTTGTCGGCAACGACAAAATCGGGGCGAACTCGTGTTGTCTGATCCCGGCTTTAACACCGTGTAGTCTAAACCCTTGTGGGTCAGTTAGACGGGTCATTTCTGCAAGCTGAATCAGGAAGGAGCTCAGCAACGTGAGGGACCATTGCAATAGACATCCCGGGTAATGACCTTTAATTCACTTTTGTTTTCACTTCCAGCTATGTTGTATTTAGATAACCGGGTTAAACTGGCCTCGTTGAAGCAACGTCTGACGTTGCGTGGCCCCAAAAGACACTTGCGAAGATGAGCTGCTGTGCCCAAAATCACCAGTCGGTGAGTAACATGTGCTCATAGCCGATATGCATGATGACACAAAACTGTAAAAATAATGCTGTGTTTATCTGATGTGGGGAATGAACAAGTTTCCAACTGGAAAACAGTACGTGAACAGCGTACCAAGTTGGATAAACGATGTCAAAAAGTCAGAGAATTGTTTGATTTTTTTTTCTAAATATGAACCTTTTAACTCTTGCGAACGTGGCAGTTGTAAGAAAACAGTTACTCCTTTAAAAAAAAAAAGAAATCTAAAATGTTTGTGTTCCCTTCATTATCCAGCAAAAACTGACAGCTTTGCAGGTGTCCTTTAAATGCAAAGAGCAGACACGGCAATGTTAGCTTCTGCACTCAGGCCATCGTGTCCCCCCCCCCCCCCAAGTAATTTCACATGAACTTTGACCAAGTTGAACGAAAACCCTCGTCCAGGTTCCTGAGGAACACGTCAACACAGCATAAGACCCATGCTGCAAAAATGAAACCTGGAATTAGCCTTTCATAATTTGTCGTTCGCGGCTCCTAGGGCCCACGTTTCGTCTGACCAGCTCCCTGTTCGGGTTGAGGCTCCAGCATGAACGTTTTGGGATCGTAGGCCCCAAACTACGGGAAAGCCTTCCCTCGTAAAGTTATCCCCTCCACCGAGCCATTTCAGCCCTGCCTGAACTCTCCCTTCTATTCTCTAGTTTGTAAATCATGCTGACCCGCCGTATATTTTGTCTTCCCTACATCTGTTTTTATCCATAGTTTTTCAACTTGTGATTATTCTTGTTATCGTCTCCTTTGATTGCATTATGGCCTTTTTGAGAAATCACAGTTAAGCTATATAAGAAAAAGCAGTCAAAAAGCAATTCTTTTGTTTTCTATGAAAGCAACAAGTCTGTAAATGTTCATTTGTATAGTTTTGTTTGTTTTGCGCTTAAAGAGTAATCACCTTCTCCAGCCTCTTTGTAATGCTTATTTTTGTGAACCAAAAAATGTGGAAAGAATTGTGGAATACTTTCTTTTCTCCCCCCCCCCCCTTCTTGTCTTGAGTTGTGTGGACCCACTGCGTTTTGATGTGCTAAGATTGACGTCACATGGCTGGCTTCGGTTGAGGAGTTGTACCCAACAAGGATCTGGAGAACCTTTTCGCCTCGTTCACAGCTGAACACAGTCAAATAATCTGGCACTCATCTGACAGCCTGAGGTCGGTAACTGTTTGCCATGAGTACAAATGGCAAGTCAGGAGGAATTTACTGAGTATTAAAGGAGTCCACCGCCCATCTTCCAGTTAAAATAATGTTGTCCTGGACATAATCATCCAATTAGGGTCAGAGAGGCTGGTCTTGGCTGGGACCGGGATCACATTTCAAAGGGTCGCGCCTGCCAGCCTCCACATCGATGGTAAGATAGCCAGCGTGCTCCGGAGTTTGTGCGTGAGGGAGACGGGGGGAAGCATTCCTGCGAGCCTGTGTAGGATCGCGTGCGACTGTGCCGACCGCTCCACCAATAGTATGGAAGCCATTGTGCACACGGCACCATTATCTGAAGCTGATCTTAAACATTCCTACTTTATTTCTCCCGGTGTAATAGGGGGAGCAGTAACCAGAGCACTTCTCCAGAGATCCGCCGTGCCCTCGCAGATGACAGGTGAAGGCTCTTAAGCAGCATGGCGTCCTGATTCAGCGTGGGGTTAGGAGACGTTTCTCACACAACTTCCCATTACTCGCTTAGCCCAGAAGCAGTCGTCACACCAGCTTTTTTAATGACAGAGACCGGCACACCGAGCATTCTTGTTCTGGCCTGAGAGAAACGCCACTCAAATAGCAACGGACCATAACGTGCAGAGTAGTGCACGTTGTGGTCTACTGTCAAGTTCACCAAAATGGGGGGGGGGGGTGCACACTAAGAATTCAACAAAGGGATTCACTTCACTTGTACTTGTGCTTGTGTGTGTGTGTGTGTGTGTGTGTGTGTGTGTGTGTGTGTGTGTGTGTGTATGTGTGTACATGCACGTGTGAGTGTGAAACATCCTGCCACACGTTTACAGGCTACCAGGCCTGCAGAGCACTGGAGGCGTGGCCTGATGGCAGCTCTGCTGTCTGAGTAATTACAGGTTACCTAGTGGATATTACTAAGGACCCAGCGATGCAGACTCCATGCAAGGCAATTTTCCAAAATGTAGCTGAGGTAGCGGGGGGAAAGAAAGTGCTTGAGCAATGAAAAGACAGAGGGAAACCAAAAATAAAGCTTCTGCTCTTTCGGAAGTTCCGGTCTAATTCAACAAGTCCAGCTCTGTTTGCTGTGCACGTCGCCGTTTGGTTTCTGCCAGAAATGTACTTCCTAATTTAGGCATATTTTTGTTATCCAACAGGGCTGCTGGTATTTTGAAAATGAGGTAAGTTCAATAACCAACAAAGGGCTCCACTCAGTGGTCTGTCATCACATAGGGGGTGCATGGAGAGCGAGAGGGGAGGGGAGGGGAAGGGGAGGGGAGGGGTGAGGAAAGAGAGACCCCACTGCCTGTACTTTGATACTGGGGCATGGCGGGCCCAGTGGCTCGAGTTATAGCCACTTCGCAGTCTGCGGTGTGGGAAACAGATGTGAAGCCGAATTAAAGGACAGGACAGTAGTAGTGGCGTGATACCCTGCGCAGGCAGCGCTTTCCAATCGCGCTTCTTATCACAGCAGAGACCCCCAATATCAAACAGCGCCCCACGGAGCAGACATTTGCCTTTACAGGTAAACTAGTAAATCTTCAGACCCCGGGCCAAAAATGGAACCAGATTCCTTCCTCCAGTGAACGCCTTTGGTTGTTGGGGGCGATCCTTAAAAACCCTACTGATCTTTAAAGCTGGATAAATGTGAAAGCTATGAGGGGTTACAACCTGTGTGAAAGATAATCACTCCCAGATTGAGCATTCGTGTTTCACAAGTGTGCCCTGTGTACCAACAGTACAGTAAAGACATACTAGGGTGTCCTCCGTGGCGCTTCCTACCCTGGGAAACCTGTGACGGGCTGGCGTGAACTGACCAGCAAAATGTGACTGTGCAGACCGTTGGATTATCAGGTTTCGGCCGGCTGTGGTACGTTACTAGATTTTTAAATTTGAAAGCTGATTTCCGCTAAGCAAACCCTATCACGTTTCAACACTTATAGTCCCTCACATGGTGTGGACTTCTGGTAAATAATCATGTAATGCATAGGATCACATATTAGGACTTGCAGTTTATATTTTTAGTGTCAGCAACAGGTGCAGCTTAAGGTCTTTTCATTTGAGTGTGAGAGACTGTTGAATGCCTAGTTCTATGGCGAGGCTCCCGGGCCATATATGAAACACAAATACCTGCTAACACCTAACGTTTCAAACTTTACACCAACTTTAACATTATGTGTTTTGATACCTTGGTTAGCTGTATATATAATAATTAAAAAAAACAGCTTTCATACAGCGGAGTAAATAAGGCTAGCTGTAGATACACCTGAATTACTCGTTCAAAGAGATCCAAACCATTTTCACCTGCCTTATAAATTGAACCCACATTAAAATGTAGAATTTGAAAATGATTCTGAAATGACTAAATGTCAAATTCCTTATTAATTCTACACATTATTGCCAGCACGGTCTCGTACATCTCTTTCTTTCTGCCTAGGGTGGAACTGAGGGCCGCTGTAAATGTTGGCCTGCATAATTCATTAACTTCAAACGACGCCTATACGTCAGGGGAGCTGATCCTCTTGGTCATCATAATTGCACATCTGAACTACTTCCAGGGTCAACATCCAAAGGAAACGGCACGTCTTGCTACAACGTATGTATTGCAAAGTAAATCACATATATCCGAAAGGATGGCTCAATAATATGTTGCTCTACAAAACAAAATGACATGTTGTGATGGGTGTATAGATAGTATGTGTATTCAGACTGCGTGTGCAGACACACAAAAATGTAGCCACCAGTTTGTCTGACTCTGTGAGTAGACAAACTGTCGCTTGAACCACTTATGCGAGGTGACGGATTAAAGATTCGAGATACTACTTCGGAGCCATTTGCAACTAGTGCACTGGAAATATTACGCACTCACCCGTGCAGTATAAGAGGTGCAATATAAATCGACCAAGTACAGAAAAGTGCAGTTCACAAAAATAAACACAATCCACACTTTACACAGTGTACAAAACAGCATACACTAACTGAGTAATTGCACCAACATGGTAAACACAGACGGCAAAACATACATACACACATGTGTGATGAAGTGATAAGGTGGGCCAGCGACAGTTGGCAGTTGGAGTTGTGCAACGTGACAGCGCATAGGGAGTAAACAGTAGTGTTCAATACACAGTAGCAACAGTAGTATAAACAGTTCAGTGAAACAGAGGATGGACCTTGATGGAAAAATGCAAAAGTATTGCAAAGTAATGAAAACCGAGAGAATGAAATGAAAGCCACTTTCTCTTGACATTGTGTTCTTGCAACGAATTTGGTCTCTGCATTTAACCCAACCTATTGTATAGGAGCAGTGTGCAGGGGCAGCACCCGGGCACCAACTCCCGTTCTTCTTTCCATTGCCTTGGTCAGGGGCACAGACTGGGGTATTAACCCTAACATGCATGTCTTTTTGATGGCGGGAAGAAACCGAAGCATCCGGAGGAAACCCACGCAGACACGGGGAGAACATGCAGACTCCACACGGAAAGGGCCCGGGACGGCCAGGGGGTTCGAACCCAGGACCTTCTCGCTGTGAGGCAACAGTGCTAACCACTGGACCACCGTGCAGCCAAAGAAAGAGGTCATATATTGGCAACATGTTTCAATGAGTCAGTAAACTAAGCCCCTTTTGTTCATTAGATTTGCACTGGGCTAGTACGGTCTCATACCAGGAGGTAGGGTGCAAAATGGTTTGACTTAACTGTACTGACAAGCTGTTGTGTAAGGCCATGTCCACATTAACATGGATACATTTCAAAATACATATTTTTTTTCCCCGTCTTTCCATCCTCACTAAGATTGTGTTTTCAACCAGTGAAAACATATCTTTTCAAAAACACTGTCCAAAGTGGACAAGTATGGAAACGACGACGTCGTGCTGGAGCGCCGACAAGGAAAACAGAACTTTTTGAAAAGGACACAACACACAAGATAAAAATTCAATTTTGATCAGATTAAGGCAATGATTTGATTATTATAACTGCCGTGCAAACATCTTAATCGATCTATTTTGACGAAATTGAGGTCTAATGCAAGCAAGATGCGATAAACAAAGCTAGATTTTTTTTACGTCAGTTATTAGATTTACTGTGCTTTGTATGCGTCTTAATTGGAGTTCTGTTTGGAAATAGGTTGTGCACATGTACCAAGTCCCAGCGCGGCCATCCGACCTGGGAATGACAGATAAAGGACAACATGGATGAACCGAGAAACGTTCATGCTCGGTATAATGAACCGTTTCATAGTTCGGTTATCCAGCATGTCTTGTAAACTCGGATCATTTAGGAGATCGCGTTAATTAAACACATGTGGACACCTTAATGGAACTATCAGCTTAATTCCTTTATTCACCTTAATCAGATTACGTTGGCTGCATGAGGTCCCTAACATTAGTTATCTCGATATCAGTTATACCCGATAGAAGGGACACGAAAGCCCATTTACAACAAACCATGTATGCTTTACACTGCTCCCAACCATGTTCAGCAGCACAGCATGGCGTTGTATAATTACTGAACGTGTTTTTCCTACCCTCCAGGAAGCCACTGCTTTGCGGTCTTTGCAGCACAGGATGCAAATCCTGTAGTTACATTAGTTGTGTCATCCCCGTAATCCTTGTGGGATAATTGCAAATGGCAGGATGATCTGAGACGTTCGTCCCAGGTTGTCCTCTGTTCCCCCTTTTCAACCAACAGGGAACGGGTTCGGTGCCGGTTCGCAAACCTTTTTTTTTTTTTGAACGGTTCAGGGCATTTCCACCAAAAATAAATTGGTTGCGAACCCGAAAAGTTAGTTCTGAACCGGCACCAAAACATAGCAGGTTTTTCAGCCGCAAATCGTGACGACATCAATGGACGCGTGACATTCCAGAGGAAGAAGAGAGGCGATAGGCCCAACGGTAGATAATGAAGAAGAGAAGAAGAGAGGCGATAGGCCCAACGGTAGATAATGAAGAAGAGAAGAAGGGAGGAGATAGGCCTAACGGTATATAATGAAGAAGAGAGGCGATAGGTCCAACGGTATATAATGAAGAAGAGAAGAAGGGAGGAGATAGGCCCAACGGTAGATAATGAAGAAGAGAGGCGATAGGCCCAACGGTAGATAATGAAGAAGAGAAGAAGAGAGGCGATAGGCCCAACGGTAGATAATGAAGAAGAGAGGAGATAGGCCCAACGGTAGATAATGAAGAAGAGAAGAAGGGAGGAGATAGGCCTAACGGTATATAATGAAGAAGAGAGGCGATAGGTCCAACGGTATATAATGAAGAAGAGAAGAAGGGAGGAGATAGGCCTAATGGTATATAACGAAGAAGAGAAGAAGAGGGGAGATAGGCCCAATGGTAGATAATGAAGAAGAGAAGAAGGGAGGAGCTAGGCCCAATGGTAGATAACGAAGAAGAGAGGCGATAGGCCTAACGGTAGATAATGAAGAAGAGAAGAAGAGAGGAGATAGGCCTAACGGTAGATAATGAAGAAGAGAGGAGATAGGCCTAATGGTAGATAATGAAGAAGAGAAGAAGGGAGGAGCTAGGCCCAACAGTAGATAATGAAGAAGAGAAGAAGGGAGGAGCTAGGCCCAACAGTAGATAATGAAGAAGAGAAGAAGAGGGGAGATAGGCCCAATGGTAGATAATGAAGAAGAGAGGAGATAGGCCTAACGGTAGATAATGAAGAAGAGAGGAGCTAGGCCCAACAGTAGATAATGAAGAAGAGAAGAAGGGAGGAGCTAGGCCCAACAGTAGATAATGAAGAAGAGAGGAGATAGGCCTAACGGTAGATAATGGCGAAGTCGGCAGATAAGATGGGTGCGCAGTGGTCAGCTGAGGAAACTCAGTGTTTGGTTGTTATCTGGGCATCTCCCGAGTTTCAGGAGAAACTAGAGAGGAGCATGAGAAAGAGCAAGCTGTATGGCGAATTAGTCGAAGAGACGGCCAAGAATGGGTTCACTCGAACGCAAGAACAAATTATCAACAAGTTAAAAGAAACTCAAGAAGGACTACCGAGACGATAAAAAAAGAGTTGTCCAAAAAGTGGAGCTGGATGACGTAATAATATGGTGCCATATTATTGCTAGCTAGTGGGTTTCAGTGGGGTGTAGCTAATGTTTACATCCGGTGTGCAACGCACAAAGTCCCCCGTTGATGACGTACAACGGTTCCGCTAAAAACTGGTCGAAACGCGGGCCCGTTCGCTACACAACACCAAGGTTCTCAGAATCCTGAACGGAACCGGTGCCTGAACCAGAGCTACTTTGGTCGAAAATGGCTGTGTGGAGTTTGCATGTTCTTGTGTGGGTTTCCTCCGGGGGCTCCGGTTTCCTCCCACAGTCCAAAGACATGTAGGTCAGGTGAATCGGCCGTGCTAAAAATTGGCCCTAGGTATGAATGTGTGTGTGTGTGTGTTGGCCCTGGCGGCCTGTCCAGGGTGTCTCCCCGCCTGCCCCCCAATGACTGCTGGGATAGGCTCCAGCATCCCCGCGACCCTGAGAGCAGGATAAGCGGTTCGGATAATGGACGGAGGGATCTGAGAAGTTTTCCAGGGCTGTTAACGAACTTGGACAAAAAATGACAAGAAAACAAATATTCACGGTCAAAGTTACATTACCGACCCCAAAAAGATTTCCACACCCATCCATACTTTCAACAGCATTATCCCACACTAGTAACATATCGTTGATTTAAAAAAGAAAAGGAAAAGAAAAAGAGGTGAATAAATGTTCACTGCGATGGATTTCCTATCTCAAGCACGTTTCAAGTCTCTGCAAGTTGATTTTCACAGTACTGAAATAAACGAGAACCAGTGGCTGCCTGGCGAGTAGGAAAAAAGCTTTAAAAAACATTTCTTTTTTCTAAAACACAACTGTGTGCTTTGGAAAACGGTCAGGAATAATGTGTAGTTTGTGATTTGTAGTAAATTGACAACAACGTACAAAAACAGAGGTCCATTAAGCTTTTTCCTGTTGTTTTTGCGCGTCATTATGGACAGCAAACTTTACACACACAAAAAACAGAGATCTGAAGATGCTAGCACAGGTGGAAAAATGCAGACCTGTTTTTGACATTAAAATAGCATTTTCTAATTTCTACAGTAGTAGTAGTAGTAGTAGTAGTAGTAGTAGTAGTAGTGGTAGTGTGGACTGGCATAAGACTGGTGCATGTGTGTGTTGGGGTGAAGGGGGACAGTGGTCCCCTGGGGCAGAGGGCAGGCAGAGCACCTCTCAGCATGATGACCTGTCAGGCACCAGCACTGTTTGGGTTCCAGTCTGTCCCAGGAGCCGCCTGACGTCTCCCTGCTTCCTTATCTTAATGACCATTAACCGTTTCTGCTCTGTGTCAGCCCGCAGCTTCAAGGAAGGGACAGGAAGAGAGCGAGAAAAAAAAAGTGAGGGAGACAGAATGAGAAGGCAAAAGAGATAGAGACAGAGAGGGCGAGAGAGAGTGTGTGTGAGAGAGAGAGAGAGAGAGAGAGAGAGTGAGAGAGAGAGAGTGTGAGAGAGAGAGAGCCTCAGACTGAAAATTCCTCACAGCTGATAAGAGGGAGAAGGAGATCCAGTTTATTGCACAGATAGGGTAGGAATGTACAGCCAAATGATGATGACTGGGTCCATGACTACACTGCCCCTATCTGTGCCTGCCAAGACCCATCACCACTGCCTGCTCGCATGCTACCCAACCTCCTTTTTTCCCCTGAAACATCCTGGACACCTCATGACTGTGCCTTCACCACTTCTTCCTGCTTCTGCACTGTAATACCATAGCCCATAATTATGCCGTGGCCACAGTGCAGTGCGACCCGTCCAAATATCACTAGTTTCCTAGGATCACTCTACCTAACGTCGAAACTGTGAGATGCAATATTATGTTGCAGGACGTAAAATTGATACGTGCCAGCACTCTAATTTTAGCAATCATTGTGATCAGTATATTCTGCTAGCTACGCGGCTAAACAAAGGTTTCTGTTGCCGTGCAATATTTCCATGTGAATTATTGGTCTGCCACAGTAGCAAGAAAATGGGCATGAGAGGAAATGGAATCCTGCTCGGGCAGTCAGACGAGGCATTTTAACTGCAACCGAGCCCCCAGCTTTTTAATTTACTATAAATCACAGCGAATAGATGCACCCTAAGAAGGCCTGTGTAGACAGGCCAGAGACAGAGAGGGGGAGAGGGGTGCAGCAGATTGGGTTAGTGAGAGCCGGGGCTGCGTGCGGATCAGGCTCCCTCTCAGCTGTCTCCAGAGGAAATCAAACAAGCCTGTGCGGTTCATTATTCAGTCAGTCGACTCAGCAGCAGAGCGCACTGGCGACACGGCCATTTACTGGGAGTCTCCACTGACCCCCGCTCAGCATGGCCCCGTCGGATCACAGCCAGCCAGCTGGACAGGCAGAGGATTCATGGCCTCGCAGTGCCGCCATGAATTTATTTTGAATCAAAGCGACGTCCTCGACTTCCTGGTGTCTTTAACCGATGAAACGACCCTGATGAAGATATGAGCGTTAAGTGACTTTGATCTTGGAGACTACTGTGGGAATTACGTTTTTACCCACCCTGCTTACACGCTCACAGACACACACTCAACATACACACACACACACACACACGCCTCTGACCCATCTGACACAACATGAGTTCCATCATGTTGTGTGTTAGACACCAACATTAGGAAGGAAACTGTGGCGCGGAGAAAGGTCTGGAAAGTCAAGGTCTGGGTTTATTTACTGAAAAACCTCAAACGGCAACCCCACTGCAACACATGCAGCAGATAGAAAGCAGCAAGACGCGTGGACGGCAATCTACTTCTCAAGCTCTAAAAGGGCAGTTACTTTACTTTCCAACCTGGACCTGGAAAGGTGAGCAAGAGGAAGAGAGAGAGAGAGATTACGAGAAACACAAAAGAGGAATAAGAGAGGGATGACAGGCATCAGGGCTGAATGTCTCTATTGTCTCACAACCAAAACCGATTATCTCAGAGACGTTGACTATCGTAGCCTATGTGTCTGGAGGCGGTGATGATGATGATGATGCAACAAAGCCACATGGGAAATTCAGAATCGCTGGGTTGGAGGTATTTCCCCCTCCTTGCACATCTTTATCTCTGAACAATAGCATTGTTTACCGAACCCTCCCGGTGCTATCTGCTTCATCACACCCTGATGATAGTTTTGGAGACTAGCGTCTAGGCTGACCGATGTCTCTCGGGTGCTCTCTGATTCGCAGCATCCAGTCAAGCGTGACATTATGGAGTGGGCTGGGCTGGACGCTTGTCTGCCTGCCATGAGAAAAACAATAAAACAAACATCCAAGCAGTCAGCTGGTATGCTGTTGAAGACAGCATGGCACCAGCAGAGACCCAGCCAGGCACAAAGCTGGTCAAGGGAAAGGAGGGAGAGGCCACCAGTATTATCACCCGGCGCCCAGTGACGCATTCGCTCTATCTGCATCATCACTGCCAGGCCCTTTTCCCCTGTCTGGGCCTGAGTCATAGCCAGTAATCCCTCCCTGCAGGTAGAGGACAAGCTGGTTTGAGCTGGATATGAGGGACATGGCTCATATCAACACTGGATACAAGCAAAGAACTTCAAAAAGTAGTGAAATACACTGTTCTCTATCTGCTATGCATGAAAAATGCAACTGAGTGGCGTATACAGCGAGAGGGACGGTGAGGGTCTCTGTGGTAGAAGGCTCACTCGCTTGGCTAGCTGATGGTAGGGAGTGTAAAAATGAGTCACAAAGAACTTTTCCCACTTGGGCGGGGGGGTTACCAATTTGAACTATTAGTTCATTAGTTCTCTTGGCTCCATTACAAGCCCTGTGTGTAGTATCCAAGGCTTTAGGCTTCAAGGCGGTGGATGTGTAGCAAAAAATGAGTGAAGCATTGTAGCAGAATGCAAACTATGTTCTGGTTTTATATTACATTTGCGGTTGACTCTGAAACAATCTCTAAATTGTAGACTACAGCTTGATGAAGGACAATATTACAAACACCACTTTCATACATTTGGGAGCCACCGATAAAAAGATGGAGCTTTCTTACCTTCCTCAGATTAGTGCCCGTGTGGACTTTTCAGTTTCTTGTAGGCAGAGACGGGCTTCACTTTGTCAACACAGACATGTTGTAGAGTCCCAAGTATTGCCTATACTACACTGAGCTGTTAGGGGTTGGGAGAGGTAAATCTATGCATGAAGCATATTACTAACTTAATATACTCAGTACCTCATCGACTATCACTATCAGGATGTGGCCAATAAATAAGTTTGTGTGCGAACTCATGTTTGCGGTGGCCTCACCTAGTACCGTCCATGTAGTTTCTTTGTCCGCATCCGCATCTAAGTTGTCTTCGTTTGATGACTGGGAGAGCTGGCACTGGATCGGCCGGGAAAGCTTGGTCTGCTGCATCCTGTGGGCCCAGGGACCACAGCCTGCCCGGAGATGCACCCGAAGAGGAAGCACCGAGAGCAGTCTGACAGGATGCGGAAGCAGGGCAGGCTAAGCTAACTGCCAGCCCATGCACACTGGCAGTTCCGATAACACTGAGGGTGGTCTGGTGGCGGCCTCGTCTGGCGTTGACTGTGTTTTTGGTGTTGTCATGTGGAGTGCGGAGAGGTGTGTCGAGAATGTCTGGCTGGGAGAGCTGGCGTTGGCTCGGCTGGGGGAGCCTGGTCTGCTGCATCCAGTGGGCCCAAGGGCCATGGCCCTGCCCGGAGCTGGACCCAAAGAGGAAACTCTGAGGGCGGTCTGACAGGATGCGGAAGCAGGGCAGACTAAGCTAACTGTTAGCCCATACAGACCAGCAGTTCCAACAGTCAACCTGGCAGGCATTTACTCTCTTGGAAGTGATTTTTTTTTTGATATGTTGGATATATGTGTTTTTGTAGTTTTGTAGTTTTTGTATTTATTTTTTTTTGTAGTTTGGATATGTATTTTTGTCTTTGTGTTGCACTGCTGTGGGCTGGGGAAGCGATGTTTCATTTCATTTCATGTATGCAAGTGCATGAAATGAAAGAACAAATAAATGTTCCTGATTCCTTATTCCTGAATAGTCAAGCCAGGTGTTCACCTCAGCCAAAGGTGGGGCAGGAAGGCACGATTTTATGCCTTAAAAATGGCTGAATGACTGTCTTGAAAAGGCTGAACCAAACTCCATGACCTATCTGTTCACAATACAAAAAGCATACAACCAAAAGACAGCTTCACCCACCACAACTTCACTCTTGCAATGAGTTCTGGGGTTTCATTCTTGCTGCCAATGCCAAGTCACCTGATGCATCCCCAATTTTAAGGGCTGAGCAAGTTCACCCCTTGGCATTTCAACCATTCTTGTCTCTTGGTGTTCTTATTATTGGAGAACTTGGGCCATGAAATATTATGCCAGACAAGTTCATGAGAATGCAAGATGGCACAACAGCAGATATTGATAAATACCCCGATTCTCTAACCTTGCTAACCCCTGAGTGGGAGCAGCTGCTTTTAGAGTCTTTCTGCGCCTGCTTTGCACACTGGCTCAAATGTGACAAATTAAACATGGAACGCTGTGACACATTTTAATGCCCTGAAAAATACGAATTTGCATCACTAAATCATGGCGATGTAATTTGTTGTAGCATCTGCTTGGCATTTGAGAGTTCCCCATTTTAACTGAATGGCTTCTAAATGGTGGAAACCCATAAACTGGCGCCTCGTCTTCGGGTGAAGTCACTGGTGGGATGTCAGACTGTCTTTAGGCGCTGTGTTAAACTGCTGTGAATCAGCTCATCACACCGATAATTGTAATGGGAGACTCGCTGTACAGGAACAGAGCATGTCATAAACAAACATTGGTGTGTTGGCACTCGTCAGTTGAGTCAGTCAGAGCTGGAATGAGCATAAAAGACCCACGGGAATGCCAGCATGGGATTATAATAGAGCAAGGGAAAACTCACAAAACCCCAACAGTACTACCTCAGCAGAGGCAGTAGTGGCTGCAAATAAAATCTCGATTTTTATTTGTGTTTGTGCGTGTTGTTGTTTTTTTGTTGTTTTTTTTATAATACCAATCCTTGTTAGGGCTTGGATAGTATTGGCAGTGGTTATGTTCTCTGCATGTTGACTTCATAGGATGGATTGCTTTCATTTTGCAAAATTATATGTTTTTTATTATTATTATTCATGACTTAAGACAATCTAGGTGCCTTAAATTATATTTTATTTTTGAACCCTAACAGAAATAACCATAACAAAAATATTAACTTGTTATATAATCTTAACATTTATTTAAAGCTCAATGCCATAACTTTAAAATATAAACTTTTAACCATTATTAACATTGTAATTGGGTTGTTAGGGCTGCAATGAGACATTCAGCTTAACTTGAGACCCTTTGGTGTGCTGGTAGGTACACTGGCAGGAAATAATAGTGCCACATGGGAAAAGATGCATTTTACCTAACATCCTGTTACCCTTACTAGCATTAGCTAATGCTAATTTGTGACCATGGATGAGAAAAGTCATTCCAGTGCTTATGCAGCAGTAGCTGTAAAAAGAAATACACACAACCTGATCTGCTGAATGCAAAAAAGGGATACGATAAGCGGCTGTCAAAAACATGTGTGGTTCTGGATGCGCATTTGTAGGATGGAACGATTTAGGAAATCCTTCAAAAAAAGGCAACACAGCAAAAAGGGTTTATGTATAATGGCAAGGGGAAAATTAGCCTACTAGCCATGTCAATCATGCATTTATAGTTGCGTTAGCAAGATCTACCAACTCGATTTCCAATATCGCATGCTGTCATATCGATACATGTCTGGTCATTTAAAATTTCATCATCTTTTTGTTAATGTAGTTTATAAAAAACACATCTTTAAAAACATACAATTCTACTCATTTGTGCTGATCCCATCGCGCACTCTTGCCGTCTAACGTCATCACAAATGCAACTGCAGTGTAAGATTGCAGTTGTGAGTTGTAATGAGGGTGCCACTGTTGTGGTAAGTTATCACATGGACCTTTAATGAATAAACTGCTTTATTTATCATCTGTAATGTGGCATGAACTACTGGCCTGCAATTTTACCGATGTTGTATTTCCAAAGCATACCGGTAACTGCGGTATGGCTGTGTTGGAAATTATAAATGAAAGTTTTGACAACATTTTGGGTGCAGATTCAGGAGGCTCATCTCACTGCACAGCATGGAGACCCATTTGAAGCAAGAGCAAGCTCAAATCCATCAGAAGAGTGAAATCTTGAAAGACGACGAGATGGATGGCATGCATGGCGGCATGTGGTAAGGAACATAGATCTATATGAGATGTGGTTGCAAAGGAAAATAGTGTATAGAAAGCGGATGTTACGTGGAGCCTTGACATTTTCAGTCATATCTGGGGGGATAATGTCAGTAAATTCGAGTAAAATACGTCCTTTCCTTATCTCATGTGAATGCGCCACATGAAACACAGACATGGGGGGGGGGTATTTCTAAATCACATGAGGTCCTCGGGTAATACTAGTCCCATGCGAATAGGGCTTTAGTGAGGCACAAAGGTTCTTGAAAAATTACGTTCTCACTCCATGGCGCTTGGGCCTTGACATCTAACTGCAGGGACCCAGAGCCACCTTGACCATGCTGCCTGTAAGGTGAGCTGGACTCATCATGGTTGTCATACGGTATGCTACGCAAGGTGCTGGTAGGTGGGATGATCCGTGGCAACTGTCCAGCTTTGAAATTTATCAAGGGATTCCGGATGATAGATTCAGAGAAAAAGGGAGAGGGAGAAAACAGAACATTCTAGCAGTATGATGATCATACATATAGCTAAAGGTGACTTGCTAAAAGTGACCCATCTGTCAGGGTGTGACCACTCACAGCCTTGAAATTAGTTCTTTCCTTTGTGGCAGTTTCCCCCTCACAGCACCAATCCAGTGCTTTCATCTCAGTCGCAGCCACCCGGCACCCAGCCCCCTACCAAATGACTCGACATCTGAGAGCCTTCATGCTGTTATTTCACTTTACCTTCCCTAATCGAAAAAGCCATATTTCAGCTGAAACCTGGCCTCCTCCCAAACTGAGCACCCAGTTCCCCACTTGTTTGCAGTCCTGAGAAATATAAAGCTACAATGATGAGAAAGACAGGTACCTTGTCATGGCAACAAGTTTATGCACTCCTACTCACAGGTCTTATGGTAGAAGTGCTGTTAACAGAAATGCTGTCCATTCTTTCTTCTTGAGTGGGTTTGCATGTCTGTGTGTGAAAACCTTAGTCCTGGATGTGCAGTGTAAATCACACCATGGCTTCATGTGAGCTCATGCTTCCCTTCAATGTTGAAAGTGACCACACATCCCTGGCAAACAGTTCACGGTGCTGGTTGCACCAGTGACACATACATCAGGTCTTAAGACTAGGCTGGACATGAAATGCGCCTTCAGCCCTGCATAGAATTAATACCTGTTGCACCATCTAGGCGTAGTGCTACTTCTTAACTAAATCTTATGTCTAGTTAAAGGTAGGTGTAAAGTGAAAAGTCTTGACTAGTTTCCAAGGTGACAATAAAAGTGTTGACCCAATGGTGCATCTAATATACAGGCCACACGATCAGCAGGCTTTCAGACATGAGAGAGTGATGAGAGACCGCACCAGTCATCTGAATATATACGGAGATCGAGAACTTATCGAGAGAATTCGTTTCAGCAGGGCTGAATTGTTGGAATTAATTGACGAGTTATCACCGCAGTTGCAACATGTAACGGATAGGAAACAGAAGCTCGCATCGCCCGGCATGCTGTACTTCTGCTAACATTCACCATATCAGCGACTGTATTTTGGAGAGATCAACTGGCATAAAATTGAAGAGAAATTAGCACCTGCAGTCTAGAGTTTCTCCTAGCTGCCTGAAGGTCTTTCTATTTTTTCTTCACTTCGTTGGCTGTCCCAACTTCCTAATCCCCCCTTTGCTTCATTGACTGCAGTTGTTATCTACCAGATGTCTTGTTTTTTCTTATTAGTTATGACATTGTTTTATTTCCATACTAAAATATGAATATACTTACTGTGTATGTAGATTTTTTTGTGTTTTCCTGCCTAGTCTGACAACTTCTATGACATGTTCCTTGATGTTGACCAGTAGGATGACAGAGTGTTCTCTGGGTGCACATGTGAGCAGTGGCAACAATAGCTGGTAGCCGAGTAGCTGGTTAAACTATGCTAGATTATCCCCCGTTGCATATACTGGTCCTAGCTGCTACTTTGGATGATAACATCATCCAAGTAGGCTGCAGCATATGCAGCGTGTGGCCACAGCACCCGGTCCACAGGGTGCTGAAATACGGCTGGGGCTACGAACAACCCGAACAGCAGTGTCACGAACTGGTACAAACCGTCTGTCGTGGAGAAAGCTGTCTTTTCCTTAGACTCTGGAGATAAGGGAAGCCATTGGTTAAATCCAGAACCGAGCCAGTCCAGGAGTTCGTCGACCTGCAGCATTGGATAGGCATCAAACTTTGACATGTCATTCACCTGGCGGTAGTCTACACAGAACCGTATAGAACCGTATGTGCACAGGGATGATGGGGCTACATCAGTCACTGCTAGATTCCTCTATTACTCCCATTTCCAGCATGGCTTCCAGCAGCATTTCGGTACTAACAATGGCATGGTTTCTTGTATGGTTTGAGTGTTGTGAGTCACTCAATAGAACTCGTCTCTAATACGTATGGTGGAGTGAGTGTGGCATTTGGGTGTACCTGTTGGGCGTCGATAGTCATCACACGGTCAAAGGTGAAGCAGAATGTGTCATCTCGAGTCTGCTCGATGGGGAAGTCCTCCGCCGGGCGGACAGGGTTGGGTAGTAACTGATTACATGTAATTGGGATTACATAGATTACATATGAAAAAAGGTTTAATTAGACTAGTTATATTGTCAAGGATTACTTGGTTACATTTTTGATTAAATCTTTGATATATGGCACTTTTTGGTAGTGATGGGCAAAGCAGTTCTTTTCAGCATAATGAATCATTAGAATCAGTCCATCAAACAGATTTGCTCAAAAGATTTGTGCACAGAATCATTGGGTGCTTGACTGGAGCTCTGACTGTGTAGTCCCTCTCACTGTTCAGCTCGCCAACTAGTGAACTGAGAATGGTCGTTCGTGAAGGATAAGCCACTGAGCCCAGAATTTAGTTGGTTAAAGATACCGTTTGCAAACTGAAAGCTGCTATAACAAAGTCCTACCCTACTATGGAAAGCACATATAATCCATCCATCTATCCATCCATTATCCAAGCCGCTTATCCTGAGTAGGATCGCGGGATGCTGGAGCCTCTCCCATTTGGTACTACTCCGAGACCTCAACACATGAGAGGAGAGGAGAGGGAGAGGTGCAGTAGTTTGCGCCAGTACTGTTTTTGTAAGGGTAATTTGATTTGATCGACTGTAAATGCTGAACATGCAAAATTCATTTTATTTGCATTATAAATGTTTTGAGATGTTTAAAGAGAAAAAATAATATTTGTGGAACTCAAATTTTTGTGGCTGTGTCCATTTATTTTAAGTATAAGGTGCAATATTGTCAATGTTTGATTTTGAAGTAATCAAAATGCTATCCATATGTTAATAATTACAAAAATTGCCATGTAATTTGTATCCAGTAACTGACTATATTACAAAGTAATCTGACCTAACCCTGTGGGCGGACCACCGGAGCCGTGGTGGATTCCCCCTCGCCCGATGAGCTCGCATCACTGCATAACACCGTGCACCACTCGCACTGCCCTAGCTGCTCCTGCGGCTCCACTGTCTCCCTAACCACTTCATCAAACCCCGGCCAATTTGAGCCTAATAACAGGGGCTGTGACAGGTGGGAACTAACCGCGAACTGGACTTTACTTTTTCCCCCAAAATCTAGTTTTGATGGCCACCACCAGATATTTGTGAATATCTCCATGCACACACCACATTTCCACCCATGATGCCTCTACCCAAGGCTGGATTAGTACCCCCAGGGGCCCCTGGGCACTGAAGCTTATACCCCCCCCTCACACACCCACACCCACGTACACACCATGCCCACCCCACGCCCCAGCCATTAAACCCCAACTTAATTATTTTGAGCTTCCAGTCAAGCTGGCATGTCAAATCCACCAGACCATAATCACACACCTATTGGTCAAAGGCTGAATAACCAGTCCAGCTGAGCAGGTATGCCTATACAGTTCAATAGACCAAGCACTGCCATTTCACTCACAAATCACAAGACAAGTAAAGAATGGATTAAATCATCCCAAGGCAGCCAATGACTCGAGACTATGGCAATATTTGTGTTCATGGAAAACCACCCAGGCAGACAGCACACCAGTTATTACTGATACATAATAATGTGACTGACTAGGAATGGGCTTACAACAATGCCATCCTAAGATAATAACACTCCACAGATGAATGCAGGTTTCAAAATAAGGCTCACTAAGTGAGCTGGGCAACTTCACACAGAACTGCAAAAACCAGCATATAATGAACTTGACAAACGGACTTCAGTACAATGTAGCTGCGTCACACCACAGTGACGCAATACGTTATGCAAACAGCATATCAGATAAACTCATCCACTGTGGAAATTGCAGATCAGGAGGTTGCGTGTTCACATCACCTCAGGCTCCGGCTTGGTCGGGCGTCTCTACAGCCCTGTGATGGCCCGGCGGCCTGTCCAGGGTGTCTCCCCGCCTGCCGCCCAATGACTGCTAGGCTAGGCTCCAGCATCCCCCCCCCCACCCTGAGAGCAGGATAAGCAGTTTGGATAATGGATGGATGCTCCAGCCTTCCTCCTCCTAGGGTAGAGGCTAGTTCCCATCGATGCAGAGAACGGTCAACTGAGCATGCGCAAGTACTCGTTGCCTCCGTTGTTTGGGTAGCTTAGGGTTAGGGCGGGGTTAGGGCTAAAGTTAGCTAATCAGACGCAGAGTAGTGGCGGGTCTTCCTGGAATCTTAGCGCCTGGATGCTACGCGGGGCGTGTGGAGGCGTGGTAGAGGCATTTCGCGCATGCTCAGTCGACCGTTCTCTACTCCATTTCCGTTCTCTGCGTCGATGGGAACTAGCCTCTACCCTCCTCCTAGCTCCCCTCTGTCAACCTGGAAACCCTTTCTTAAAGGGCCCGTGTGTCTACCTGCCACACAGAGCGTCAACCTACTACGGTGAATTGGGCCCATACAGGCCGCTACACATCACCTTTTTCTTTGCAAACTCTGTGGTCGTCCTCAAAAATCCAGCGCGCTCTCTCTCTCTCTCTCTCTCTCTCTCTCTCTCTCTCTCTCTCTCTCTCTCTCTCTCTCTCTCTCTCTCTCTCTCTCTCTCTTGTCGTGTCCCCCATTTTGTTGTGCCCGAGACAGCGTGACGCAGAAGACTTCCGGGCTCACGTTTTCATTGCTCCTGTAACCGGTTATTTTCTTGCGCGGTGCGGGATTCGATACGACGTGTAACTGCGCCACAAGGCGACATCGCTAACCGCTCGGCTAAAGGGTCAGATCCGTTAGCCAGAGGCTAAAGGGTCAGATCCGTTAGCCAGAGGCTAAAGGGTCAGACCCGTTAGCTAGGGGCTAACGTGTCTTATTAGTAGTTTACACTAATATAGCTAACGTACTGTTACTTTTACCCACACAATGATTCTATCACTGATACACAAAGAAGAGTGCGGGAAAAATTGCCAAGCAGCAGAAAATGGACGGCGTTAACGAAAAGCCCAGCGGGGCTGCCCAAAGAAAGGAACGAAAGGAAAAGGACGTGAAAGAAGCGGCCACAATAAAACATGTAAAATGCAGCAGTCATTGGGTGGCAGGTGGGGAGACACCCTGGACAGGCCGCCAGGATTGTTCAATATTAAAAGACTCGAAGAGGTTGATAAAATCAGTGATAAAGCAAGACGTGGAAGGGCAGCAAACATGCATAACAAAATCACCGAGGAAAAGAACTCTGTCGTATTTGCCCATAATAACAGAAAGACGTTCAGAAATGTCTTGAGTAAAACTAGTGTTATTCTTAGGTGGTCTATAGATGAAAAAGTACAGAGTATCGGACGGTGGCCATTTAAAGGAAAACCCCGAGATTCGAAAGAAGAAAAAGTATTAAGAGAGACAGGGGAACATTTGTAATTATCATTAAAAATGACAGCTACCCCACCTCCACAGCTGGACAGCCTGGGTTGATTAAAACAGGAGTGATTAGGGGGACATGCCCCAGTTAGCGGGGTGGAGTATCCAGGGTTTAACCAGGACTCCGTAATGAATAAAATATCAATATTAATGGTCATGATAAAAATCTTGGCATGAAAAGACTTGTTAGCAAAGGACCTCACATATATATATTTCAGCAGTAGACAGAGTCAAAGGGTGTAATTGCTGTTGAGTAGAAGATATACTTGCATTTGTTGTTGGAGTGGGTGGAATGGAAACCAAGCTTGCTCTTATTGTAGATTTAGCAGTGCCTTTCGGTCTATAGGCGGTACGGTTTAAGGTAGTCCTCATGGGAATAGGAAGGTTGTCGATGGAGGAGTGCTCAGCAGGACCCATGGAGAGATGCTCATCAATATGGATGGGTGAGGCCACTGGTACAGGGTCGTGCTTGGTCTAGGTATCAATCGGAATTAAAAGCAATATGTTGAATGAGGTTTTGAGCAAGTTGTTTAATGCCCTTTGTGTTTGGGTGCAGGCCATCTGATTCGTAGAGGTCATGTCTGGTCCAGAAACAGTCAAAGTTGCTAAAGACCATGCCCAGTTGCAATGCAGAAGGTTTTCAGTCATTCATGCAGACTGTAGCGATGGCGAAAATGCTCAGGGCGCTGTGAACGAGAGGGAATGGGACCAGAAAAAATACATGTTTTGCCCAGGCTGTTGATTGTGGTTGCACTAACCTCTAATAGTTTGCGGAGTTTGATTGATTGTTTATTCATAATGTCATTCGTGCCCACATGGATAATTAGAGTATGAGCTGAGGGGTGGAGGTCTCTGATCACTGGAGACAGCGCAATCACGTCTGCAACTTTGCCACCAGAGAGACACTAGGTTATAGCACCTGGGAGTTCAGCAGATCTTTTGATGGAGTCACCAATAAGGACTTCAGGTAGTCTGCCCTCTCAACCCCCATTGTAGGCAAAAAGTTTGGGAGAGATAGTTGAATGCCATTCGCCACATTAGTTGGAGCAGCGTCAGGAGCAGCGGAGCTAATCGACACAGTTTCACCTGGCAAGATGCCACTGCAGATGATGTCACCGCTGGCTACAGCTGTGTCCAGTGCTCTGTTGAGCGGGTGGGTCGGAGGCTGAGGGCCAGCCGGAGGGCCCTCAAGATCGGGACAGCAGGAGGAGAGAGACATCTGTGATGTTTCCCATGCGAAGCCGGGGTCGTTGGGGAGTTTCGATGCTTCCTTCTCTTGTTGGAGTTTATATGTACCCCCTTGCATATATACTGGGATGCTGTACCTCCCGTCTGGACCGGGCAACGGGGCTGGTGAGCCATGAACCCGCACTACCTGGCCCACCTCCACCAGTGGAGACTCCTTCTGTCAGTGGCCTGGCTTCCCGCACTGCCAGCACTCCTGGCCTGATGTTCAAGGTGCTCCCTGTGGGTTGGGGAGAGCAGAGGCTGAAGCTGCGCCCTGTGGATTAGCGAAGGTGGGGGGAGGGGGGGGTTAGACCAGGCATGAGGTGTGGGAGGAATGTGCTGCTGTGGGGCTGTGTGTGTGTGTTTGCAGGTGTGTATAGGGATGTATGTGTGTGGTGGGGGCCTGTGTGGGTGCGTGTGTGTGTGTATAGATGCGGGTGTGTATGATCTTCTCCTGAGGGCTGGGATGGGGCAGGCTGCCAGCTCGCCCCGTTGATCCTGGGTGGGAAGGGCGAGGTCGTCCTCTGCCAGGACGATAGCCCTGGCCAAGTCCTCAGGACAGTGGCACTGTACCCAATCGGCTGTCACAGGGGGCAGACAGACGACGAGTTGTTCCAGTGCGAGGCGATGGATGATGTCACGGGGGCCAGGTCGTAGCCACCGTCTCGCTGCGTTGAGGAGCTGCTGCTCCAGGATGAAGGGGCAGCCGGCGTCCTCCAGACTGAGCGTCCTGGACCAGCACCATTGACTATCTGGCATAAGCCCCACCTGGTCCAGGACACGTCACCTGATGGCTCGGCATTCCCCCTGGGCGGACGCCAGTAGGCTGTGTCAGCAGCTATTGCCTCACCGGTGAGTGGGGGGAGCCAAAAATGTCCAAAAAATGCCTCAGGTTCGTTGGTGGATGTCATCTTGGGAAGGGTGAGCTGGGGCCTGTGAGACGGGGAAGCATCCGGATCACCCCCGTGGTCCAGACTTATTTACCCGGCCTTCTCCTTACCCATACAGCGAAAATGATTAAATCAATAAATAATGTAAATTTTAAATTCATACATAGAAACAACGCAGTATGTAAGTATACAAGAAGTCAGTATATAAGGAAGATTGACGTCGTTAAAAACTATTAAGATGGGGTGTGAATGTGATCGATTTTGATATCATGAATGCTGTCTAGACATTGAAATAGTTAAAATCTTTTATGAAGAATACACTCTTTTTGGTTTATTGTCCCCAATGAGATTTTTCAAAAAAATGGGTGGAAAAAAATGTTTTACCAAGTTGTGATTTTGTTTTTTTATTGTAGCTCATTACTGGTTTAACTTTCTGCTTTCCGTTAGCAAGTCCTTCTCTACTGGAATCAATATTGACATATAAACATGACTTCACACCACATAACACACCAGTGTGAGACAACGGGTACATGTTGCTCAGCAGAAAATCTGTATACATAGAAGGATGGAGCTCCAAAGGGATTTGGGCTGTTGCTCATTTCATGGATGATAATGGAAATGTGCTACGGCATGAGGAGTTCTGTGAGAAATTCCAACTCCAGTGTGCCGTTAAGAATGATGACAGAATGATAAACGCCATACCGAGCTCTTCCGGATCAATGGTTAAAGAAGACGCTGTTTACTTAAAGGTCTCTCCCGGGCTGAGAAAGTTTTGCATTGCAAGGATTGGACTTCTGTGACAGTAAAAGTACCAAGTGAGTTATCAGAAACATCCTATGGAGGGAACCTTGCCCTCACCCAGTAAGAAGAAAATATGTTCTCGGGGAATTTGGAGTCGACGAGGTCACGAAAATAAGAAAAAGACATATTTCATTTCCACTTCCTCCTAAGCTAAAACAGGTGAAATTCAAAATCTTAAATGGGATTTACCCAACAAGCGGATCCTTAAGACTGGGATTTCATCTTGATGTGGATAACGGTGTATTTTCTGAAAGGGATTTTGGAAGTTTGGGACATTTTTTCTCCCCATTGTGAATCAGTGCAGTCTTTCAGGAGTGATATGCAGAGCTGGCTGCGGTCCAAGGAGATGGAGCTGTCACCCTCGACAATGACGGCAGTCAAGTTTGATGTTTTTGTTCAAAACAGGAACTTGGCTGTTGTTCTCAATATAGTGTTGTTATTGAGGAAGCTTTTATTTATATATATATATATATATATACACACACACACACACACACACACACACACACACACACACATACATACATACATACATACATACATACATATACATACATACATATACATACACACACACACTCATATACATACATACATACATACATACACACACATATATACATATGTACATACATATATATGTATACATACACACATACACACATACACACACATACATACATACATACATACATATACATACATACATATACACACATACACACATACATATATACATACACACATATATATATATATATAAATGTATATATATAAATGTGTGTGTGTATGTATGTGTATATATATATATATAAATGTAGATATTGAAACCCAGTTTGAACCACTGGAAGACAGAGTAAAAACTCTCGAGTAAGTCAGTGAAACTGTCAAAGAGAAGAAGCTGTTTTCATCCCTTGGTATGTTTAAGTTAATTTGAGATAGCCCTGATTGTTTTGTTATTGTTTATGTGTATTCTTATTTTAGTTTTATTTCTTTCTGCCATTTTTTTGTATTTGGTTTTGTTCTCGCTCAGCCCGAGGCAGAAGAGTTTGATGAAAATGTGCCTTGTTCTTTTGTACTTATTTTCTCAATAAAATAAAATTAAATTAAAAAAAAACTCGATACCCCTCCATAGTTCCTGTGTGTGTTGCGTTGAAGATGACGTCACGGCAATTTCACACGGTGTCGCTATGACGACCAGCTACACTGCGGGGGGGGGGGGGCACTATCTGCTGTGGAAAATGAAATCCAGAAAAGTACCTGGTACCAAAAGTAGAGTGGAGTCGAGTCGAGCCAGTACCCTGCAGTGGAAAAGGGCCATTAGTGTCTCAAGGTGTGGTCCACACAGTCCGTTTAGCTGTTCAGTCTCCAAATTCCAAAGACTCCCTTCTCATTGGGTGTCTGTAATCAGAATCAGACTCACAATCAGATTTCCTGCCAAGTAGTTCAAGAACATACGAGGAATTTGTCCTGGTATGTTGGTGCGAGAGGGAAAAATTAATGGTATATAGTAAAGATAAAAGGTAAAAAAAAAAAATATTTAAACAAGATAAAAATAAATAAGGTGCAATAATGGGGAAACGCTGGGAATATGGCAAGTACTCCATTTACAAAATGTTAAACGAGAAGTTTACAGGATAAGTAGTTGTTTGCAGAATAAGCGTTAGTCACAGGGTAGTGCGAGCTTCAGGCAAAGCGTCGGTGTACAGAGGACACAGAGGACACAGAGGACAGATAGATATTGCACTGTTTGTGCATGCGTACATGTGCGTAGGTGTATGTCGTGACATGGCGTGGAGAAAGGGTCAAAGGGGGTCGGGGGGGGGGGTCGGGGGAAGCGTCAGTATCTGCTGGTGTCTTGGGGCTTGTTAGAAAGGCCTACTCCTGTAGGGAAGAAGCTGTTCTTCTGGTTTATATAGACCTTAGCCTCTTGCCAGAGGGGAGTGCTTTAAAGCGACCACGGCCTGGGTGGGAAGGGTTGACCATGATCGTTCCTGCTCGCCTCAGTGTCCTTGCGGTGTACAGGTCCTGAAGGGACAGCAGGTCGCAGCCAATCACCCTCTCAGCAGAGCGGACGATACGCTGCGGTCTGCCCTTGTCCTTGGCAGCGACAGCAGTGTGTCAGATGGTGACGGAGGAGGTGAGGGTGGGCTCAGTGATGGCGGTGTAAAGGTGCATCATCACTGACTTTGGCAGGTTGAACTTCTTCAGCTGCCGCCGGAGGTACAACCCCCGCTGTGCCTTCTGGCTGAGGGAGCTGAACCTTGTGAGGTCCTGGGTGATGATGGTGCCCAGGAAGTGGAAGGGCTCCACAGTACCGACTGGGGGGGGGGCACACAGGGTGACGGGGCCAGGTGGGGCTGGGTTCTTCCTAATGTCCAACATAAGAGTGTCTACGGACATCCAGGTGACGCGGGGGCATTTGGTTTTTATCAGGTTGCCGGGAAACAAGCGTCTCGCGCCCAAACCAGAGCAGCAACCAAAATGAAGAATTTCTTGCAACACCACGAGCGAAAGTGGCCAGGAGATAATTGCTGGGTTGGAGAAAGTGTATGAAGTTCATGTCACTATATCACTGCGAGAAGACTAGTTTCACATGGGTCGGTTGTTCTGGTAGCACCGTTTCAGAATTAGCCTCCCCCCAAATGCCGCACCAAAACATCGATCTGTGGTGCGTCATCTCGAATGTCAGTCGAAAGACCTTTTCTTGAACTTGTTGAACAATGTGGACCAGACTTTCCGCCAACAGTCGAAAGTCTGGCTGCCAAGCGGGGACTATCAGGCATATGACAATAGCCCAGCTACACATTGCTAAGCACATCTACCAAGGCCTCTGATCGGAGTGACAACTTGTTCTTCATTTCTTTGGCATGTCATGAAAGGTTGTGTGTTTGTGTTGGTGTTGGCACGAGTCCTCGTCTGGATTTGTGATTTGTTTCTGCTTTTCAAAACGCCCGCTTGACGGTGATTGTGTAACTGTGCAGCACAGAGGCGAGGATATTGAAAGCAGATGTGGCCTCTTAAGTTTGGGTGGGTGGGTGGGGGTTGAGGGGGGGGGGTGTACGGAGAAGGGTGTGGGTTTTAGGCAAAACGTACCCCTGTTATTGATTGCTGATCCTTGTGCATGTTTGTGCTCTCAGCAGGGCTGCAGAGCTGAGGCGGCGAAGTGAAACGGCGAGGAGGCGAAGTTGTAGATGAGCCGGACGTAGTGGAAAAATGCCTTTGGGTTCACCGCATTAAAAAAAAAAAAGAAGAAGAAGAAGAAGAAAAATCTGAGTGATTAGAGCTTGTCGAGACTCTGTTTTCAAGTGCCTCCTTTTTCTTGGCATCTGGCGTCATATCAGCACCGCGTAAACACCAGCGGCTCGGCACCCCTACACGCTTCCACTCACCGCTTTCTGGAGTATTTCCACTCACTTTAAAGTGCATCACCTGCCCCTCCTCCAACACAGACACACAAACACACGTGCACACTTACATTGTGCCCCACCCTTACTTCCTCCGCCGTTGTCACAGGACAGAACGGGACTTTTAGCAGGGGGGGGGGGGGCGGGGGGAATCGCGCTCGCCTGCCCCGTCTGCTCCCCTCGTGTTGTCTCGGTGTGACGGTGGAAACAACGCTGTGTGAACCATGTTTCATCCGAGGCAGGTCTCGCTGTGAGGGAGGGAAAGAAGAAAAACTTCCTTGTGAAAGTAGGAATGCAAAGCATTCCCCACAATGCCACACTGCTGCAATTACTCCAGCGCCTGGTGTCGGGCCAAGACAATGAGACGACAGCTTGTGGTATTAAGGGGGAGAGCGGCTCGACTCCCATCTCGCCTCCTTGCGCCGCACAACACAACTACCGCCTTGTAACACTCGCAGCGAGCTCCAGAGCAACGCCGGAGCGCGTAAGCCTACTCCGTAGGAGCTGAATTGGGGCTCCGTCCCCGTTCCCATGGCCTTAAAACGTGGACCTAGAGATTACGGCGCATTACAATCTGTTTTAAGGAATGCAGAAAAGTTTCCTTGTGTACATAGGGGTCAGGGTTAGTTGTGTACATAGGGGTCAGGGTTAGGGTTCATGAAGGCTACTTGTGTGCATGTGCATATTTGTGTGTGTGTGTGTGTGTGTGTGTGTGTGTGTGTGTGTGTGTGTGTGTGTCTTTCCGTGCATGTATGTGTGCGACTGTGTGAAAGTGTCAGTTTGGATTAACTGCTCCAGCAGAGTGTCTCCTGCATGTCCACCCATGTCTCCGCTCCGCGGCTCCCCACGCTGATGTTGCTCGCTGATAGTTTTCTCTGTCGTTTGGCAATTAACTGCCACTGTCTGTTTCGATGTAAAGAGAGAGAGAAGAAAAAGAAGGAGATTAGCCTGGCCGGGGGTAGCAGGATGGAGAGTGGGAGGAGGGGTGCACGGGAGGGGAGCTTGCTGCCAGAGTGTCTGCCTCCCCAGGCCTTATCCACAGCCGCCAAGGGCCGCCTGCCCCCTCCCTGCCATTGTTATCAGCTGGCTCAGCAGTAGTGGAGACACAGCTAAACAAGGCGCTGTTTATCTGTGCAGACTGTATTCACTGCACATCCCGGCCGCTTCGCCACGGCACCACTGAAATCTGCCCGGCTCTGCAAAGAAAGGGCTGGCAGACCCGCTCTCAACAACAGTCTGCACAGAGGTGCCTGGGGTGCAGATCAATGGGCGACAGTGTCCCAGCTCTGTCCCGACGTGGCAGACCCAACAATACTATCTCTCTATCCCCCAGCCTCCCCCCAAGCCCATGTCTTATTTGCTTTCAGTACACTACATGTCTCTCATGGGAGATTCTGTGCCTTTTTTCCTCTGTACTTTTGGCACAATAACTGGCTTTAGGTAAAAGTTGGTGTGACCCTTGGTTTCAATAGCCTATAATATAACTACTCTGGAAGGTAGATTCCTATTCAAACCACATTTTCTTCAACAAAATCACTTATTCTATTTGTTTGAATGGTATATTTGTTTATCTCCACTTTTATCAAACAACAAGGTAGTAAGAATTACTGCCTCGGTGTGGGGAACTGGCAGAGACAGAGATTTAATACCCTGCAAATATGACCAAATCCTGCTTGAACCTATACTGCCAGACAATCAGAGTCAACGTTTCAGATGACAGGGCCCCTCCTGGGGGTTTGTTCAGATAGTGGTGGATCTGTTAGTGCTTTCTGCTCCCCCTCTCCTCCCTCTCTTCTCTGTCCATGTCTTATCTGTGGGCCGAGGAGTCCTGACTCCAGACTGTGCAGACAGTGCTATCTAACTGGGCCATGTCTCTATATGCATAGGGAAATCGCCCAGTCGTCATGAAGAAATGAAAGCGGCCTTTAGACATCCTGCCCCCAAGCCAGAAGAAAAAAGAAGAAGAAGATATTTTCAAAGGTTAATTCGGCTCAAGACCAGTCACACACTAGCCCTCATTGAAAAACATTAAAAACATGCCTGGATTTTTCAGCATTAGAACAAATCCCTCTTATTCCTCTGAGGATGTCAGAGTCGGGGACAATATCTTTGTTGCAGCTCGTGCTGTCTTGACACGTGTCCCGGGCCATCTACCTAAAACGCATGGCACAAGCAGTTGTATTTCATTCAGACTTTCCAGTGGATGAGTCGAGTTACTGCCAAGGCCAAGATGCTACCTGGCTATTCCACACTTGCAAAGTGTGCAATAGCCACGTAGCATCTTGAGGAAATCCCACACTTGCAAAGTGTGCAATAGCCTTGTGTGGAATAGCCAGATGCTACCTGGCTATTCCACACTTGCAAAGTGTGCAATAGCCTTGTGTGGAATAGCCAGATGCTACCTGGCTATTCCACACTTGCAAAGTGTGGAATAGCCTTGTGTGCAATAGCCAGGTAGCATCTTGAGGAAATCCCACACTTGCAAAGTGTGGAATAGCCTTGTGTGGAATAGCCAGATGCTACCTGGCTATTGCACACTTTGCAAGTGTGGAATAGCCAGGTAGCATCTTGAGGAAATCCCACACTTGCAAAGTGTGGAATAGCCTTGTGTGGAATAGCCAGGTGTGGAATAGCCAGGTAGCATCTTGAGGAAATTCTAGACTTGCACAGTGTGGAGTAGCCTTGTGTGGAATAGCAAGATGCTACCTGGCTATTCCACACTTGCAAAGTGTGCAATAGCCAGGTAGCATCTTGAGGAAATCCCACACTTGCAAAGTGTGGAGTAGCCAGGTGTGGAATAGCCAGGTAGCATCTTGAAGAAATTCTAGACTTGCAAAGTGTGGAGTAGCCTTGTGTGGAATAGCCAGATGCTACCTGGCTATTCCACACTATCGCAGCATCTGCTCACACGTAAACGCGCTGCAGTCACTGATCACTGCTTAATGGGTGTTGAGGTTATTTGGATATCTTTATTCGTTGGAATGAACGGCACTCTACCTAAAGGGTAAAATAAACCAGCTGACTCTGCGGGGAAGACCCGGTGATGGTTATCAACCTGTTAGATTGCAAAACATGACAAGTGGTCTCTGTGGGTGAGTCTGACTTGCTGCCTGAATTCGAAACAGACACACCGACAGGATGGCGCGGACAGCACATCGTAGACGGGAGAGGTCAAAGGTCGGAGGCCAAAGGGAAGGGAAGACGGCTGACCTCTCAACAGGACTAACTGTTCTGCAGTGTTGACTTAACATTGCCCAGACTCCGGCGCTGGTTCTCGACCCCCATTTCAGCCGACCCCCGTCCCGACCGAGCACCGCAGGAGCAGCGGGCTAGATTCCTCTCAACGGCCCGTAGACCTAACACGGAGGGGTTTTTTTTTCCTAACACCGACACCTCGGGGATCTTCAGTAGCAGAAAATGCTGACTTATCAACACCACTTGATGAAACACGTGTTTAGCATTCCCGGGGAGCGTTTGGTGTTGCCGTGATAGTGAGCCTCATCACTGCAGGAGGTGTCACCGCTCCCCTAGCTCCAGCTTGGCGAGCGACGGGGCGCGCCTCCCACTAATCCACCGTATCTTATTCTTTTGGCAGAGACGGGCGACGGGGACACACTGTGCTGCACTGTTCATCTTTTTTAGGGTTTTGTGTGTATCAGTGCATGCTTGTCTTAGCTGAAACGCAAATGACGCTCCAATAAATCCACATGTGACATGTATCAAAAGGGGTCTTGTTGAAGTTTCAACATAACATCTTAGTCATTAAGCACTTAGAGAAATTCCTAAAACGAAGAAGTCACACAAGTAAACACGGGCCAGGATGGGAACCCGCCACTTGTTTCCCTTTGGGGGAACCATGCGGGGGGAAGTTAGTTAGTTTGTGTTTACAAAGCAACCAAAACAGTCTAAGAGCCCGGCTGCATGAATAATCGATGATTATTCAAAAGATGACTCACATTAGTGGTTTCTATGGTAATGAATCATTTTGTCTTTGTGGAGCCAGACAGCGTATTATGCCCGTGCCTGTTCCCTGCCTCTGGCTAGAAAGAAGCGACAGAGGCACCACACACAGATGCGTACACAGGCCTCAAAGAGGCTCCAGTATGGAAACCAGGTCTTTACAGGCCAAGCTTGGCGGACGGGTCGCTGGATCGCAAAGCCCTCCGACAAGCGGATGAGAATGTTTCGACTGTCTAAAATGCGTGACGTCTCCGAGGCTTACGCGTGAATGCGTCCCCCAGTGTATGACGCCTGCCAGGAGCCTAGTTACTGAATAAGGAGCCTTAAGGCGGCTGTTGACTGCATTTTAGGTCACTGTCTGTTTTCCAAGGATTCGGGCCCCGGTGAGGCTACGAGAGGTTTTCGGGAGTTACACAGATGAGCGTTCCACGCGCTTCGAGCGAACCGGTTTGTACGGCTCAGTGTCGGGCCGCGGAGATATTTATACTGTAGCGAAGTCGCGGGGACAGCGCAACCACAGGAAGTGCCGCGGCCGGGAAGCGAACCCGTATCGCCTGCATCGCAGGAGGCATCGCTAACCGCTCGACCAAAGGGCCAGACCCGCGAGCCAGCGGCCAGCGTGTCTTCTTATCCATGCTCGTTACACTACCCCCCCTCCTTCGGGAAGCACGTCCCCGCGCTTAAGCATATCAGCTCCTTCACGCCTCAGTGCGCATGCGCTTCCGATGGCCGTACGGTCGCTCCAGCCCACTTCTGACACCAATGTAGCGAATTCGGGGGGCGACCACAGGAACTGCCGCGGCCGGGCCGCGAACCCGTATCGCCCGCACCGCGGGAGGCATCGCTAACCGCTAGACTAAAGGGTCAGACCCGCGAGCCAGCGGCCAGCGTGTCTTCTTATCCATGCACGTTACAATACCTTTTCTGAATGGCTAAAGTCAAAGGTGGGGGGGGGCGCTGTCCATCATAGAGAGGGGCGGGTTTATAAACAGGAAGTCTTTGTGATCGCACCATAAAAAGTCAAATGTGGATAAAGACGAACGTTCTCAGAGAATTTTCTTTTTCCTCCCTCCAAGCTATTTATGGCGAGCGGTGAGGGGGCAACACGGAAGGGGTAAGACGTAGTTTTGTGACGAATGAGTTGCTGAATGGCTTTTCAGACCACCTGAAACCCTGCCCGTTTTCACACCGAGGCTCATCCGGTCAACTGCTGCGGAAAGTGGGCAAAGGCTTCGATTTCGGAAAGTTACAACAAAATTCACATTCCGTGTAAATGGTGAGATTGGGTTGGTGGTGGTGGTGGTGGTGGTTGGGTGCTCGATTTTAAATGGCTGTTTTTAATTTAATAATGAATGAGTAGGAAGATGGACGCCTTCCAAGGGAGTTTTCTGACACGACTCAACGTCCCGTTATAGAATTTTCCAACCCCACCACATAATCTGACTGCCCTTGGTGTGAAGGGGTTAGGGTTAGGGTTGGGGGGGGTTAGGGAGTTAGGGTTGGGGGGGTTAGGATTGGTGTGTGTGTGTGTGTGGGGGGGGGGGTTAGGTTTAGCCTAACCTAACCTAGCCTCACACCAAGGGGAGTCAGATTCTACGGGTGAGTCGGAAAATTCTATGACACCGGACAGCAGTTTGGAGCATGGAGAAGCCCATACCTAGACAGTTAATATACAAGACCTACAGACATGAACAGGTTTGAAAGGAAATCGGGCTATCTGTTAAATACTCTCACGCCATACTACTGAAAATGTATATGTAACATATATATATATACACGTGCATATATATATATATATAAAATCCACAGTGAACTTCACACTTTGTCAGTCTAGCGATACTTCTTAAGTACCGTGCTGTGCCGAGTTTTCTAAAAGATCTCGCTCGCTCTCATCTCTGACCTTTTGACTCCGCAGAAGTCCAATATCTTCGGTGCTCTTAATCATTCCAGTCTGGATGTTGCCTGAGTGACACAGCGGGTGTTTCTGGATCGGGCTGGGGCGAGGAGAAGGGCTAATTTTTACCACTGGTTAGGGAAACGCCGGGCTGCAAACACCGAGAGACGGGATGGTTCTCATTACAGATCGCTCCGTAACCCCTCTCTCTTTCGTTTCTGCCCGCTGTCCCTTTACCTCTCTTACACGTGCTCTCTCGCTTTGGGCCCCTCTCCTCAAGCAGCTGAGGGGCCTTGCTTTTGTCAGCTGTTCTCTTGTAGTTGTACTCCGTTCAAGTACATAAAATTCCGGTTGGAAAAAAGACTCCTGTTAAGTGGCGCGGTGGGTCGGACGAAGGCCCTCCCGTAGAGAGGAGCCGAGGGGATGTCGTGCGCAACACTGTGGCTCCAAGCTAATCACCAAACCCCATCTGCAGGGGCCACACCGGGCCAATGATAATGTTGTGTTTAAGCAAGAACGGTTTTTTTTTTCTTCCACTACTGTAAATACGGGACGATGATTTATTGCAGTCGTTGCGCCTACGATACACGGCGGCACGGCTATATGTCATGGAAATTCCTTCGCCTCCGCTTCACGCGGGGTCAGCGTCGTGTCGATTGCCTCTTAACGTGGGGCGGGGGCCCCCGTAGGTATGCGTGTCCTTGCGCCGCCGTCGGGCAGGAAGGGTAGTTCGGCCACGTTAAACCGAGCGTGCGGTTTAAGATGTTTGGATGAGAGGGTTTCGGGTCCTGTGTGGCTCATTTGGGAGGCTGTCCGTCACTGCTTGGACACATGAGCGAAAGGGAAGAATCCGAGGCAGCAGCAGTGACACAAGGAGGGATAAGAAGAGCAGGAGGGAGAGGGAGACGGGGGAAGGAGCTCTGGTGAGGGGATGGCAAGAGAGAAGAAAGAGAGGGAGAATGTGGGATTAGAGGCAGAGAGAGGGGGAGAGAGAGAGAGGGGGGGGGGAGAGGGGGAGAGAAGGCGTCTGCATGCGCCGGAGGGCTGTGGCTGTCAGTGGCAGGGCCTCTCTCTCAGCACCAGGGGCTCTGGGGCTGTGGCCACATAATGAAGGCTTGTTTGAGTTCACATTCAGACATCACAGAGAGCGCCTGGAAAAACAGTGCCCCACGGGCTACTTTTATTAACCCGGCTAGGAATCCCAGGCCTCGGTGCCGTGCCAAAAGACTCCCTCGCCTCTCATCCGCATGCTGTCTGCCCGGGCACCAACTCTTGTCACGTTGTGCCCGGGACTCACGGCACCCGCTCTCTTCCGGCGGTGTCGTCGGCCTCCTCTTTTGTCTCCTCGTTGACAGGATTAGCAAAAACATCTCCGCACAAGACAAGTTAATGGGAAATGGAAGTAGAATTGGAAACGGGGTCGGGAGGTATTACTGTTGTGCTGCCTCCGTCACACGCAGAGGGAAGCCTTAGTCCTCCTGCCGTCCTGTCTGATTCTGATAGCGGGGCTCGCCGGATCAGGATGTCTCTCCGAGAGACGCGTCATAGCACGCAGCAGCTTGCTCGCTGGAGGCTCCGCGAGAGTCACACGGGAGGATGTTAGACGCAGGTTCGATAGCGGGTAGAGGTGGAGAGGGAAAGGCTTCCTGTCTGTGTAGATGTGAATGCAACGGGAGCTGGTATTTGTGGTGCCGGTGCTTTCAGTCACTTACTGACTCAAAGTGGGATTCTTTGCAGGGCGGCGGTGGTCAATGCCACTGTGTCACAAGCCATCAGAGCTGTATGGGAGAGACAGGGCGGGCTTTGTTTCAGTTTTGACGTATGAAATTAATTTAAAAAGGAAGAAAAAAAAAGAGAAAAGAAATCGTTCTCCCAGCATGAAAGAATGGGAAGGCTTTGCTGTTAATTAGTTCCCTAGGAGTTGAGCTGCGAGTGACTGGGGGGGGGGGGGGGGGCAGGTTGCAATGCAACATGTGAAAGAAGTTTTTTTTCTTTCTTTTCTACCCTGTTTGCATGTCAGAAGGGCCCCCCCCCCCTCTTCCCCTCTCTCCTGTGGATTCACAAGAAAATCCCCTCAAACCCCTGGAGTCACCGAGGGAGTATCAAGCCCCGGTACCGACCGTGCACGAGGCTGGGTGACGGCCTGGGGGAAGTGGTGTGTGTGTGTGTGTGTGTGTAGTCAGGGGGGGGGGAGGACTACTGTGAGGGCGCCCGGAGAGCTGGGAGTCGCTCAGCCACAGAAACCCTGTGTTTGTGTATGAAGCGCCGCGCTCTTATCTCCCGCCTGTACTGACGCCACACTCTTCCTGTTTCAAATCTTTACTGCTGATTTTTCTCTTCACTCTTGCCTCAGCCCCAGCCAGCCACCATGGCTCCCCAGTTCCTACTGACTCATTCTTTTGTTGTTATTGGGAGTTTTTTTTTTTTTTTTTTTTTTTTGGTGCTCTTGTTCTTTTCAATGGAGATTAGATGGAGTCAGCATGGTGATACGAGAAGCCGAACCGCTGCCGCTGCTGGCCTGAACGCTCATAAAAAAAAAGAGATCGACTGGTAAAAACGCATTTTGTCCACTGTTACATGATACGATAAGTGTTCTGAGCGTAAGGCCAATTCAGAAAAGAATTATGCAGGGCCAATTTGCATAATTGACTGCTTAGAGATCTCCAGAGTCATAGGGCAGACAGGACACGCCGGTCTAGGAGACCGGAAATATCACTGACTACACACACGCACACACGCACACACGCAAACATGTCGATACACACACACACACACACACACGCACGCACACGGACACGGACACGCTCGCATTCTCTTGCACGGTTGCATTAAAAAAAAGGGAGAAATAGTCAATCTTTTTCATACGAGGCTGACTATATCGCACCCATTTTTGGAAACACCAGACCACTGAACGGCTTTTATGGCGCATAATTTAATATTCCGCTGGGAAATTCTTCGCCGAGGTTTTTACACGGCTTGAGGCCGGCCCCGCGGCAACGGACGGGCTTTATATCTGTCAGGAACCTGAGACTGACGTTAGGGCCTGGGAAACCCGGTGACTTGAATCGACACTTACTCAATGCCGGACGAATACGTCTGGATCGAGATCAGAACACCAGACCTGCCCGAACCGGCTTCTGCATCCTGGCATATTGACTTTCTGTCAAAGATATGCTTACCCTTGCCGCTAAGTATAAAATATGTGGCCAAATTTTGAACGACTGGGCTCACTTGTGTATATCGTGTCCAACCTAATAGCCCAGGTTGAGATGCATTAAGCCAAGGTCACCTGGGTTATATAGTAGTAAATGAGACATTGTGACACATGCAAGAAACTCGGTATATTTTGCTCTATAATATCACCACAGGTGTACCCACAGCGACCTTTAAGGACGTCATAGAACAAGAGAATGGCCATTTACTTACAGATAATTGTCTCACATCGCATCAAATATATCGCATCATAAACCACCCACCTTCAGTAATGCTCACCAAATGACCCTATCACATCCTTTGAAAATATGAATATTTATGCACCCAGTATCTGTGCACGCCAAACTTTGTGCCTAGAAGATTTGGAAAAATTGGATGCCATGTATGTATGTGCCTATTTTTAGGTTTTGTGACCTGTTTCCTACTTGGTTAACTGTTTGGTCGCGCGTGTGTGTGTGTCAGTGTGTGTGTGTGTTGGTGTTTATATCTGTCCGCAGCTAATCTCGCGTACTACTGGACCTTCCATCCATCCATTGTCTTAACCGCTTATCCTGCTCTCAGGGTCGCGGGGATGCCTATCCCAGCAGTCATTGGGCGGCAGGCGGGGAGACACCCTGGACAGGCCGCCAGGCCATACCGGACCTATCAGCCTAAATTTATTTTTGCATTGTTATGACTGTATGATCAAGAACTTCCTGTGGTTGTGGTGATTCAAAACCTTTAAAAAAAAAAACTTGTTCTCACCACCGCCGCTTCCTCTCTTCATTCACTCTCTAGCTCGTTCGACCGTCGCTGCCCGAGCCAAGTCGGACTTGCGCATGTGCGACTCCAGCTACGGTTGACTCGGATCCGGCAGCGACCTGATCAGAATTTATTAAAAGAATTTTGATAATCCCCAAAAAAATGGGAACGTTATAAAGTAACAACTTGATTATCCGAAAAAAATGGGAACGTTATAAAGTAACAACTTGATTATCTGAAAAAATGGGAACGTTATAAAGTAACAACTGGATTATCCGAAAAAATGGGAACGTTATAAAGTAACAACTCGATTATCCGAAAAAATGGGAACGTTATAAAGTAACAACTTGATTATCTGAAAAAATGGGAACGTTATAAAGTAACAAATTGATTATCTGAAAAAAAATGGGAACGTTATAAAGTAACAACTTGATTATCTGAAAAAATGGGAACGTTATAAAGTAACAACTGGATTATCCGAAAAAAATGGGAACGTTATAAAGTAACAACTTGATTATCTGAAAAAATGGGAACGTTATAAAGTAACAACTTGATTATCTGAAAAAAATGGGAACGTTATAAAGTAACAACTTGATTATCTGAAAAAAATGGGAACGTTATAAAGTAACAAATTGATTATCTGAAAAAAAAATGGGAACGTTATAAAGTAGCAACTTGATTATCCGAAAAAATGGGAACGTTATAAAGTAACAACTTGATTATCCGAAAAAATGGGAACGTTATAAAGTAACAGCTTGATTATCCGAAAAAATGGGAACATTGTAAAGTAACAACTGGATTATCCGAAAAAATGGGAACGTTATAAAGTAACAACTCGATTATCCGAAAAAATGGGAACGTTATAAAGTAACAACTTGATTATCCGAAAAAATGGGAACGTTATAAAGTAACAACTGGATTATCCGAAAAAATGGGAACGTTATAAAGTAACAACTGGATTATCCGAAAAAAATGGGAACGTTATAAAGTAACAGCTTGATTATCCGAAAAAATGGGAACATTGTAAAGTAACAACTGGATTATCCGAAAAAATGGGAACGTTATAAAGTAGCAACTTGATTATCCGAAAAAATGGGAACGTTATAAAGTAACAACTTGATTATCCGAAAAAAATGGGAACGTTATAAAGTAGCAACTTGATTATCCGAAAAAATGGGAACGTTATAAAGTTACAACTTGATTATCCGAAAAAAATAGGAACGTTATAAAGTAACAACTTGATTATTCGAAAAAATGGGAACGTTATAAAGTAACAACTTGATTATCCGAAAAAATGGGAACGTTATAAAGTAGCAACTTCCTCTAGGTTGCAGTCAAAACAGGAAGTTTTGCATATTCTTGTCGCTGCCCGATCTGAGTCAACCGTGGATGTGAGTGGCGCATGCACGTTTACCCAGCGTTATTATACTATGAAAATAAACACGGGGTTTGGGTTATGGCCGCATAGCAAACCTTTTCTTTCCGGAAGGTGCAAGTTCCTATTAGAGTCGGTCAGATTCGTGCGAGGGTCCGACTAGGAGGCTGCACATCTACAGACTGACAGGCAAAGGTTTTTATTAGGTAGATTTTTTAGCTTGAGTGCTGCATATTCACCCCCCCCCCCATGTTTCTCATTCAATGGGATGGGCGCTGTGCAAGAGTCTTATAATGACAGGAAAAACATTGTTTTTTCTGCCCGTGTGTGTGTGTGTGTGTGTCAGTCCGCTGCTAATCTCATATACCACTACTGGGCCTGTAAGCCTAATCATTTTTGTGCACCGTATATTATGACTATGTTAGCTATTATTATGCATCTATATTATGTATCATTATGTATTATGACTGTATGAGCGAAGGATCTCTGGTAGTTGCGGTGAGGCAAAACCTTTTAAAAACCCGTTTTATACCGCAGTTGAGTGCTAACTCCTCAGCTGGTTTTTCACCTAAGTCCGAGCACCGGAGAAGGGGCGACGTGCCAGGCGGGGATCTGCGCTCTTCTAGTTTTGTGCTTCTTTTTTTTTTTTTTTCTTCCTTAGAAACCTCTTTAAAAATGTCCATTTGCGTAACCGTGTCCACTAAGTGTGTGTGTCACGTGAAGTGCTTTTAACCGCTACATAAGGAATGCCTGTGTGAGTCCCCCTGGGTGCATGTTTGGGGTGTAGAGACGCTTGATGTAAAAACCCCCTTGCGTCTGCGGGATGCTGTATGGGTGCCACACCAGAGCAGGCCTTCGTTGCATAATTCGCCTACAAAACAAGTTCGGCCATCATGGGAAGCGTCCATCTTTATGCTCGCCCTTTCTGGAATCGAAAGCAGCCATCTAAAATACATAAACACTGAAAGAGCTCCCTGACGGTTCCTCCGCTCGGTATTTGCGAGCGTCACTTGCGGTCTTCCTCCCCCCCCCCCCCCCCCGTCTGGCCTGCCTGGCTGCCTGGATGGCCGATTTCAATGGCGCCAAGCTCTCTGCAGCTTTGCCGTAATCAGGAACAGCGAGGGGCAGCCTCTATCACAGAGGGTTTCTTTCCCTTTCCTTTGTTTTCCGCAGATTTCCTTCCTCGTTTTCTTAGATATTCTCTCCCCACTGATGTAAGTCCAAACACAGGCCTATTTAGAAAGTAAACAGATGAATGAGGGGAGGTTCTGGGCTTGGCGTCCGCGGAGTCAGGCGCAGAGCGGAGACGTCTCGCTCCACCCGGCCTGTGCTGACACAGCCTGTAAATATACAGCATGACAAATGGCATGGCGCTGCAGCAGTCGCCCAGCCAATCCCCGCGCAACAGGCCCGATGCCTCAGCGGCTGGGCTGGTGGTCACGTCTAATTCTTTGTCACAAGGGGCACGTTGTTAACGGGACAAAGAAACACTCAAAATAAATGAATAAGTAAAAAAAAAAAACCCACTAACACCACCCATGGATGACACAAGGCTTGCCTTTGGATCGTGGCTTGCTGGTGTTCTAGAGGGGGGGGGGTGGAGCGCGTTGCCATGAGTGCTTCAGTTCAAGAAGGGGGGGAAAAGTGTGTATTCAAGGTACCAGGCGATGTGCCCCTCTCATATATCCTGCTGATCAATCACTTTCCCGTGCCCAAACTTAATCCTTGCTCTCCGAAGGTCTCCCCGGAGGCCCTGCTCTGGTTACACCGGACCCGGCCTGGCAGCCCGACTTACACCAAGTATTAACAGTTGTGTTTTGGCACCATGGGAACCAACGAATGAGGGGCCGTTTTTTTTTTGTGCCCCCGAGGATCGCTGAGAGGGGGGAGGCTGTGAAGATAAGAAAATAAATCAAGTTTTTGGCCTCTTTATAAACATCCTTGTGTTCGTTTTCCTCCGACTTAATGCAATTAAGATCACGCATTTGCACCATAGAAAATGTATTTTTATGCTTCTATCAGGAGAAAGCGCTCACGGCGGAAATCCATCTCGGGGACGGGCGGGGGGGGGCGGGGGAGGGGGGGGCTCGCCATACAGCGTTTCTTCCCCGCGCCTTAATTTCATTTTTGGCAATAACTACGGCTATCACGGTTACATTAGTTATATGGAGACTGTAAATGTGTAACGAGGTTAGAGTCTATACATGGACAAAATGCTGCGCTTTGTGATTAATCTGGGCTTCTTCTTCTTCTTCTTTCTTTTTTTTTTTTTGGAGAAGCCTTTTCGAGAACGGAATGTCCTAGAGGAGGTAGCATGAGGAGTGAAGGGGGCCCTGGGGAAAAGGCTCTGTTTGACCTCTAAGGATAGACCTGCAAACCGAAATGGCCATTCTCTTCCTAGCTTCAGTCTCCACCAGGATTTCCTTCCTTGCCCTGGGCCCACATCTCTCCCCGCTCACGGAGCACCAGGGACACGGGTCGCGGTGGGCTGCCCTATTGTGAGCGCCGAGCGGGGCCTGTTGGCTGAGGTCACACGGGGGAGCCTGCGAGCGCCAGACTGGCAGGCACTTCGCAGTTTCCTCTAAGATAGGAGATCAAGTAAATCAGAGTTAGGAGTCGTTACCCTTTAAGATTCCTTAATGACCACTGCCACTCTCTCCAACCCCCCCCCCACCCCACCCCACCCCCCCAGCGCACAGCTGTGTCTGACATGTGCCACATTATGAAGATGGTATTTTCTGCCATCATTCGTTTTTCATCGACTGGCTCTCCTTTCAGCAAACATGATCTCATCCTGGTATCATGGCTAACTTAATGCAGCCGGTATTAGTGTTGTGTAGCATTAGCATATAGAATGGTGCTCCATTAGTCATGCTCTGGACTTCTGCCCCACATGAATACTGTGTTACCGCTTAAGAGGATCCATTTTTCACAGCCTGCCCAAGGCTATAAAGACAAGAGACAAACCAATTGATTTGAAACCGTTGGCAGTGTCGGGGGAGCCTGTTGGAATAGACACATGGAGATTCATTTCCCATAGCAGCGGTATTGACAAGCTTGGTGATCAGGACCGAGCCGCTGTCGAGAATCGAAGGATCCGCCTGTCGTTAGACCACATAGCGTACATACATGGTATGCACATGTTGCACAGTCCGTTTTTTTTTTTTTTTTGCATAGTCCAACCAGTGGCATGGGCAAAATTGTGTGGTTCCCCATGAATTAGCAGTATGCCAAGTTCATTCATGATTCTCAATTCCTTTCGCGACGGCATTTTTATCGCCCCAACATTATGATGAATGTAGCATTGTCTACTTTTTTTAAAGTGCGTCTTTGTTATAATGATCTTGCGTGTGCATCCGTTGATTAATTCGTGGGCTCGGACGCGTTTAATCTCACGTCTATATTTAACCGAGGCGCTGCTGAGGTACCTCCAGGAATTCGCATACCCGGTGCAATGAAGTCACACTTTTTCAACAATGACTTCCTTCTGTGCCTTAAGAGACTCCCAGGGATTATTCCCTCACTTCCTCCACCTCTCTCCCTCGCTCCAGTCTGCACCGGGACCAACCGGGACACTGGAGGTGCCTTGTTTTCACTCCATGATTCAATGCCTCCTGCATGTTCTTCTCTCTCCCATTGGTGATTTACTTGACAGGGCTGGGAGTGGAAGCATAGCATCAGGGATGGTAATTATTAGCTTTCCTGCACAGGACCAAACAAGTGGCTCTTACAACGCACACTTCGGGGAGGACCCGGGCCGGCGTAGGACCCTGGAAGAATGGAAACTGTGCCCTCTGTACATGAGTAAATCACTACGGGGGAAAGACAGGATCACAGAGTTGACCCCGCCGCACTAGCAGGGTTTAAATCATGCTGGTTTCCCTGGGTGGAGAGAGACAGCGTGAGCTGTGTAATGAAAAAAGCATGTACCACTGGACATGGCCAATGTCTGAGCCCTTGCGTAGGGTCAGGGTCTGGACGTGAATAACCGGGCCGATAAACACACACAACTGCAAAGACTCCTGCGTTGTTATTTAGCGACTCCTAACAGGGCAGGGGAGCGTTTGCTCATACCTGTGTCTTCACTCGGCAGTGTTAAAAAGCGAGGCGCTACACAGGGTGCTTATCCAGCGACCACAGTTCGAGAGACAAAGCAGGCCTCATACTGTTAGTCAGTTTGAACAGGCCGTAATCATTATCAGCTCTGTGGTACTGAGTGGCTCCCACTCTATCCAGGCGGCTCCCTGTCTGACCCATTTGTGGCGTGTCCAGGCTTTGACGGGCAGAGGAACCATAGGCTGGGGCCGGGGTCAGGCAGTGTATGCTGCCTCCCATGTATATCTACATGCCATTAACAGCAATGAGCTCGATGACGAGCTCTTCCTGATGTGGCCCTGTCGGACTCCCTAGGCTCCGGCTGGAGGGGCCCAGGGGGGCCCAGGCCCGGCTGGAGGGGTCTTGGTCCACTTGTCTATTTTGGGAGGTCATTTGGAGCCGGACACTCTGTCTCCCCAACACAGCCTGTCTCCTGATACTGCTATCAACTGCCGGCTTTTAACAGGGAGCCACGGTAATTTACTAGAGTGACGCCAAGCAAGCCAGTTATCAGGACCCTGCTAACAGATTAGCTCGTTGGTCTTCTAATGACCATCCTTGAACAGGAAAGTGGGGGAAACTGTCAGACTACAACAATAACGTGATTACCTATTGCTCTGTTAACATAGGAAATATGCCACAAGATGCACCATCTTCAAGGAAACCGCCACTCGGGTCCGGTGGAGCGATGTGACTCCAGGGTTCCGCCAAAAAAAAAAGCTATTTCAAGTCAACCGTTTCATTTCCTTTCAACGCCGTCAACATCAGGGAGCCTCTATTCACTTTGATCAAGTAGCCTACCATGTAGGGCGATGTTGACCGAGTGGAGAAACCCTGTACGGATTCATCCCACACAGACTTCAACATGTGCCACCTCATAGTCTGGTTTCCTTTCCAAGAGACGGGTCAGTTTGTGCTGGTTTCTATGTTACATTAAAACCCCAGCAGGTCCACAAGCTGCTGAAGCCTACATGACGAGTTAAACATTGGCAATGAGGTTGCTTATTGCATCTAGTCAATAAGCAACCTTTCTCCTCCCATGGCACACATGAAGTTGCCATGTCATCAGGAAGTTGATAATTATGCAAAAAAAAAAAAAGCCCAACAGATGTTTTACATTTACGCGACAAATAACGTCGAGAAAACGGCTACCGGTATCTCCCGTCTCTGCGGCGCCGCCCCGGAGCCGGTGAGTTTGCAGGATCGGATCGAGGGGGAATGACTCAACTGGCCGGTTCGGTTTGGTGACTGGCTTCCAAGCTGGACTCTGTGGCCTGCCCGGCCCTGTTCTTTGTAAACGAAGTCAAAATCATAAAAAAAAGCGTCTTTGCAGGGGTGATGTCATACTTGGCATGATGTTTTACTGTGGGTTTTCAGTAGGGTTAGGGCTCGATTTACTAGCATTCTGGAAACATTAAAAAGTGCAGTGGTTCACACTGAGTCCCTGTACTTTTCTGCAGTCTCTCCCCACCTCCACTCGCCCCCCCCCCCCACCTCCATCCAATATGCTGTCGCTGAGGATGCACGGCGATAAAAAAATATCTGAAAAATTCACAGAATCTGACACGGCGGCCGGTCACATCCAGCGGTGTGCTCTCCGCGCCCATACGCCCCCTGGGTATTTACCATGATCTCAGGTGGGGAGGGGGAGGCGAGGCGATCTCCCTCACTGATCCTTGCCCCGTTCTGAACAGGCTGGACCATGGACAGCTCTTGCCGCTGACAGTTTTTGGGCCTTGTTGTGAAAGCGTGTTGTGCAAACTACGACAGAAGCGGAGGCGGGTTGTCCCTGCCGGGGCTTGCGGGGTTGTGATACCAACAGAGACAGGCTGATGACGACAAAGATCCCGCCGTCTAGGCCGCATCGTTTACCCCACTGTGTCTGTGTGAAGAAATAGAGCCACCGGACGCTTGGGCATCGCACGACCGAGAGAGAACATATTCTGGATTGGAAACCGGTCTTTCCGGAACATTCCTAGGAAGAAGAAGAAGAAGAAGAAGAAGAAGAAGAAGAAGAAGAAGAAGAAGAAGAAGAAGAAGAAGAAGAAGAAGAAGAAGAAGAAGAAGAAGAAGAAGAAGAAGAAGAAGAAGAAGAAGAAGAAAAGTGGTGAAAGCTGTTCACAATACTTGTTATTGTATAATGTTGTTATTCAAAGTTGAAACAACTAACAGGCTTCATAGCCCCGTGGGCCTGCTGCGTTATATGAACGTACGCCGCTCGAGTTTGCTGATAAAACGATGATAAAAAACAAAACAAATCCCCGTCTGTTTTATTCCCAAATCACAACCTGGTCACCACCGCGGCGCGGCGCGTCGTATCGGAAACGGACTCGAGCTGACGTCACCCCTCCGCCGTCCGTTGCTCACGGCAGCCTGGTTCTGTTTTCAGAGGGAGGGTAATGTTGTTTTCCTTGACCCGGATGGGGACAGAACGGGCCGTGAGCCCTCTGTCTGCAGTGACAGAATATGGGCTTTTTGGGGGGGGGGGGCTCTCTCCGCATGTGAAGGGTCCGCACCGGAGCTGGTGAAGGACGACTTCCCCGAGGTGTGAAAACCTCTTTATTGCCAGTTGCTCTTGGCCGGCCGGCCGGCCCGCTGGCCTGCTGGCCGGCCCGCTGGCCCGCCGGCCCGCCGGCTCCTTCCAGGGCCCAGGGTTTTCATTTTACACTTTTTATACGAGGGTCCGCGGACAATCCAAAACAAAACTTTATGAATCAGTCCCATTTAGGCAGTTTAAATGAACTTGGCACGAATACACAGGCAGCTAGATTCGGCAGCGGTTGTCGGCCAACGCGAGGATACCGGCCAGCTACTTCCTACAACTGACAAAGCACAATGACCTATTTAGAATATAATGGCAAGAGACTTTTACATTTTGACACCAAAAAAAAAAAAAGCCATTTAGCGAGAGCATGAGGAAGGCTGCTCGCTGTGGGAAATCCCCCGTGGAGGGTGCGGGATCCCTTGGGCAAGACGGCGCCCCTGACAACGAAACCCACGGCACCACATTAATATGAGACACACCCGGAAGAGATGTCTCACACAGTAATAAGGTGTGTGTGTGTGTGTGTGTGTGTGTGTGTGTGTGTGTGTGTGTAGGGGGAGCAGGGTGTGGCTCCCACTACAGGGCCTGCTACCTTTGCCTTCGGGCACGCCTCTAATTTCGCAGCCTAGATGAACGTCTCAGCGATTTAGCACAGACAGCGCAATTAGGGGCGTAACTTCATTATCTCGGACATCAGAGACCGTCTGCTTCCATCAAACGCTGATGGAGAGGGGACAAATATGTTTGCCCCAGCGTGGCAGGTGTTCCCAGAGCCCTGCAGACTTCGAGAACGGGTCAGAAACGTGCAATGCCAACAGCCTCGCTATGGAGCTGGGATCTTTTTTTTAATAGATAGGTTATTACAGGTGGTTATAACACGTGGTTATTACAGACGGTTATTCTATTCTGATTATTGTTTATGGCCTACGGTCATTACGGTTCATAAGGCTACTCTGCTAACTGCTGGGCGCCGGCGTAAGGAGGGGACGCATGTGTGTCTGTCTGCATGTGTGTCTGTCTGCATGTGTGTGTCTGTCTGCGTGTGTGTGTGTGTGTCTGTCTGTCTGTCTGCATGTGTGTGTGTGTGTCTGTCTGCATGTGTGATGTGTGTGTGTGTGTATGTGTGTGTGTGTGCATTCCTGTTTGTGTGTCTGCATGTGTGTGTGTGTGTGTGTGTGTGTCTGTCTGTCTGCATGTGTGTGTGTGTGTGTGTGTGTGTGTGTCTGCATGTGTGTGTGTGTGTGTGTGTGTGTGTGTGTGTGTGTGTGTGTGTGTGTGCATTCCTGTTTGTGTGTCTGCATGTGTGTGTGTGTGTGTGTGTGTGTGTGTGTGTGTGTCTGTCTGTCTGCATGTGTGTGTGTGTGTGTGTGTGTGTGTCTGTCTGCATGTGTGTGTGTGTGTGTGTGTGTGTGTGTGTGCATTCCTGTTTGTGTGTCTGCATGTGTGTCTGTCTGCATGTGTGTGTGTGTGTGTGTGCGCATTCCTGTTTGTGTGTCTGCATGTGTGCACGTGCGTCTGCGCTCGCATGCTTGCGTGTCTGTGCCCATGCGTCCACATACTTGTGTGTGGACTGTGGACTGTGGGCTGGGTTATGCCTGCAGTGGCCTGTGCGTAGGTCTGCTGATCGGGTTGTGCGCAGCTCATGTGGCCCGGCTGTGTGACTGCATCCCCAGACTTCAAGTCTGTGTTTGTACTTTTTGAGGTGTGGATTAGTAGGAATGTTGAGTCAGGCCCAGGAGAGGGCCCAGGAGGTCAGCCCAGCGAGAGGCCCACGTAAGCAGGCTCCGCGGCTACTGAATGGACCCATAATGGCCTGGATCAGAAGGAATGCGATCGTGGAGCCTTGCTACTGACAGTCGGCCCCTGGGGACACGAATTACTCCCACTGATATATAAAGAAGATGACAAAATCACTGCTTCGGGCGCTGTCTCCCCGGACTCCTCGTCTCCAGCGCGGCTAAATGAATCAAATTGCCTCCAATTAAAGATGTAACTATCCTTCTTTCCCCACGGCTGTTCCAGTTTCTCTCCCCTTCAGTCTCATGATACAGAAGCAACTTCTTCACGGTGTCTCTGTGGCAAATAAGAGACTTCTGAGCTATTTTTACTTCTCTTATCGCCATCCACCACCGACATGTTTCACTTCTTGTTTCTCTGCTCAGGGGGATCGGCGCAGGACCCCGGAGGACCGTCGCGAGCGGACCCGGATACCGGGAGTCGGGTCTCCCCGGTTCTGCAGGGAGCAGGCCGCGCGGCGGCCCGGGTGTGGGCAGTATTATGGTTTGGAGGTGACGCGGCCTTGGGCTAAACGGTTGTTTTACAGCTTTTAGCCGGGCAGGATGGGAAGAGCGGGAGCGCCGTATCGCAGGGAGGCCGGTTCCCTCCCTCGCTTCGCCCTTGACTCCATGGGTCCAGAGCGCGTGCCGTCTCTAGTCTCAGTTTTTCCAAACCTGAGCGAGCACTTCCGCAGGTACAGCCGCCATCACGGACTGGTGCGTCCCAGGACCGCGGCCGCCGTTTGGCTCCATGGCTGCTATTGCTGCTGTACTGCTAGTAGTCTTTTTCTTGACGTTAGACACCCGTGTGAGAACACTGCTGGTATGTTGACAAATACTTTGAAATATTTATTTTTTTCTGGAAAGCAGTTGGTTGACTTTTAAAAAGCCGATTTTGATTCCAACATGGCGGCACGGCGGCGCAGTGGTCAGCGCGGTCGCCTCACAGCGAGAAGGTCACGGGTTCGAGCCCCGGGGTAGTCCGATCTTGGAGGGCCTTCCCGGGTCATCCTCTGTGTGGAGTCTGCACGTTCTCCCCGTGTCTGCGTGGGTTTCCTCCGGCGGCTCCGGTTTCCTCCCACAGTCCAAAGACATGTAGGTCAGGTGACTCGGCTGTACTACATCGCCCCTAGGTGTGAGAGTGAGTGAGTTGAGTTGAGTTGAGGTGAGTTGAGGTGAGTTGAGGTGAGGTGAGTGAGTGAGTGGCGGCCTGGCGGCCTGTCCAGGGTGTCTCCCCGCCTGCCGCCCAATGACTGCTGGGATAGGCTCCAGCATCCCTGAGAGCAGGATAAGCGGTTCAGATAATGGATGAATGGATGGACGGATGGATGATTCCAACATCACGGTTTAAAGGATAGTTAAACTTGGTGTTTTTTTTTGTTAACCCAGACCTCATTAAAACACTGTCAGGCATCGTTTAGAATAACACAGGAGAAAGAAGAAGAAGAAAAAACAAAACAAGTCTTGCTGAACTAGCTCGCTTGTGGGCTTCCACGCAGGCCAGCGGGGAAGTCGTTTAAGCCTCCGAAGGCCATTTCCAGACCCGGAGGCTCCCGGCGCAGTCACGAGCAGTTTTCATTTGTTCCTCTTTTTCTTTTGGTCGGGAATATGTTTCAACTGTGTGTGTGTGTGTGTGTGTGTGCGCGCGGAGGAGCTGCTGTTTACAGCCGACGCGACACATCCCAGCCGTCAGTAAACTTCCACACGCTCGTGAGAGCAGGAAGTCCTGCAGCCCGGCAGTCCCATGGCATCCGCCGTAGCTTCATGCTCCCAAAAGTAAACAAACGTGTATGTAGTATGACAACTAATTGCGCGGATGTAGCGAGGAAAACTTATTTGCGGAAGTGCAGAATAAGGTCATTGTATCTTGGTTTGCGACTCGTGTATTTTTTTTTTCCAGCGCAACACATCAAAACATCTCTGCCTGTACTGCGAGCTTCCTGTTTGTGAAGAGGAGATATAGCCAGCGTTTCTTGAAGGCTGAAAATATTGTGGTACCGATTGTGGGGCTACGCAAGGGTGGGAAGCTTTTTTTCTTTCTCAGTACTGACACTCAGCCAAGGCTTCGTCTGTGCAATCGAAACAACGTCAGACACCCTTTTAATCAGGCCTGGGTTTGTCATGGGACGCTTTCAGCACACGGGTCTATGGGATGTGCATCACAGCCGCCTCAGGTGCTGCAGAAGGCCTCTACAACGCAGGTAGATCTCCAGAGCCCCTTGTTGTCTTCTACGCTGTGGTCCGTAATTCTCACCGAATACGTTTTAAAAAAAAGGGGGGGGGGGACGATGCATAGAAAGAAAACAATCGTTTTTGACCCTTTCCCTCTCCAGCTCCCGTGTTTGGGAGCGAGGGACAGGGCCCTTGTCATCCCTGATTCTAAGCCACGTTTAATTTGATTTGCTCTCCTCTTTCTCTGAAGTGTCAGTCCCGAGCTGGACTGGCGTGACCACTGCATTATTACCCCCGAGGTCTCCAGGGGTGCACGGGGGCCCGGGCCTTCACAGGGAAAGGGGCAGGCTGGGGGGACTGGCCTGTGTGAACAGCTGTGCCCTGTTTTAGACCCTCCGACTCAATTACCTCCTCCTCTTTGAAGCAGTCTTTCCTTACACACTTTCACACATGCAGCACACATTAGGGCAGTAGGGCTCGACTACGGCTGCAGGACAACAAGCCGAAACGGGGGAGGGGGGGGGACTTTTTGATTTCTCAATTTAAACGCCAAATGGCGTCATTTGGTGTTACCGAAACTCTGAAAAGGGATGATTCTGGAAAGATTCTTCACCCCCGTGCACTTTATTCATATACTCCATGGGCTTCATATCACTTTATTAAAAAAAGAAAAAAGAAAAAAAGTGAAGAACCTCTTGAGGGTTTTGGTCCAAAGACTCTGCCAGAATAACCATGCGTGAAGCCGTACAGCTGGCAGTGGGGTGTCCCCATGGAGCTGCAGAGTTATGCGTTTATCAAGCGGCTCTGTATGAGACCCGGAGCGGCCTGTCCTGCAGCCGTAATGGTGAAGCACGTGGTCATCACGTGATGAAAACCGTTCCATGAGCTCTCTGAGCGGTCACGTCAGCGCTCGATGGTGATTGGCTGCATCCTCTTTTCACGTAATGGCCGCCTGGCAGTTCTGTGGTACAACGTTGGAATTTATGCAGTTCATGTTTGCGTGACAATAATAATGTAACCGGATATTTTTTTGCCCGGTGCGGGATTCGATACAGGTTGTACTGCACCACAAGGTGACATCACTAACCGCTCGGCTAAAGGGTCAGACCCGTTAGCTAGGGGCTAACGTGTCTTATTAGTAGTTTACAGTCGTCACCCTCCCCGGAAGCGCGCCCTCGCGCTTTGTTCTTCCCGCGCTCCGAAGAGACTTCTGAGGATCTGCACACTTCCGGATCCCGCCGCTGCCACCAATGTAACCGGTTATTTTCTTGCCCGGTGCGGGATTCGATACGAGGTGTACTGCACCACAAGGCGACATCGCTAACCGCTCGGCTAAAGGGTTAGACCCGTTAGCTAGGGGCTAACGTGTCTTATTAGTAGTTTACAATAATTAAAAAAAAAGACAAACATGAGCTCTGTGTCACATATTGGCTCCATATACACGTAGCTGCTTAACGTCTGTTGGTACTCGAGCCGCTACCGGCTGCTGATTGGGCGGAACCGTTTAGACGTGTACTCAAGAGAAGAACGATACTCAGTCCTTACTAACACGTTACATCATAATGCGCTTATTCTCCCACCAGCGTCCATACCCCGTAGCCTCCGTCACCCCCAATAAGCTTTCAACACAAAGTTAAAACAAATACAGCCGTGCGACGTTCCTCCGAGCACAGCCGGAAGCGGTTTGCCTCTTTCCCGTCTGCAACATCTGTCAGTGCACCACCTAGTGGTCGGAGGACCAGTACTGGTATACGCACGGCTCCTGCAGCGTTCCCATGGTGCTGTGACGGTTCGATGTATCTCACATGGTTACGCACTGCTACGTTCTTCAACACACCTCATGAAGTTACACTGAATGACAATTGTGTAGTCTAAGGGTCCTTCTCAAGCGTCGAACTATTCTGATGATGATCAGTGTTCAAAGCACAGATCATTTCAGCCACTGGGGATAAAGGAATATATTTTGTTCTGAGATGGTGCCAGACCTTATTCGGATGTTTGTTTGAGAAAAGGACTGAACTTTTTTGTTTGTTTAATTATTACTGTTGTAAACTACTAATAAGACACGTTAGTCCGTAGCTAACGGGCCTGACCCTTTAGCCGAGCGGTTAGTGATGTCGCCTTGTGGTGCAGTACACCCCGTATCGAATCCCGCACCGGGCAAGAAAATAACCGCTTACACTATTATTATTAAACTATGGACCTGAGGAACTATAGGGTCACCTGATTGACAGTACTCGTGGTATTACGTGGGCTGTTCCGAGGAGGGCGATCTTCTGGACTCCAGTGGTGTTGATGTTGCCTGGGATATGGTTCGTGAACGTTTCCATTCCCTTCTTCACGAGTCCTGGAGCTCCAATGACCACTGGTGTTGTTCCTCATTCCCCACATCCTGTTGTTATTATTATTATTATTGTAAGCGGTTATTTTCTTGCCCGGTGCGGGATTCGATACGAGGTGTACTGCACCACAAGGCGACATCACTAACCGCTCGGCTAAAGGGTCAGACCCGTTAGCTAGGGGCTAACGTGTCTTATTAGTAGTTTACATTATTATTATAATTATTATGGGAAAACGTTTCTAAGCGGTTCCTCGTTGAAAATGTGCCCAAATAAACCCACTACATATTTTAATTAGCTGGGATAAGCTAATGTCTTTTTCCAATGCAACCTAGAAAGAATGCGGAATCGGCTATAGTCCTTAATGTAAACCACCAACACAACAAGAAATAAACCAGATCCACTGAACAAGTAGTGTGGGCCTCCATGATGTTCCGATATGAGCCGAAAGGACAAGTTAGCAGATCTGAGCAAGTGTATGAGGAGAATAACCCGCGCCGCAGACGGGATCCAGGGGCGAATCAACAGCCGGCCCTCCTAAGCCCCCTTTCCTATGAGCGCTTGTTTTGCTTTTTCATCAACCAGTGCTCATTTGTGGGGGGGGGGGGGGCTACATTTAACTCGTACTTTGCGTAACCAAATTTGGAAATTTGTCTCAGAAACAAAAAAAAATACAATTTGGTCAGCGGGGCTAAGCAGGGCCGAGAAGTCCCAACGATTTATTGGCTAACTCTATTTACCTTCGACTTAATTGAAAAGTGCATGACAATGATTAAAAAACGAAGCAGCGCTCTGTAATAACAGTTTTCTTTTGCTTGTCTGACATGTGATTGAGTTACAAAGGGGAATGCATTTGCAACAGGTGCCACTAACACAGTGCAGGCATGAGGGCGTCCATGTCCACCCTCAGTAACCTCTCTGTGCCCTGGGCGCCTAAGCCTGCCAGGGAAACCTGATTCCAGTTCAGACACTGGCACACTCTCGCTGCTGCGGCCCTCAGAGTCCCAACTAGGACAATCCTCACAGCCTCGGACCCTATGGAGGCTACAGTGTCTGTCTGTTTAATGCTATGCATGGACTTGAAGTGTCTTTTTTTACTGGTGTAACACTTATAAAGCTTCACTAAACCCAGTGTGTACTAATAAGACAAGTAAATGTGAAATTATTATTACTATTAAAAAATGCACTCAGCCATGCCATGTTAGGTCAATCATACATAGATGCATATATATATATATATATATATATATATATATAACAAACATTGAGCTTTAAGGCAAGACTGAGCCTTGTAATATCAACATTTCTCTTTGAATGAACACATGCGAAGCGTTATTTCCGCCGTAATACGGCTGATGATATGAATGACATTGCTCAATGGCCCGGTCTGTGTGGAAGAGTGATGCATCAATTGTTGACATACCACAAGGAGTTAAAGAATTTCATTTCATTCACTGTCAATTATAAACTCAAAAAGGGGGCGGCGACATTCTTTTTTTTTTTTACAACCTCCCTCTGACCAGTCATTGTCTCGGGTGGGCGGGTCTTGAAGTGAACCCGAACCAATCCGCTGTGCCCGTGGCTGAACTTTTCTGCTTCGTGCAGCCAGTTAACACGCGCAGGGGGGCGTGTCTCGGCCTCGCCGGAGTCCCCGGCGAAGCACCGTTTAACCCTTCCGCGCCCAGCGTGAGACGCTCGTCCGGGACGCGCCGCCGAGGTTATCGACTCAACAACCTTTTCCCCCTACGTGACAAAATGTTTTTCACTCGATGGTGATCAGTGCACGCCCGTCTGTCATAAAGTAGGAGAGGAGTAGCGGCTTCTAATTATTTACAGTTAAGCTGAGAGAGAGAGAGAGAGAGAGAGAAAAACACACAACAACAGCACGACCCCACATGGAGGCAGGCTTAGAAAGGCATCACCGAGCAGGAATTCAACTTGTGAAACTTCCAGCTCCCATTAAGAAGCTGCTGAACTCATTCAAGTTAAAGTGCGATTTTCTTTGTCTTCTGTCACGCGTAAAGTTGCACTGAAATGTCCCGCAAAAGAAAACACAACACAGCCTTGTTTACGTCGTTGGAGACGGCGCACGACACACTTGTGGCCCCCCAAGTCCTCTTTCTTCCTCACACCGCTGTCCTCAGGGAGAAGGTCATAGTTCATTTTTTTTGGTTTTTGTTGTTTTTTAATGAGGCAGATATTGATGGGCCCCAACCGAGGGCCGCCTTACAGCCAGATTCAGACTGCACCTCTCCCCCCCACCCCCCCATTGTAACCAGTAAAGTTTTATATCTGTTTGTTTGCCGAACAGGGCAGCAACGAAACATCTTGCCACATTCACATTGTTTTATTTCACTTTGTTTTAGTTGTTTATATATATAAAACGTTTTACTCAGCTTTGATGGAGGGTGTTTCTCCCTTGATCCGAGGCCTCTCGGCCCCATTACGTGTCCATTATAGGGTGGCGTGAAGATGCAGTGGATTCAGGCGAGCTCCCTGGCTAATGAAAGTGGCTGGAATTCACACCTAAACAGGAGGCCCTTGGCCCATCATGAGGTCATTGCATGGAATCTGCGGGCTCCTCGCTCCGGAGGGAAAAACGCCATGTGTGCAGACAACTTGCAGCGCCGGGCGGACGGCAGGGCCGGGAGGGACCCAGCCACGTCCAGTGTGTCACCCGTCCCGAGGCCATCCCCTCGGGACGGGTGACACGATATTGAGAACCACTGTGGTGTCAGTGTACGTTCAGTAAACATCTGTAGGAAAATGTGCTCTTTCCGCCCCCCCCTCCTCCTTTTGTGTTTCCTCGTTTCACATATAATCATAATGTCTTATTTTTTCCCCCCTTTTCTCTTCTTGCTTTAAAGCTCGGCCGCTCCACATGTAGCGCGGAGGTAAATAAGTTTTCGGGACCTGAAATGGGAAGTGGATGTTACGCCTTTAAGAGTTAAGAAACTTGAAACCTTGTTTGCGCAACAATCAGTGCAGCTCACAGCCGCCAAAGTGTCTAGACTAGCACATGATGGTAGTCAGCCAATGGCTCCATCGCTCTCCTCGGGGGCCCCGTGTGCGCGTGCGCGCGCGCGTATGCGTGTGTGCGCGCGCGCGCGTGTGTGAGAGTGAGTGAGTGAGAGAGAGAGAGAGAGAGAGAGAGAGAGAGAGAGAGAGAGAGAGAGAGAGAGAGAGCGAGGGAGAAAAAAAAAGGAAAAGCGAGAGAAACGGGGAAAGAAAGGGAGCGAGGCTGCAGTCAGGCTTGAACGGAGTAAGGAAGCGGGAGCCGGACTGATCCCTCTCTCTCTCTAGCTTCACATCGCATGGAGGTTTTTTTTTTTTTCTCCCCCTCTTAGGATCGTAAAAGAAAGTGTGCACCGAGATCTCGCTGAAGACCACACGGACCGTGACATGTAGAGAGAGAGAGAGAGAGAGAGAGATAGAGAGAGAGATAGAGAGAGATAGAGGGGGAGAGAGAGAGAGGGGGAGAGAGAGAGAGAGAGAGAGAGGCAGGCAGCGTTTTCTTGGGATTAAATCGCTTCACCGTGCCTCATTCATGCCCATTCTGCCGGCGTAGAAGTTCGAGCGCTTTAAAAGCCCGAAACTAAACAGGCTGCGAGCTGCTGCCCTCGCTTGAAGGTTGCTTCTCCTTTTTTTTTTTTCCTTTTTTTTTCGGATACTTTTTTATTTCGGGTTTGTGATGTTGGCATGCAATCATGTACGTTATGTTGGCCATCCGCTCGTAGCAGTCCTGTAGACAGACCAGTCCGCGGCGATCCTGGATAGCAGCCGTCCCCCCGTTTTGCGTACCGGGCGCAGGAGCAGGCTGGATGAAGGCGTTCTGAGCAGCATGTTGCAGTGCGTCGTTCGCGCGGCTCCGCTGTTGTAGATGCGACGAAGCCGCCTTGACTCGAATGCTGCGCCGCCGCCGCCGCTGCTGCTCCTCCGCTGGCTGTGCACGCGTCGCACGGCCATTTAACACACATTGATGGTGCACGACGATCCTAGAAGTATCTGTAGCACTCGGATACAATAAGACTAAAAAAAAAAAACATATAGATTTTCAAATTGTCGTATGTTCAGGACGAAACGCTCAGGTCTTGTGCGGCGACTCTGGAGAAGCCGTTTGATTCCAGATAAAGACGGGGAAGATGGAAATGGCACAACTGGCGAGGGCTGTAGGGACGATGTGTTCGGCAACAACCCAGAGAAAATTCCCAAAACGGAGTTTAGACCGATGACCCCCAGCGGGTCGCCTGTGGTGGGGGACACGGGGGGCGTGTGTACCCGGAGCCCCGCGGAGAGCGGCGGGTCGGGGGTTACTTCGGACCAAGATGGGGGGGCGGTGTGTGTGCACCGGGAGCAGGGCAGCCCTCGCTCCCTGCAGGACAGCGAATGCAGGACGGTGACGTGCTGTTTGTTCAAAGACCGGGACCACTCGCAAGTCCGGGGCCCGGATCCGGCTCAGGGTCGGGAACCAGGGTCGTGCCACTTTGTGCTGAGGAGCCTCGGACCTCGGGACAGCGACTCCTCCGAGACGCAGGAGCCGATGCCCCGCACGGTGCTGGAGCAAGAACTGAAATCAGCCACCTATTCTCTTTTAAAGAGGCTAAAGGAAAAAACCTTGGATACCTTATTGGAAGCAGTGGAGTCCAGAGGAGGGATGCCCAGCGACTGTGTCATGGTGTCCCGGACGGAGCTGAGGTTGGGGGGTCACATGGCATCTCCACAGCTGCTGGTGTGTAAACTGTACCGCTGGTCTGACCTCCAGTGTTCAGCCCAGCTTAAACCACTCTGTGAGTGTAAGAGCTTTGGGGCCCTGGACGGTCCGACAGTATGCTGCAACCCCTATCACTATAGTCGGCTCTGTGGGCCAGGTAAGGGTATACACACATACAAACTACCGGTTTTTTCTGCCGTGGTATCATCTGTGTACTCAAGCATGCCGTGGCGGGGCCCTCATAACCCTACTCATACAACTTAGCATGTGCTTAGGATAAATACACAAAGAATAGGATCTTCAGAATCCTACGCTAGTCTTGTTTGGGACACCTCCTGTCTGCTGCTGCTCTTCTCTCTCTGCTAACTAAAACTGCCACCTCTCACCTGTTCTCCCTCCACTGTGCCCCGCTGTTTACTCGTGTCACTCTCTTTGTGTCCTACGCCTACATGGGGAACATATCAAGGCTTACCCTGCAGCTGTATGCTAATTATTAGGTTTGCGTTGTGCGTCTGAACGCGGCGCCAGGGACAAAGGGGATAAAGGCCTTATTACGAGTTGCATGGCAGAAGTTGACTTTGAAGCAGTCCTTGAATGGTTGTTTACTCTTTTTTTTAAAAATTAACCTGTTTACTAAATAACCTGCCCATTGTTTTTTTTTTCTATCACCATAAGAGTTATCGTCTCACTTTGGGCTGGGGGAGGGAGGGAGGGGGGAGGGGGTGGTTTGTTGGCCCGAATAGATACGGTGAAACAGAATATGTGAGAATATGTTAGTCTGCAAGAGCCAGATGTCATGTATCCTAATTCTGTCCAGCTCAGTCTAAAAGATAACCATCACCGGTCAACTTGCATTTAAGCATTTCTCACCATGCCAGAGATGATCCTCTGCAGGGCTGCGCGGCTGCACTTTCCATGCGCTGCTACGAAAAGAGCCCAAATTCACCGCGATGACGTACAGCTTGTGTGTCTGTTTGGGCGCTGCTACGGTTGTTAAGGGCCTCCGGGTTTCGCTGACACAATGGGGCACCATGTGTGTTTGTAAATATCTCGGTCATGGCGGTTTTGCAGTGTAATAGTAACTAAAGCCCAGGTTGGAGTGTCATTTCGCCCGTTTTCAAGGGTAGGCCGCTTCGGTGCATTGGGACCTGCGTATGGCCATTGAGCATAACTTGCAAAACAGGGTGCTATCGGTGACAGAACCTCTCTGACCTGTGTCACAAACAGACTACATTTTGGCAGGGGCAGGCCTGTGACTTGGCATACCTTAAGCACTGGTCCACCCGACCCCGCTGACCTGATGACAACGTGCGGTATCGTGTGTAAAGATGCGAGCGTCAGTATTTCTGTCCTTTCACTGGCACAGGAGGTGGATTTTCCATAACATCCATGTTTACTAGGGCCAGCTGGCTCTGACAGGCAACCCAAAGTCATAAGTGTAACAATATCAGGATTCATAGCGTGCAAATGTTGGGACCCGGTGTGGCTTTTGGCCCTCGCGTCCTGCCCGAACAGAACCGATAATATTGCTATTTCAACGCTGCATTTAAAGCACGGGGTTTGGATTATGAGTAGATGGTGTCGCAAAGGAGGATGAGGGACTTCGTTTCCTTCCTTGAGGGAGTGTAACGCTGATGCCTTCGTCTCAAACCAGCCGCATGAAACGCAGGAGAGGGGAGAGGGGCACATACCCTTTATAGGAACTTGGGCTTGTAGTAGACATAGCTCACATGCGCTCATGCGTGTCCCAATAGAACTGGTATTTCTTTCATGCCATTCAGGTCCGGGACCTTGGAATCAGTTCCTTAATCACCCAGTTTGACATGGTTTGTTAATGGGCAAGTAAGAAGCAGCTAATTATCATCATCAGGGATGACATAGCCGTCCTTTGTGCTGGGGGGGGGGGAGTTGCCAGTGTCCACTCATAAATCTGATTTAAGAGTAAAGCAACTGATACCGAGCACTTTTCGTTTCCCTTTAACGTTTGCGAGGGACAACAACGTTAGGGAAAGAGCTCGGCTTCTAATTGACGACAAAAACAACTTTCAGCGTTCCTCTCGGGCCGGGCATTATGCTTTTCAAATGAGATCAGTTTCGAGTTGCTTCAGGAGCCCTTTGTCCTAAGGAGGTCCCCTCATGCTATTTAGGTGAAGGAGTGGTGATAATATACAGTTTGCATACTGCTGGCGCCAGGCTGACTCGCTGTGTATCTGAGTGGCTGAGTTCAGATCCTGGCAATTACTGCCGCCGCTCTTAAAGGACCCGCCGCTGCTGCGCGTCCCTCCTTCCCCGCTCCCCTGGAGGCGAGGTCACGGCGCGCCCGCCAACTTCTCCTCCCCCTTTATGCTCTCTCCCCCCCCACCCCCCCTTCCGCCGCTCCGTTTCCGCGCTCCTTCCCAGCTATCTAAAGACGGTCAGAGTTCAAAAAAAGAAGAAGAAGAAGAAGAAGCAGAAGAAGCAGAAGAAGCAGAAGAAGAAGAAGAAGTAGTAGAAGAAGTCGAGGTTCGCCTGTTATTTCGAGCTTGGTTTCTAAACCCCTGCCGTATGGCAGCAACGTCGCGCGGGGCTGGATGTGACAGGACGTGATTGGCTGCCGGCGGCTTCTTCGTCAAAAGCGTGTTGTTGTGACACGTGTTGCGCATGTTTAACGAGGCCCGTCCCGCGGGGTTCAGGGGGAAAGGTTCAGAAAGTATGGCGGGCGCTTTAAACAAAAAGGGAGCGCTCGCAAGCTGCTTCCTAAACAATCGTTTGCAACGGGCATTATCTCATTCCCCACAGTAACGCACTTTGCTGGGTGGGTGGGTGGGTGAGGTGGGGGTGGGGGCTGCTGGATGTGCAAAGTTTTAGAGTGTGAGCTGGAACATTTCCATAAGGCAGGGGTCCCCAATAGAGGGCCCGCGGACCACGTCCGGCCCGTGACGGGTTGATTTATGGTCCGCGAGAATTTTTGGAGAAATGCCAGAAGGAAGATTTTTTTTTAATTTCCCTACCAAAAAATAAAAATTAATTTCTTAGTAAAAGTAAGACTAGTAATATATCGAAAAATAGATGAAAAATCTCTGTTTAAATTATAATACCTGCAACGTATCGACACCAAAACAAACTAACGAACAACATGCTGCTGGAGGTTGAGTGGCCCGTGGTTTTAAAAGTGCCCCTAAAAGTGGCCCACTTTGAAAAGTAATTGGGGACCCCTGCCATAAGGGGGAACATGAAAGTGCAGTTGATGATATTTATGTAACCGGTTATTTTCTTGCCCGGTGCGGGATTCGATACGAGGTGTACTGCACCGCAAAACGACATCACTAACCGCTCGGCTAAAGAGTCAGACCCGTTAGCTAGGGGCTAACGGTTCTTATTACTAGTTTACATTTATTTTATTTTTTTTCTTCAAAACTACCTTTTTTTGATTTCTCCACTGACTCACACGCCTGCAGCTGGCTTCGCTTCCGGCGCTGGGCGGTCCATCTGACCGCTGCGCCGTTCCCACTTTAACCGTGCCTTACTAACGCACCCCTGCCCCGGAATTACTCCCGAAACGGGATTGTTTCCCGCCCGGTGAATGTTCCGGAAGACGCCTTTCGAGTTAACGCTGACACGCTTGTTCTTAAGGTGCTGCAGCAGAGATCAGGGCTCTACCTTACTGACCCTTGTGTGTTTTGTGTTGCAGAGTCACCCCCGCCCCCTTACTCGAGACTCTCCCCTAGCGAGGAACACAAGCCACTGGGTAAGTGATGAAAGCGCCGCGGTTCGAGTCCGTGCAACATTTTACCCGACTTCCGCCCCCCCCCAGGCTGTTTTAAGGTTGTGACGTGTGCGTGCGTGCGTACGTCACGCCGGGTTGGATAATGAAGCGCGCTGAATGGCCGCTTCTCAGCCGAGTCCTCAGCTCGGGGGAAACACGGGGCTCAAACAACTTGAATGGCCGTAATTAGGCACACTGGCTGGGAATTTGTGTAACAGCTTTGGGCCGCGACTCGGGCCAGCATGTGGCATAATGTCAGTTTACCAGCCGGAGCCCGTGTGGGACATTTGTGGTGTGGACTGCTGGGACTTTGGAGCCTGGCTGCTAGCTGTACAGCTGGGTTGGGTTTTTTTTTTTTTTAGGAGGGTTGAGGGGAGGGAGGGTCTCATTGAAAAGAGCCTGTTGATTAATCCCCCCCACCCCCACCAACCCCCCCATGTGCACACACACACACACACACTTATGCAGTCTATTTATAGGTCAGTGATTATACACGTTGAAGGGTTGGTAGATAGGTTGTGATTTTTTTTCTTATGAATGCAAAACTGTGTTTAATATCCATATAGTGTACAATAGATGTTGACATAAGCTGCCAAAGTGGTTTTCGCTGCACGCCATGAGCTGGGCTGCAGGACGCTCCCATTGTTCTTATGGGGAACGAGGGGTCGGGGCAGCGGTGTGTGCGGAGATTAGAGGCTGAGCTCTCTTTTGTTCCCCGCAGATCTGTCAGACTCCACGTTGTCTTACACTGAAACGGAGGCAGCCGGTTCACCAAACACCACGCCGGGGGAATTCTCAGGTGAGTGTGTGCCTCAGAAATCCGTCTGCAAGCCATCAAAGGAGCGCAGCCTTCAAAGGGGCGTGCGACGCAGCCAAACTCGCCGGGGTATCAATCATGATCCAAACCACTAGCTTTAGAAGGCAGACAGGCCGGGCTGCTCCTCCTCTGTTGTCAGCCAGCCGCTCGCAGTTGCCAGACGGTCCCTTTAAAGGGTGCCACGTTTGTTTTCATTCTGTGTGTGTGTGTGTGTGTGTGTGTGTGTGTGTGTGTGTGTGTGTGTGTGTGTGTATGTGTGTGTGTGTGTGTGTGTGTGCTGCCATTCTTGTTCTCCCATTGATTTGTATTGGGTAATAAACCTAAATGTTAGGCTACTTCCTATGTGACGTATGGAGGTGGAGGTGAGATGGAGGTTGCTAGCCCGAGTCCCGGTGTGACCACGGCGGCCTCGGCCATACAGTCTTAACAGGAGATGCTTGTTTGCCAAAGTGTTTCCTAATTCCGTTATGGAGTCCAGAAAAAGAAACAAAAACTCCCACGACCTCGATGTTGTAAAGGGAGAACCATAGAAATGAAGTAATATTTCATAATCTGTCAGGAGCTGGGCCTCTTCCGGTGTGTATGGATAAAGGGGGGGGGGGGTGGGGGGGGGTGGAAGTGGACATAGGCAGAGTATTTAGCCCAGAGCGTGAGACGTCCGCTGCTGTGCTCTCCGCCGCTTTGTGTAAGAAACAATGACTTCGGACAGAGCTTCTCCTCTGTGCAAGCCGGAGACGCCGCCGTGGGCCTTCAGTGGCTTCTCTGTGGCTGTAGGTTTGCACGTTTCCTTGTGGGGGTTGGGGGTTGGGGGTGGGGGGGGGAAGCATGTGCATTTCTGACTGTACAGCTTTAAGCCGGAAATAATTGGTACTATCAATCACTTTCCTATCAAAGGTCCCCTTTAGCTTAACCAGACGGCACAGATTAGACATATTTTGAATGGATATGGGGGTGGGGGGGGGGGCAATAAACGTCAGATCTGGTGGACTCTTATGATTATTGCATCCGCCTTTGAAATGGTTCAACCTGGACCAGCAAAGAAAGAAAGAGTCCAGCTCTGAACGCACTCCGTTGAGCGTCCTGGACGGTGCGGTGGCGCGTCCGCTGTTGTTCGCCAGGATGAACGCACAGACTTATGAAGGTAATTTTGTTTTAATGTTGCGCTTTATCCTTCCTCATTAAAGGCCTTTAGGAGCAGTGAAAGCTGCCGAGATAAAGGTTTCATTGTGAGCTGTGCAGAGGTTCAGTGGGGCGTGTGCGTTGGCCACAGAGCCGGCCACCCCTCCTCTGTTTTTCTTTCAGAAATATTTGAGTGGGATCAAACTGTAATAAGATCCAAGCTCACTCAGAAACACACACAAGCGTACATACTTCTGCACACCCGCATGCTCGCTCTCCCCCTCTCACTCTCCCTCTCTCTCTCTCTCTCTCTCTCTCTCTCTCTCACACACACACAACCCTATCTAGCTGGGCTGTAAGTGGGCTATAGGGAGGGGTGCTCCTGTGAATGGGGCCACACCAAAGGAAGCGAGTAGAAACAGTCCTGTTCTCTGATTTGAAATGAAACACACCCTCCTCATGGCATAGGTTCAACATGTCTTCCCCCTTCAAGCTTGGACCTCGGTCTGCATGCATAGTATCATGCTGATGTGGACTGGGCTTCTGAGCCCTCATTCTGGACCTTGCAGGAGCAGCATTTCCTGCGCTGGGGTCTGCCGTGGCTCAAAGGCCTGGACACCGAACAACCGACGTGGGTACCTGGCAATGACGTTTTCAGTCAGCCAAAGGCCCCCTCCTCCCCCCGGTGCACATGTTGTCACCACCTCAGCATGGCCCGGCGACACTCCCTAAGTCAACAAATGAGGGGCTTGTCAGAGCGCGCAACACAATTCCTCAGGGACTGTGGTGAGGAGGGAGGATCTAGACACACTAGCCTTCGGTTTCTTCCATCTGCGTTAGTGTTTCTACAGGCCGTTGGCTATGGCAGGCCGAGCAACTTGGGTTTTGGAAGGACAGTGGGTGTTGCATCGAAGGGCGATGGCTTAATGCGGTGTGCGCTACCTTGCTTAGCCAGTCGCTCTCTTGATTGTGGTATTGTTCGGGTTGGGTACGGTATGGTTTGGTTCTTATCGAACCCCCCGCGTTCTGATTCTGATCTTTAATTTTTTTTGAGTAAGAAACCGAAACATTCAAAAACAGAGACCGTTATCTCACCGTCGTGCAGAGGCTCAGGAGGGTGCGTGCGTTGGGGTGTTTTAGGACGTCGGTCGTCCCTTGTGATTTTGCACATTTACACAAGTTACTCTACCGAGATACTGCCATTCTTAGGGACTCTCGTTCCAAGGTTATCACTATGAAACTGCAGACGGTTGACTTTAATTCAGTCTCCCCGCTGCAGTGGTGACCGGCAGCCTCAACTGGGAGCTCTCTGGGTATGAACTTGAGGAGGATCGATATGGGTTTGGGAACTAGTATCTATTATATAAATATAATTTCCTGTCTTGCCATATGAAAGTTAGACGTGCACTTTGTGTTGCTGTACCTGTGTGAGGTGTTAAGGGTACCAGTAGTAGCCGGATCCGGGGCCTTAAGGCGGCTGGAACCGCGAGAGAGCTCGAAAACGGCCCCCGTAGTATATGTTTCTCCATATTGGGGGCGCCTCCTCCCTTTTATGAAGTGAGCTCACTGCAAAGGCTGCAGTTTGCTGTGCTGCTGTTTCCTTTAGTGAAGCTCGGCCACACTTTAAAATGTTTGTTCCGGGCAGTCGTGTTGGGAGCAGGCCGCACGCCGTGTTGGGAGCAGGCCGCACGCCGTGTTGACACGCAGCATCGATGACGATGTTCGCAGCAGCAGCTCTTGACAGACGACTAAAAGGGGGTTTTTTTTGGGGGGGGGGGGTTAGATATTTTTCATGCTCCGTGCTTTTCATTTGTTTTGCAACCGCAAAGGAAAATACGCTCGCAGGATTTGATAAGTGGCCTTGAAACGCGTTTCAAAACAAATACTCGCGTCTCGGAAGTCTGGGAGCAGTTTCCAAGTCAGAACTAGGTCTTCATACCCGGCCCTAGGTTTGGGTGCATTTGGACAGTATTGGGAGTGTTTTGGAGGATTGGGCTTAGGATCGTGTGTTTAAGCCACCGAAGAGCATCCATATTGTAGGAAAAGAGCGAGCTGCAACTGGCTGGTGATTTATACGCCAACAAATGTCGGAGGATAACTTGTTAATCAGAGCACAAAGTGATGTGCCCCGTGTGTCGTCTCAGCCGGGGCAAGAAGGTCTCCGTATGCACCCTCTTCTGCTCATTAGTGAGGCACAGGCCTGGAACCCAGACTCTAGGTGACTCGATGTAGACGGGGTTTTTTTTTTTGCTAGTTCAGAGATGATGTGACCTGTGGATCACTCTTGTCGCCCCCCCCCCCCCGCTTTTACAACTTCAACAGAGTGTCTGGAGTAGCTATGTGGTTTTAACTTAATTCAGGATCTAGGAAGTCTTATGAAAGCAGTTCACTAGGCGATGCAGCCATAGTTTTAAGCCCGGAGCTACAGAACTTCCCATCAGGGATATTTATTCTCTCTCGGTCGAACAATGAAATGTGAAGCGTATCAGAACTAGCCGGTTTGTTAGACGAGCTTCGTTCCACCGCTTCGGGGGCAGTTCGGTGCCACAGGGGCAAGTTTCCCTTCTGCGTTGGACGACTCGGTACTGTGTTTCCATAGGGCACGTCTCGCCTCGAGTCTGCTTGTTAGATTAGCTCTGTTTAATTACAGATTTGCATTACAGATTACGTATAGTTAGAAAGCACGTCGTCCTGGTTGCGCTCGCCGATGCTTGCGGTTGTTTGTCTTGTTCAGAACAGATTATAAATGGAGATGTGGCGCATCCCCCCAATTAAGATGTAGCTTGAATCAATGTTTTCTTACCGACACTGTTTAGATGGATCACCTGTGTGTGTGTGTGTGTGAGTGCATATCCCTTTTCTGCGGCGTTACTGCCCACCCAGATTGTGAGTCTACGGATGTGGGATGTCGTACGCTGCACAGAATGCAGTGTGACTGTGATCGGGGCTAAATTGTGATTTAGAGCTACACAACTGAATCTGACCGGGCTTTGCTTCAGCAGTCGTATGCGGTTCATATCTCCCCCTCGGTGATTTATTTGAATATCGGCTGCATCACGGTGTGGAAGGCAGACCACTCCGGAGGCTGGGGGCTGGGGGAGGGGGGGGGGTCACTTTGATGCCTGCTGACGTCATAAGAGGGCCTGTCCTCCCGAGTCCCCGGCGTGGTGTGCCACAGTGCCATGTGTGTGAGGGAATGTGGCTGCGCCAGTGGCTCCCCCCCCTGCCCGCCTGTGCACCTGTTTCCTCAGCGCCGGGGCCGCGTCGTGTGGACGTCGCGCTGAATCTCTTTGAAGCAGGTCTCATTGCTTCCTGTATGGCCGTCTGAGGGGGGTGTTTCACCCCCTACTCACCGGCTTTTCCTTTTCTTTTTCTTTTTTTTTTTCCATTCGCATTGTCTCCGACTTTAGGGGCCGTTTATGTTTGTCAGTCCTTCGTTATAATGCTGCTCCTCCGTTCTCCTCCCTTGTCCTCAGTTTGAGGAGGCGTGCCAAAAGCGGGCTGTAGGTTGGAGGTTCCGCTCCTCTGCGGGTTAAGATGTGCGTCGCTGCGGGGGAGGTGGGGGGGTGGGAGGTGATGGGGTGGGAGGTGTTTTCTGCTCAGCGGTGTCAAACGTGTGTGTGTGTGTGTGGGGGGGGGGGGAGGGTGAAGTCTGGCGTGGACATTTTCTGTGTGCTCGGTTTAGACCGGGGTCGGGTCCCCTCGCCAGTGTGCACTTGTCCCTCACTCGTCAGAGGATGTGTCTTTAATCGCCTCCCTGGAATTTGTCGGCGCAACGCCGCACGCACACGCTCGCATCGGGCCGGGCCGCGGAGCAGCAAAGTGTGAGATGGGGGTGGGGGGTGGGGGGGATGGGGTGGGGGGGGGCCCGCGGTCAGGCTGAACCCAGCAACCCTTCGGGGAGCGACCGGAGGACACGCTGTGTTATTGTCCTCTTTTATTTCCTCCTCTTCTCCCCGTCCCACAAGAGTAGGAAAGCTGGACCCGGTGAGTGGAAATACTGAAGGTGGCCAGACGCGGAAGACACCGCACTTGTCTGAAGGGAAGAGGGCAGGCGGGTTTTCCGAAAAGTGACGGCAGCGCTCGTGGAAGCAAGGCTGGCGCAGTCTCCCGGGACGCCTCCCTGGCAGATGGCGCGTCGGGTCCAACTCAGAATTACCGAGCCGCTTTTCCAGGCGGAGCGAGGCAGCCGGGGGATGGAGGACGGGCAGGGCCCCGTGTGAGTCACGGCGCAGATTGCTCGGGGGAAAATCAAAAGGGTGCACATGGCAGGTGCTGAAACCTCAAACGGGCGTTTGTCTTCATCCACTCGGGTCGTGTGCGGCCGGGTCTTTTATTGGTTTGCTTTATGTGTATTTATTCTCTCGGGGCCCCTTGCCGGCACATTGGCATGTGTGCTTATGGTCCACACACCTCGGGAGAGTTGGGGGTTTTGACCCGCCGGTCCGGCTCACAGCTAGCTTCGCTGGGTCCGTGGCAGGGAGGGGTCAGCGCCGGGCCCTCGCCCTCTGCATTGTGTCGGAGACAGTGGAAATGCACGCAGTAATTAGACGGTGTAATCGCGGCATGTGATACGGCGCTTGATGAGAGCGGATTAGATCGGACCCATAGATGCTGAGCAGACTTTGAAAGCATGTGATTCCACTTTTGCACGGAAACTAATTAAGTAGCGTATCTGCAGATCTGAAAAGACGGCGTCTAGACGGCACCTCTAATTTATTCTCGACCGTCTCGACGTGTTCTCGCCACGTTAGCTCATATAGCCGCTTCGGCGCAGCACCCTTGGTATTTTAAGGGGAGAATTTTAAGTCCCCCTCTACTTTCTCCTCGCAGAGCTAAACAGGGATGCCTGGGTGACATAATGTTGGTGACATCATTTCACAACACACCCAAAATGATGGATTTCCGGTGAGCGCTGCCTCACGCAGCAAAGCAGCCACCCTGCGTAATGGAACACATTAAAACTGCACCCTCGTCCTCCTTGGTGGACGGCGTCGCTCCCAAATAATTTGGTTTCCAATCATTTGTTTCTGTAATTTGTCGTCCGCTGTGCCTCTTGTGAGCGCCGGCAGCCTCGGTCCCGCGACAGCACCGCAGACAGCCTACCGCGGGGGGGGCACGGCGCGATCCGGTGGAGTCGCAACGCCGTCGAGTGCGGGCCACGTTCCCCCTCTCCTCCCCCCGTGCCCGTCAGGGCCCCCGGTACCTCTCCCTCATCCGGTCCAGACACCAGAATGGCGCAGGCCGGACCCATCTCCCCCTGCAGCCTGGCACATGGCCTCAGGTTTCCACCGCAGCCCTGTGCCTACCCAGCGCATGGCTACCCATATTCCCCCAGGAGCCCCAACGCTCCAGGATACGGGATGTGGAAATAATGTGACTCGAGTACTTCCACCCTGCCGGCAGAAATCAGGTTTTGCGGATTGTTTATTTGAGGGGAAGGAGGCCTCGGACAAACATCCTGTTTTAAAAAACTGCCTGCGTTTTGTAGCAGCGCACGGGCGGTGAATTGCCCCTTTGACAGGGGCGGGGTGGGGAGGGGTAGAGGTGGGGGGGGGGCGCCGTGGAATGTTGAAGAGAAGGCCAGCGTCTCGGGTGGGGTGGGGTGGGGTGGGGGGACGTGAGGGGCTCTCCTCGCGACCGCTTGTCGTGTCCAATTTGCAGTGTCCATTTTAAGCTGGGAGCTGAGGGGTGCAGAAATGCATCCTGTGGGGGGGATCTTGCGCTCTGTTCTCTCCGCGGCGGCGTGAGGGTCTGTACCCAGGGTCCCGTCCTCCTCTTGTCGGGTCTGTTCCTGTACTGGGAGGCCGGCTTCCGTTTCCTCTTACGTAACACACAAACACACACACGCGCGCACACGTACGCGCACAGAAACTGAAAAGAGTTTTTGATAAGTACGATAAGGTTTTGTTTTCCTTCGGTTTCCTCATTCCAGCATTGTTACGAGTGGCGTAGCACCCGAAACTCCTTTTCCCTGTCAGGGGGTTGGGGACTCTGGGGGATGTGGAAGCTCACCCTGTAGCCTGTGTGACCTAAAGGGTCATTCGTATGGTGTGTGTGTGTGTGTGGGGGGGGTGGGGGTGGGGGGGGGGTAGTGGCAGCATTTACTGAATGCACTGTAATGTAGTGTGGGTTACTCTCTGAATGGCCGCCCTTTCATCGCTGATGGGAGAAACCGTGTATTGGAGGAGGAGCTGAATGTAGAGGATGGGGGTGGGGAGGTGGGGGGGGGAGGAATCACTGTTTTGTAACCGAACATTACGTTTTTTGTGTTGCTTTTGGGAGCGACGAGGCCTTCGCCGGCCTTAAAAGGATACCTACCTGCTCGTTTGGTTGCTAAAACAGAGAATCGCCCGATTTGCGTACAGGTGGTTTTCGCCTGAGGGCGGCGCTGTTCCCGTCTGTGCAGCAACGCTCAGGCCAGCGTTGGCCTGGAGCGGCGCGACCTCCTGTTTTCTCGCCGCCCCGAAGCGCCATTCGTTAATCGTCGGTCAGTCCGTGCCCGTTTGTTGTCGACCCCGCGTTCATGGCGAACAAGGTTGAAGGAGGATAGCGCGCAGTGTGTGGTGCTGAGTGTGCGTTAAGTGTTGACTTTTCGAGTTGTTCTGTGCAACAACAAAAAAAAAACACAACCCACACGCCCTCGGCGCTGAGGTAATCAGACTTCCTACCTGCAGGGTGAAAACCGTGCTAATCTCAAACGGTCTTCCGGTGGGGGCGGGGGCCTGCAAACCCCCCCCCCCCATACTTCATGTCAACAGAAACTTGCCCGCCGAGCTTATCATTTATCTCCCTCCTCTTGGCCAGCCGGAGTGGTGGCAGTGTTTGGCTAACTTCTGAGGACTTTTCGGATTAAAGATTAATCCGCAGCCCCGTGCGTGGTCCGAGTTAGGACGCTGTCCTTACCGTTTGGTAATACCAGACCAAAAGTCATTTCAGATTTTTTTTAAATTTTTTTTTTACATTCACTCCGCTCACCTAGGGTAAAACGGGCGGCGTCCATTTTAAGCCCGGATGGAACCGCATTTAGCAGAGAGTACCGGGGGGGGGGGGGGGTGGCGGCCCGGCTTCTTAATGTTCCCATGGCCCTGTTCTACCTTAGCAAGCTGAGCGAGTGAGCTAATTTTGTGGCGGGCCCTTGTAGGTCGGCCTGTTGCCGCCTCCTCGCCCTCCGCGCCGCAGCACAGCGCCAGCCACTACCAATAGCGCCATTCATTCGGCCGAGGGGGCAAGGGGTTAAGGCAACAAATAAAGAGCGCGCAACGCTATTAAAAATGTATGGAATGTCCAACTGTTAGTTTAGTGTTTTAGTGTGCCTCCTCTCAAGGCTACACGGGGGAACAATACCCCATTTGAGATGGCCACTGTGAATGTGCTAGCCTCGCTTTGCCCCGGGGAGGAGGGCCAGAGCAGCGGAAGAGGTGCCAGTTGTGGATGCTTTTTTTATTTTCTGACCGTTTTACCCGCAATTATAAATCCAGAGACTGGCCTGGGCCGGCTATGATTTAGGCCTGTGGTCTGATTGCCGGCTAAAATAGATTTAAGAATGTTTTTTTTTCCCTTCCTCCCCAGAGGAGCATTGACAGTTGTGCCTGAACCTATATGGCTGTCAGTATTTTTAAAACTCTGAATAGCCAGGGCATTCTTTCGGGCCTCCAGAATGCTGCGTGCGGATTAACTGTGGAGGCCCATGTCATTCAACATCTCCACACAAGCCCCGAGCGGCCACAGGGATGGACAGGAACTCGAAAGTGGACGGCCATGACTTCCCGTCCTACTCTGCCGAAAACGGTCTCTAAACCACGTCCCGGTCTCACCCAGAGAAGGAGACTTGATTCGCTTCTTCTTCTTCTTCTGCTTCTTCTTCTTCTTCGCCGTCACGTACCTGATCCGCCAGCGCCACCTCCATGCTGCTCGGTGGTCATAGCAAGGCATGGCAGACATAACGTGCGGTCTCTTGATCGCGTCCCAGAAAGCGAAAAACATTTTCCCGGGTTCGACCTTCGAACATGCGGACCGTCTCTGAGGAGGGGCTGGTGAGGTGTCGTCCAATGACCGAGCTCGCCGGTTTCACCGCGCGGCGCTCGACACGCGGTTTCATAACTTCATAACACGCTCGCTGTGCGCGCGGATGCCAAACGTATGTTTCCTCGGTGTGCGGCGCGTGTACGCCCCCTCTGAAGGAGTCCGGGGCCGACTCTGTGGAGCGCTGTTAGCGGGCTCGCGGGGCAAGCCCCACCCACCGCCCGTGCTCCACAAGGGAGACGGCGTCCGCCTTTGTCGCGCGTGCGTTCCTTATCTCGTATTTGTGTGCGTTGTTGAGGCCTTGGCCATGCGGCGCGGTACGTGCAGTCAGGCTGTCGCGTTTCAGGGTACGGTTCAGATTAGAGTGCTGGCTGCAGCGCCCCCTCCCCCCCCCCCCCCCCCTTCCCCTCGCAGCGACTGCCAGCACGTAATTTACTTAATGAAATCCTGCCATTCCCCTCAGCTTCACGATCCTTTGCAGATGTTGACAGGCAGGGACTTTATGAATTATTGGAAATGTTCACTCCTGCATTTTTAATGAATGTCTTGCTTGTTGTGAACGGCCAGACTTGTCAGGAGTGTGTGTGTGTCTATGGGGGTGGGGGGGGGTGGTGATGGGGGTGGGGGTCTGTGTTTGGGGAGCTGGTGTCTGGGTGCCCGTGGTGGGGCAGTGTGGGTTACAGCCCAGCAAGTGTTGTGATTGAAACAGAGACTCGGGTGCCACATTATCCTGACAGAACACATTCTCCTCACCGACTCTGATCCGCCGGGCCGATCAATAGGAAACCATTGTTTGGAAGGCGACGGTGTCCATCATCGCTGCTCCACCTCCCGGCCCGGCGGTAACCAAATATCTGCCTTTCGCCTTAGATTAGTCGGACTAATATAACTCGTAGTAATAATAGAGTTCCTTGTTACCCTTCGTCCGAGGGCAAGCCTTTAATACGGCTTGATTATATATGCAAGCTAAGGCAGAGTCGCGACTTGTGCTTCACGTTTATTCCACAATGGGGGGGGGGCGTAATGTCCGGAAACGGGTCTGCCTATTTTATTCTCTGTTCAAGGACATTATGGACGGTATGAGATGCTTAACCGATCCTTAAACGCGACATCTACATTTGAATTCATGACGTCAAACTGCAGCTTTGTGGGGAGGAGGAGGGAGGGGGAGGGAGGGGGAGGGAAATTCCTCCGTTCCCGAAATGAAATAATACCTTTGCAAAGTTGCCCGTTAATGTTTTGGCGTCACACGGCCAACCTTTTGCCACCGTTCTCGTGTTACACGCGAGGCCTTGTGAGAGCTTTCCACTAAATGGAATCTTTGGCGAGCTGATGAACACTGAGGAAAGGAGAGGGGTGGGGTGGGGGGTGGGGGGTTGGGGGGAGCAAGAGTTATGTGCCATGACCAAACCTTGTTGAGTTTAAAGGACAAGGAAAAGAGCGTCCCTCCTTGCTGCACCCCCCCCACCCACCCACCCCCGCTCTGGTCTTAACCAGAGTAGGAAGTGAGGAGGCACTGGGAGAGGCAGGGGGAGTTCAGGAATGTGCGGGGTCTCCTCCGCCGAAAAAGCTCCAACCCACTTGGCTCGAAACCTCACTCGTGCGCACACACACACACACACACACACACACACAGGGATAGGTTGTGCGAGGAGGTGAAAGGGCACAGCCACCCAGCAGGATGTTCATTGAGTGTTTTGCTTTAGGTGCTCCGCTGCTCGCTCGCTCAGACATCAGTGGCCTTCGGCGGCGCCTGTGGACATGGAGTCCTCTCACATGTCCCGCGGCTCGGACGGGGCTCTGACCCCACCTTATAGGACTCCCATAGGTCTAACTGGCATCACCGCTAGCTAGCCCGCCTCGGCCCCCTATATGCGCCTGGCGTTTTTGTGTTTTGTGTCTCCGACACATCGCGGAGCCTCGGAGGAAACCTGGAGGAAATGAACAGCATATTCTCTTCCCCTGAAAAAAAAAAAAAAAAAAAAAGAGAGAGAGAGAGAAAAAAAGAGAAGGAGCCTTCTCCCTCAAACCAACGGTCTCTTACTCACACGTCCAGACAGCTCCTCCGTATTCGCCTTCCTGGCTTCCTGTGCTTTTTACACCCTCCCTTGTTTATTGATTTAATTTATGGATTCTGTTAGTTATCTGCTATCAAGGGTACAGCACTTTTCCTCCCTCAAGGAGACATCCCGAAACAGTAACAGAGGGAAAGTGGGGAGGAAGTGGATGACAATGTAAAGCATTCCCATTGTGACCAGCCAGGCTTGGTGACTGGATTCAGTTTCTCTGGCCCTCCGAGTTTACTCCCCAGCACGTCCTCTTGTCTCTCTCTCTCTCTCTCGCTTTGTGCCTCTACGTCTCTCTATTTCTGAGCAGAGAAGGGCCACCAGACTTAAGGGAGGAGGAGGAAAAAAAAAATCCATAAACATATAAGAGCAGCTCCAGTTAGCATGTCTGGCCCGATAAAGCCGACTTTGATGGGAGAGATAACCCAGACGCCAGAATAAATGTGGCCTGTTGTGGAGTTCTAGGTCTGCGTGTAGGAAGCGAGGTCGACAGAATCCCATACCGCACTCTGATGCGGGGGGAGGGGGGGGGGGCTTTGGGTTTTTGCCATTTTGCTGTTTTAGTTATCAAACGGAGTTTAATCTAACAAAATCCGGGGTGGCTCAGGAATGCACATCTCTGTGAAAAGATGACTTTTTTTCCCCAAAATACACACACGCACGCACACACACACACACACACACACACACATACACATGCATGCACACGCACACACACACACACACGCATGCACGCACACCGACAGAATACGGTATACACACAAGGACACATGCTTGCAAGCACACATGCATGAGTCCTTCTTCCCACCACCCGGCCCCCCTCACTTCACTGGTAGAGTCTAATAGCTGGAGGGGAATCTAATCCTTGGCACAGGATAATAGACCACTAGTCGCCCTACTGCTCTCTGTCTCTCTCTGCCTCCCTGCCTCACTCTCTCTCACTCTCTCTCTCTCTCTCTCTCTGTTTCTCTGTCTGTCTCTCTCTGTTTCTCTGTCTGTCTCTCTCTGTTTCTCTTGTTCTCTCACTCTGCCTCGCTCTCTATCTCTCTCTGCCTCACTCTCTCTGTCTCTCTCTCTCTGCCTCACTCTGTCTCTCTCTCTCTGCCTCACTCTCTCTCTGTCTCTCTCACTCTGCCTCTCTCTCTCTATCTCTCTCTGTCTCTCTCTCTCTGCCTCACTCTCTCTGCCTCACTCTCTATCTCTCTCTGCCTAACTCCCTGTCTCTCTCTCTCTGCCTCAGTCTCCCGCTCTCTGTTTCTCTGTCTGTCTGTCTCTCTCTCTCTGCCTCACTCCCTGTCTCTCTCTCACTCTGCCTCACTCTCTCTGTCTCTCGCTCTGCCTCACTCTCTCTCTCTCTCTGCCTCACTCTCTCTGTCTCTCTCTCTCTGCCCCACTCCCTGTCTCTCTCTCACTCTGCCTCACTCTCTCTGTCTCTCGCTCTCCCTCACTCTCTCTCTCTCTCCCTCTCTCTCTCTGCCTCACTCTCTCTGTCTCTCTCTCTCTGCCTCACTCCCTGTCTCTCTCTCTCTCTGCCTCAGTCTCCCGCTCTCTGTTTCTCTGTCTGTGTCTCTCTCTCTCTGCCTCACTCCCTGTCTCTCTCTCTCTCTCTGCCTCAGTCTCCCGCTCTCTGTTTCTCTGTCTGTCTGTCTCTCTCTCTGCCTCATTCTTTCACTCTCTGTTTGTCTCTCTCTCTCTCTCTCTCTCTCTCTCTCTCTCTCTCTCTCTCTCTCTCTCTCTCTCTCTCTCTCTCTCTCTACTCTCTCTCTCTCTCTCTGTGTTTCTCTCTGTCTCTCTCTCGCTCTCTCACCCCCCCACCCCCTTTTTTTGTAGCCAGGGCTGCTTAAAGGGAATGGCAACAGTGTTTTCTCCACAGCAGAGTTTGCAGAGGAGTGAGTTCATCCCTGCTCTCCTCCTGGATTAGGAGCGCTGGAGTGTAATGTAGACGCTCCCGCAGCTCGGCGGTGTTAGCGTTCGGGGGAAGCTGTTGTTTGTCTGCCTGTCCCTGACACTCGGCTTCCCATTCATCTCACTCCAAGGCTGGGGAGCCGTGTTTACCCCGGGGCAACTCTTTTCTCCCCCCCCCCCTCTGCCCTTATTTTTTTTCTTCCTTTTCATGTTGCCTTTAAAAGCATTACTGGATGATCATCAAGGATGGCTATTGAAACTTTCAAACCCCCCTCCCACCATTTTGTGTGTACTTAGTAGTAATTATCCTGGCTCGCCCTTGAGCGCAAAGGGTCCTATAGCACAGCGTTCCACAGTTTTCCGTTTGTTTAGCCGTGTCAAACACAGGCCCATTAAGTCGCATCGTACTGACTGACATTTCATTTGCTGAAGCGTGGTTTGTATAGTCATGACCAGTACATATATACATATATATGTATATTTCAACTAAGAAATAAATCCGAAGCAAAGAAGGGACACTGGAAACACAACAGGGATAAACAGCAGAAATTCCGTACGGCACACAAGTTCATAGATTCGAACGCAGATGAGTCAGGAAAGCCTGTATGATCACTCACAGCTGACAAACCCGAGCCGCCCGGCATTCACCTTGTGCATGCAGGGCAATTATTTATGTTAAGCAGCAAGGCTGGGCCCGCCGTGTCGATTCTTTCGCACAAACACTCGAGCGTGTGTCATTGTTTGCTCGCCCGGGTGCCAACAGGCTGATTTAAGCCTTCGCGAGTTGTCGGCGCCCGATGTTCGGTCTTTGATACTCCTAATTCCTCCAATCGGGGCGGCCTGCGGGGAGATAGAAAAATGAACATTCTCACATGGTTTCCATGGAGCACGCTCCTTGTTATGGAAATCAAACTCGGCTCACCAAATGCGGCTGCCGGTCAGAGAGGGGGCTCGTTAGATAGCTCTTGCGCCCCCGGCGTGCGGTACGTGAGGCCGCAGAGGTGCAGGGCCGGACCTGGTCCGACTGACGGGCGTTCGGGCTGTTTATTTGCATTGCGTTTGGTCACCTGTGCACAAATTCAGGCCAGCCTCGTCACAGAGCAAGGTTTGTCTTGGCTGTTTTTTTTTCTCTCTCTCCAAATATTTCTGCCCGGGCCACAGAAGCCGGTACAGTTGGTGTCCTCGTTCGTAGGCGTTATCGGGAATGTATTTACACCACGCCACAGCTGTGCATCAGCTCTGTGCGCTCAGTGTGTTACATCTGGTTGTTGTTGTTGGGTTTCGGGATCGATTAACCACCCCGGCCCGTTGCCCTCGGTGTCTGTGGGCACGGCACGGGAAGCGCGGAGGCCGCGCGTCCACCCGACGCCGAGACTGACACTAAGAGGAGAGACTTTTGAGAATAAAATAACAATAATAACACGCGCTACTTTTCTAATGTGTAAACGGAGCTGTTAAAAGGTGGCAGGGTTAAATGGCTGCAGAGCGCAGTAATTGCTCCCAGCCCCTCCTGGCTCCTCCTCCAACAGACCCTCTGCAAGCCTCCGAGCGGAGAGGAGCGAGGTGGGCGTCTGCGCTGCGGTCGGAGCCGGGCTCCGAGTCTGGCTTTGGCGTCTGATCTGAGCCCCGGGGCTGGCCCGAAGGCCCCGTCCGAAGCATCCTCTTCTCCTTTTTGGCCCTCCGCCCGCACCAGGCCAGCGTTTCTGACCACCGAAAAACGTGATCTTTTCGAGAGAGAGAGAGAGAGAGAGAGAGAGAGAGAGAGAGAGAGAGAGAAACGCTCCCCGAAATGGATAAATGTGAACATGGCGGTCTTGCGTCGCAGTGTGGACTGGGGGGAACGGAGCCGTTTGGGAAAGCGGGCATATTGACGTTGCGTGAGCTCAGATGGCGCTTCTGGGTCAGGTGGCAGAAGAGACTTGGAGGACCCTTCCAGTGTTCTTGAATGTTGTAGCCCGTTTAACACGACTCCCGACCCTTTTCTAAAGCGCGCCGCGGTGTTTGGGAGCTTCCGGGTGAGGTCTCCCGACCTTCCTACCGGACCTTCATGGCTTTCCATTCACGATATGAGAAACCCCGCGCAGAGACCGGAAACGTGCTCGGGATAGGCAGTCTGTCACGGCGGACTGATTTGTCTCCCAGGGCGGCGGTAACGTAACCTCGACCACAAAATAAAGGCGATTTAACGTCGACCGTGATGGATTACTCGCCCATCTCTGCGAGTTGATTTTCCAACGGCACCGAAATGAACGGGAGCCACGGACCGCCTGGGAGAGAGCGTAACGTACGCGAATAAGTAGACACGTTAGCCCTGGGCTAACGGGTCGCAGGGCTAACGGGTCGCGGGGCTAACGGGTCGCGCCCTTTAGTCGACTGGTTAACATTGTCGCCCGCGGTGCGGGAGGTAGGGGTTCGCGTCCCGGTTGTGGCGACGGTTCCCGGGCTCTGCCCCCCCCCCCCCTGAATTCGCTACAATATGAATCACTACGGCCTGCTTCGGAAACCCGTTGGGAGTAACGCAAAGTGTAGGTGATTTGTCGTAAATTGGATTATAACGCGCAAAAACGGGTGATGGGTCACCGCTAGTGTGGACGGAAACTTACAACTCGTTTTTTTTGTTGTTTTTTGAAACATGAAAACGGCATTTTCCGATTTCTCCGAACTAGCGTGGACATCGCCTAGGCCTCTGTTCAGGTCTACCTTCACTTCTGTAGCTGACACACACACGGTTGATTAAACTGGATTTAGATTTCTCTAATCTGCATTTTAAGAGGAGATTAACGGACCTCTGCAGACTATGAGAGAAACTAGAAGGCGGTCCGGGAGTCGTTGAGGAGCGGTCTCGCTCGTGGATTGGGGAGTCGTACTTCGAACAGCCTCTCCGTCGGAGATGCCTCCATCTTGTTCCCGAGGTTCTAATTAGCTCGTGCGCCGGATCCCTTCAGAAACCCCCCCCCACCCCCGTGCCGCCGCCGCCTCCGCCCGGCCCACGCCTCTCTCACCGACGCAGACGCGCAGGTGGTCGCTTAGCTTGACTCACTTTAGCCAAGACGCACACATCTCCGTACGAAACACAAACAGGCGGGCTGATGGTCTTCCCGCTCCGGCGGGACACAGGCACACACGTAGGCCCAGGACACGAGAGAGAGAGACAGGAAAAGGCCTGGCTTGTGGCGTGCACATTGTCTTCCCCCCGGGCTCAGCCTTAACATTAGATACATGTCTAACCTTTGTCCCACTCATTCCTCTTCCTGGTCCTCACAGTCTTACTGGCTCCTGTCTTTCCAGGCTACGTGTGAAAACTAGATACCGTTGACCGAGTCGTTTTTTTTGTTTTTTTTTCTGTTCTTTTTTTTTTCTTCTTCTTCCTCATCTGAAAGGAGGGGATGGTCGCCATTTGGTCTTTTGTGTTTGTGTCCACGGTTTCAAAGTGAGTTTACCTTGATGTGTGGGCTCCATTTGATTCGAGACAATAGAGGGCCATAAACAAGTTGGGACTGGGTTCTTTGTGTGGCCGAGCGGCGTTGCAGTAAAAGCTGGGCTCAAAGTGTAGGAGCCGGAGTGTGGAATTCACTAATGGCACATGCATGTTGGGGCCCCTGAAGAGAGGGGGGTCATTTCTGCCATCAGTGGTGTGCGCAAACACACAGAAAGCCTGTCTGCAACCCTGGACCCCCCCACCCCCACCCACCCACCACCACCCTCCACCCTCCACTCATGCTCGCCCTCTCCCTCTCAGTCCATCGCTCACTAGCTCACTCCCACCTCTCTCTCTAATCCGCCCTATATATCCACAACACAGAGAGCCTTGAACCAGCAGGCTCCCCCCCCCCCCTTTTTTTTTTTTTGTCCGTGCGGCTCTGCCCCACGTTTTTTTGCTAATCTTTGTATAAACTTTACTAGTGCGGGTCACCCGGCAGAAAAGTTTCGTCGGACGGGAGGTGAGCGAGGCATTTGTTGCTCCGTGGAAGCGCGATGCTCCACCTTAAAGGCGTTTGTTAATGGGGCGGGCAGTCATTAAGCCCTGAGAGCAGAGGGACTGAAAGGAATGAGGCCACAGGCCCAGGCTTTAAATCCTCTGTGCCAATAGACTCTCTGAAGCAAAATAATGGCATCACTCTGTGTGTGAGTTAATGGGAGCTGATAGCATGAAGGCTGGGAGGTCAGCGGGTCACGGGCTTGTGCTAAGTTGTCAGGGAGCTGAATGCCGTCCCCGGGCCCACAGCAGGGGGAGGATGGGGGTGGGGGGGGTGGGGGACCCCCTGCCTGGCTCTCTCCCTGCACCCCCACCACCCCACCCCCCCTTTCCCTTCTGGAATGTGGGGAAGAAGAAGTGTGTGTGTGTGTGTGTGTGTGTGAGAGTGAGTGGGGGAGAAACCCCCGTACTCTCCAGGAGTAGTAGGGAGGTGAGGAGACGGATATGAGCTCATGGAATTCTTAGTGCTCCTCGCCCGATCCCCTCTTTCCCGCCCTCCTCTGCTGTCCTCGCCGCATCATTTCTTCCCCCCCCCCCCCCCATTCGTTTTGACTCCCCAGAAACGGGGGCGGCGGGGGTGGGGGGGTGGGGGGGATCTGTAAGGGCTCCGCGCAGTTAGCAGCGCCTTGTGTCTGTTTAGCGGGGTGGAGATGGAGGTCCACCTAGGGAGCAGTAACTCACTGCGGAGTGCCGAGGGCTGTCACTGGGAAAGAGTTCGCAGACTGCGGCCGTGAAGGCTGAATTAACGAGCTGATTTACTGGAGGGAGATGGCGGGGAAGGAGACGGGAGCTTTGTCCCGCCGTAGAAAAAGGGGCGCCTTCTCTCTTAATCGCTGCTCTTCGTGGCTCGTCGGAACGGGGGACTCGTCGTGAGGCCGGCCGGGTCGGGAGGTCATCCGGACGCGTCCTCCGCGTCTCCGTCTAGGCGGCACCGTTCAGGACCGAGGCTGCGTAGTTCATCCAGAGTCGTTCGGAGGGAAGTCAGATGTTGTTTTTTTGGTTGTTCGGATCTGAAGCTGAGCACGGACCGTGTGGGAGCAGGCTCTGGACAGTGGTCAGCGTTGTTCGGTCAACGTGCTGCCCTCTTGAGGGAGAGGGAGGAAGTGCACGTCTCGAATCCAACTGACCTTAAAATATCCCCCGCCCCCCACCTTTGTTTCAGCCATTCAGGATATCTATAGTAGTGTGTGTGCATTTATTTTTATGTGTTGGTGTGTATGTGTGTGTGTGTGTGTGTGTGTGTGTGTGTGTGTGGGTGTGCGCTTGTGTGCGTACTGGAGAGGTATGCATGTCCCGGTATTTATACAAGGCTTAGATTTCAATACAACGCCTCCTTCAGTATTTATAGTGTAGCCATCTGCTCCGAACAATAAAAAGAGATAGCTAATCCCTTTAAACTTAATCCTTCCTTTTTACTAGCCCGGCTTGCTTTTGTTTATGTTTGGGTTTTAATGAGACACCTTCCCTCCCTCCCCCTCCCCCCCCCCCATCACTCTTTCTGTCTTTCCTAGATGCCAGTCTGTCGCCCGACGCCCCCAAACAGAGCCACTGGTGTAACGTGGCGTACTGGGAGCACCGCACGCGTGTGGGCCGCCTCTACACAGTGTACGAGCACGCTGTCAGCATCTTCTACGATCTACCTCAGGGCACGGGCTTCTGCCTGGGCCAGCTCCACCTGGAGCACCGCAGCAGCACCGTACAGCGGACGCGGGGCAAAATCGGCTACGGCATCCTCCTGAGCAAAGAGCCCGACGGCGTGTGGGCGTACAACCGCAGCGAGCATCCCATTTTCGTCAACTCGCCCACCCTGGACGTGCCCAGCAGCAGGACCCTGGTGGTGCGCAAGGTGATGCCGGGCTACTCCGTCAAGGTGTTCGACTACGACCGTTCGTGCCTGCTGAGGCACACCACCGCCGAGGCCGACTTCCTGGACGGGCCCTACGACCCCAACAGCGTGCGCATCAGCTTTGCTAAAGGCTGGGGCCCCTGCTACTCGAGACAGTTCATCACCTCCTGCCCCTGCTGGCTGGAGATCCTACTCAACAACCACAGATAACACAGATGGACCCCCCCCCCCCCCGCCCACAAACTATCCCAAATATCATCTACCTAGATTTAATATAAAGTTTTATATATTATATAAAATATATATTATACTTGTAAATAAGGAGTCATTTTTACAATGTAATTATTTATGTATGGTGCAATGTGTATATGGACAAGAGGAAAAAAATGGAAAATGCACTTTGGCTTATATATATATATATATATGTATGTATGTATGTATATATATATATATAAGAATAAAAAAATCTTTCAATACCAATTTGAGAAATATACAGCAAAATTAGGAAGAGCCTGGATTTGGTGTATAGTTTTCATATGCTATTAATATCCAGACAAAAAGCTAACACCTTTCACACATTGATAATAAAGTATTCGCATAATATTTCTGCTGGCTTGGTCTGTATTCTTCACGCTGTGTCCACCAATGCAGGACATTTACTCGCACTCGGAGCTTCTTTTGACGACGTCATGACATGGAGGATGTCACCGCCGCTTGTGGCGGCGAGACACCGATGCCACTTATGCCCATTGCTATTCTGAGGAGACAAATGTGCCGTTTCACACTGGTGTCGAAGTGACCACACACGACACCATACTGAAGCACAAATATAGGCCCTAGTATTCACGCCAAGGGTTGAGGACCTTCTTCGGGGGGGGGCGGGGGGTTTCGCGATCACTGCTCTGGGCTGAAGACGACCCACGTCGGATATGCAATGCCCCTCTCCTCACTAATGCTGAGCACGAATCACTGGATGCTAATAGCGTGCTATTGTATAGGCTAGCTAGCATGAGGCGTGAACCTGTGGCAGATCTAGAGGAGCTCGTAGCAGTCCACAAGTACAGCACCGCCGTCTGTTATATGAGGAATGGCGATGTTTCAGTGTGCCGATCTTCCGTGTCCCAACGTGGATTGTGGACGTCCTCACTCCTCAGTTGAACTGAGAAGAAACATCCTCGGCCCCCCCCCCCTTGAGTGTAGGTCTCATCTTTGCACCCAGCTCCTCTCACAATGGATTTTGCTGTAATCGACCAGGGATGCAGCAGCCCCAATCTGCCACATTGATACTGGAATGTCTGCAGAGAAACCCAAGAAGTTTTAAAAGTCTATTGGAATCTTAAAAACTACAGCCAAGGTGGATGTGGTTTAGCTGGCTTCCTTGGTAATTGCTAGTGTTGGGTTGTCAGATTGGTGGTGGTGGTGGTGTGGGGTGGGGTGGGGTGGGGTGGGGGCATAAATATCTCTGCCAACATTCAGCAATAGAGCTATTCAGCAGTAACACTGATTCTAGTCTAATCAGTGCTGAAACGTGTAGTTACGAGGATGTGATGTATTTCCAAGGGAGTGTTTTTGCAGAGTTCGGGCTATTTTTAGGGGAGGGGGGGTCCTAAGTGACCTTTTTTTTTCTTTCTTTCTTTTTTTAAGATTCACATGTGAATTATCAGCTTTGAGCTGAAACGCACAATGAGGAGACGGCTCGCTTTTCGTACGATGCCTCCGTAATTTCTTTTTCTAAGAAAAATATTTTCCAATGCCGAGTGCATCATCTTGGTGGAGGTCTGGCTGCTGAGTGCAGCGTCTCTGTCATCTCCTCCTCCTCCTCCTCCAGGCCTGTCGTCTGTCTGGAGCCAAGACTGTGTGGAGTTCAAACAGCGGAGAGGAGTGGCTCTTCCCTACAACTGGGGGCTATTATCCCTCTCCTTTGTGTCTCTATTATGGGAAAAGGGCCCACATCACCACTGGAGAGGATCTGGCGGACAATTATATGGGGTGGCAAGGAGCTAAGACACATAGTGAGCAGATTACACAAGCCACCACACTGGGTATGAGACGGAGGCCCCATTAGACAAAGCTGGGTAGAGGCCTGGCTACACCACACATCTAGCTGCATCTGCTCCAGAGCTGGAATAGTTGTGGCATTGGTGCTATAACTCTGGGCAAGATGGAGACAAGAGCGGGGGGGGGGGGGCTATGTAAGCAGCTTTGTGTGCTCCATAGGCTCGGGGAATGGTATTGATTAGCAGGCTGCAGCCCTCGGTCGTTACTGAATAAGCCCTGCGTGGCTTAGTGGCCCCCGGGAGCCATTTTGCTCAACTGTTTGACGTCGCGGAGGTGTGCCTGCAAAGGTTGGAGATGAGCTGGGAAGGGAAAATCGGATAACGCCGTAGCTCCGTTTCATATCTGCTGCAAGCGTTCGGCGTGTGCACATGTGTCTGTGCACACGGACGGGATTGTCTCTGCGCGCCTGTATGCGGACGACTGCTTTTTAAAGCTCGGCGCTTTGAAACCCTATTATTATGGCTTGTGCCCTGCCAAAGCCTCAGCACATTCCATAGAATGCAGATTCTTGTGCGTGAGCCCTTCACAGGGCCCGCTCTCCCCGTGTTCACTACGGGACACGGTCGGTGGAGTTTCACCGCTCGTCGACATTAAGTCACTTAAGTCGACCCTGTCTGGGGGGTTGTGCAGGCGGCAGAGCTCACGGCCTACGAGAAGACGCGCCCCGTCTCTGCTTCATTTCCTGCATCAAGCGCTCGGGCGAGCCCTCCCCGATAACAATGGGAGAAAACATGTGAAAGGGAAGGAACCGCGCACGGCCCCCCCCCCCCCTGGTGATCCGGCCAAAAGCTGATCCGCCGGTTGTGAGTACGGAGTGCCGGAGAGCTGGGTGGGTGCAGCTGTGGGAGTGCACAGGTGATAGGTGTACCTTTGCTACTACTTACTCGGTTCTGATGAGCCGCCCCGCACATCTGGCTGGCGTATAAACATGGGAAGGTAATAGCACCTTTCAGAGAAGAGAGATTACACGGAGCGCCCGAGACACTTCCTGCTCGCTCCCCTCTCATGAGCGAAGGCCCACGGAAGTGTCTCACCTTGGCCGAGGGTGTTAATTACAGCTCCTCGCAGCCGCCACGCTCGCCACTTACTGGGCCCGTCCACACACGCCGGCACGCAGGGGGAGCCGGGAATTCGTGCGAGGGGGGATCTCGGATGGACGGCGTTTTATCCAGCGCCTGTCTCCAGCTGCAGCGGTCACTCGAGGTGTTTTACAGTAGGGTGGTGCCTCACACACACACACACATACACACACCCTAATGGCGGTGTCAGCCATGCCAGGTAACAAGCAGCTCATCAGGAGCAGTTGGGGGGGTCTTGCTCGAGTGCGCCTCGACGTTGTTGCCAGGAGGAACCGAGGGTCGAACCGGCAACCCTCCAGCTAGTGCGCTGACTCATTCCCACACGCTCACAAACTGACTTCTTCCTAACTGTACCACCCCACCCCCCGGATTGTTGTAAGGGGGGTCGGGGGGGGCGCAAGCCCCGCAAAAATGTCTATGAGTGAGCGGGCCTGGCAAAGGTACGCTGTTGTAAGACGTGAGAGATTTGGTGAATTTCTGAACCAACATTATAATCCTCGGCAAAATGCTTCTTTTTTTTTTTTGCACCACTATTCTCTCTCATCCCCCCCCCCCCAACATATTGGGTCGCTTGGTTTTGCCCACGTGGCTTCATCCAAGGTAGGATTTACCAGACATGCCACAGACAGAGACGCGGGTATGTTGTGATGATGACGTGCCCTGCCGGCTTTACCGTACTCAATCAAATCCACCTTCCGATGGGGGGAAAAAAAAGCAAAATTCAAGTGCGTCTGACGCGTCAGCTTGCTTTTTCTGGGTCGCTTAAAAAAAAAAACCCAAAAAAACAGGGATTCAGTCAAGCTAAGTGCAGCTCTGCTAAGCTGGTGCAAAAGCATCCATTTTACCGCGTCAGTCCGAAGCGTCTAATCAGGATGTGATGTAAATAATATGTTAACGTCAGCCGAACATGTGCAGCCATTCATTACCAGGCCAACTTACAATTACACACTTTAGACAATGATCCAGGGTCGTTTGGTTTGCAGCGAAGTCCCTCGGCGTTTTCTGCACGCGGTGGCGCGCGGCACGTGATGTGCTCGCTGCTAACTGATAACTTCTTATTCCTGCGTGGCAGCACGTTCTCGCGTGACTCGTAGTTTTATTGATTGGAGGGATTTTCGTCGCTGGCAGCGATTTGCGCGTTTACAGTCCATAAAGCAATTGTGTATTTTGTTTTCTGCGTTCTCCATAGCCCACCATAGTTCCGCTACTGTGTTGTGAGTCTCTGTGTCTGTAAGGCACCATTGAGTAAGCATTTGGGTGGGTTTTCTTTCTTTCTTTTTTTTTTTTTTTTCAGAGGCCAAAAGCATCCCGGTCCTGATGCTCCTCCGCAGATCCCACCCTCCCTCCGGTAATTACAGGGTGCACAAGGGCCTCTCTGACGTACGCAAAAGGATTTATTTTAGTGAGTTTCCACAGAGGTTAAAAGAATGCCACAGTGTGAGCACGCACTCACACGCACACACACACACATGCACATACACACACACACACATGCACACATGCACAATGCACACACACATGCACACACATATACACGTGTACATGCACACATGCACACACACATATACACATGCACACACACATGCACACATACACAAGTGCACACACACATATACACACATGCACACACACATGCACACATACACACATGCACACACACACACACACACACATGCACACACACATATACACATGCACACACACATGCACACACACATACACACATGCTCACACACATATACACATGCACAATGCACACACACATGCACACACATATACACGTGTACATGCACACATGCACACACACATATACACATGCACACACACATGCACACATACACAAGTGCACACACACATATACACACATGCACACACACATGCACACATACACACATGCACACACACACACACACACACATGCACACACACATATACACATGCACACACACATGCACACACACATACACACATGCTCACACACATATACACATGCACACACGTGCACACATACACACATGCACACACACATGCACACACACATGCACACACACATGCACACACATGCACACACACACACACACATGCACACACATGCACACACACACACATGCACACACATGCACACACACATGCACACACACACACACACACACACACACACACACACACACACACACACACACACACAGGCAAACACGCACACAAAAAGCTGCCCTTATGCACAGCCTTAGGCTCAGTTCTGACAGCATTCATCAACAGCCTATCTGACCCTGGTCTTGTCCAAGTCCCTTGTCTCTTAGGATGACGCACAATGGTCCACATTACGGCACCGGGGTGAATTGAGGGTGTTGTGAAATACTACACCTATTCAACAACAAAACAACGACCGTGCCATTCACTTCCGTCCCTTTCTCAAGTGCTCGACACAGAACCAGAAGGGTTCTGCGCCGCTGACCGTCGCCGGTTTGCAGGCCGCTGCGGGTTGCAGCGGGGCAGGACGCAGGCTGGCAGGGTGAAGTCACGCTCTTAACTTCACAGTGACACACACTCAACCTGACTCACCGCAGGCTTCTCCCCTTTAACGGCCGAGAACCCGTAGCACCCTTCCCCGTGCCTGCGCGCGACACGAAGCCAAGGTCGGTCGGTCGGTCGGTCGGTCGGCGTCTCCTCTTATAATCAGAGAGGCATTCCTCTTGCAATTAGCCCCTGCCAGGGGACGAGGCTCTGTCCGCCGAGGAAAAAGCTGCAATTACATTCTTGGATAGTCTATTATTTTTCTTGAAGAGAAAGGGAGTGTTCTCGTTTCAACCCCAGTATGGAAAACTCTCCTTTTTTTCTTCTTTTCTTTCTTTTTTTTTTTCGATAAGGGGCAAAGCCGAGTTGGCGGGGTTCTGCGCGATATCGTGTCAAAAACAAAATCCCCACGACTTGCACCAGCACTTCGCAGACCTGCTTTATGAGCTATAAGGGAATCTCGTGGAAGCCCCCCGGCTAATAATCTGCGAGCCAGTTGCACGTGTAGCGCGCTCGCGCTGGTGCGGAGACAGTGGTTTCGTTTGCGCGTGCGGCTGTGTCTTCCAAAGAGCCTTTTGTGGATCGGGTTTTACACTTTCTAGAGTCATATTCATACATTTTCTTACCACCAACTCTCACACGTATATATATGTGTGTATATATTTTGAAAAGTAATCCTATACAGTAAAACCATGTCATGCTTTTTGATCTAGCCAAGAGCTCAACAGCTTTTTCTTTCCACCAGCCCAGTTTGTACTTTTAGATGTCTTAACAGAGTTTTTTCTTCGCTTTTCTTTTTCTTTCTTTTTCTTTTTCCAAGAGAGCTGTAAAAGAGAAGATCTAGGAACGCGGACCCCCTTTTTTTTCTTCTTCTTCTGCAGGGCTCCTAATATGTTCCATATTGTGAGTTTAAATGGGGTGGACTCAGGAAATGCAGTCACACTGCCTCGCCTTCCAAGCTTCCAGTCTGAGGTTTGGCCTGCGACGCTGGTGGTTATGTGGACTGGGGCTGACGGGGCTGATGGGGTTGATGGGGCTGTTTGGGCGGTTAGGCCCAACTATGTGGGCTCTCTTCCTCCTCTTCTCGGGAGCCTGGATGTCCACGTTGCTGGTTCTGATCCGCTGGGAGTCTCTGCCTGTTCTGGAGCAGCCCTGACTCTTAAGGTTTTGAAAGTCCGAAGGCTCCACGTTCAAAAGCCCCCCCTCCCCACCCACCCACACACACCCTCTTTACTTAAAAGAACTTTATTAGTCCAACTCTCGTAGAACATTTTCATCCTTCCTTTAATCTTTGCCCTCTAACTGAGTTGGATCGGTATCACGGGCGAACTATTTCGGTGGTAGTTTTGGTTGTAATGCGCTGTGAAATGTGTTATCTTCATTTAGCCGGAGCTGGGGATAAATGGGATCATCACTTGCCAAAGATGACTTTATATAAGCTGTTCCAGTACTCCGTGGAGCTGCGCGAGGCCCCGTTACGACGGGGCTTCTGGAGCGGATCTCTAAGGAGAGTGGAGATGAGTAAGGAGGCTCAGATTCCAGCCAAGGGGTCAGGTTTCGCATTCCAGGGGTACGCAACACAGCCTGTCTCCACACTGACATACCTGCTGAGTGTCTGAGGGCCAGTGGCAGCCTGGAATGTGCGTGCGTGCGCGCGCGCGCGCGCTTGCAAGCATGCATGGGTTTGCATACCCACGTGCAAATTGCACATGTGTCTGTGTGCGTTTTACAGACGCGCACGCGCACGCGTGCGAGAGAGCGCGAGCGCGGACGCTCGTCGGGCCAAACTCGGCGTCGGAAAAAAAAAGAAGGGGGGGACGCGCGTTACAATGTTTCGTCGCACGTCGGCTGTGATTCAATTATCAAAACAAGGAGCGGGCGCGCTGCGAAAACTGCTACAATGTTTCGTACTCGCGCGCGAGATGCGGAGAGAAGGGCACCGCGGATGTAGAAAGGGAGTGGGCCGTCCGAACCAAAGCCGTTCAACAATAGACCCGTTGGCCGGGTGGGAGTCCAGCAGAGCCAGAGAGCCGGGCTCCTTCCAGTCTCACTCGCAGAGCGCGGGTGCCCTTGAAACGCCGTGGAATTCGGTGTGGGGTGGGGGGTGGGGGGAGGAGGGGGGGACCACGGCAGCTTTTAACGGCCGATGGTGCCTGCTGGGCTGTTCTGCCGGCCCTTTTTATTTCAGCATAAATGCCTCGCTAAACAAAACAGACTTGTCAATTTAATAGTTATTTTGTTGTGTTTTTCTTGGGGAAATGGGGGGGGGGGTGTAAATACCGACCCAGCCATGCACAATGGTTCTCATTATCCCATGTAAATCATTAGTTAGACATAAGTGACGCTGATTTTATGTCAAACAACGGTGGCGAGATTTTCAAAACGTGTTACGGGAAGTTGTCCCCGGGTTCATCACTGTGGGTAAAATTCCGCCTCGTTGTTCTTTAATCTCATCGACACCCCCCACCCCCACCCCCCCTTTTAAACATTTGAAACTATACGTAATGCAAAAATTGAAGTAAGATGTCAATCTACCACAGCTCTACTTAAGCCGTGGTGTGATTTTTATGGGCTATGAGATTGTCTTGGGTTTGAAAAGCCCAGATTCCGAGATGCTATCTCCAGACAACGCTTTGTAACCTGCGTGGAACAACCTTGCGTTTGCCAGTGCAAGTGTATGTCAGACTTGGCAAACCCTCCCCAGTTTAAGTGTTTATCCAATACTCACCTCTTTGCTGATATTGCTACAGTGTACGAGGTGGCCCCTGGCCAGGAATTGTTGGCTCCTCTGTTTAGTATGACGGATCAACACACGGCTCTTCCCAGCACTGATTCATCCCCGGTTTCATAGGTAGCGATGAATGGAAAACTTGCCGTTGCGCAGAATTGTTGTGCTTTTTAAGTTTAGGGTTTAGGTCAGCACATAAAGCTTGGCGTGGCTACGGAGGCTCAGGGCCGCGGCCGTTCCCCATAAGCATTTTGGCAGAACCGCCGCATGGGCTGTGTGAAGTGTGTGACAGCACAGGACCTCACGCCTGGCCTGCAATCCTGCAGGGGCTTTTTTTTTAATATAGTTTTTTATGACTTTTCTTGATCCATTGTGCTTCTAAAATGAAATTCCTGTGTGTCACTTGCATTATGCATAGTCAAGGTCACATGAAAAAAAAATCCAACATATTATTCTGGGTTTTTTTTTTTCATTTTCGATATTGCATCGTTACGTACCGCGTGCTCCAGCTCGCTGCTCACTGCGAGGAAGAAGAAGAAGAAGAAGAAGAAGAAGAAGAAGAAGAAGAAGAAGAAGAAGAAGAAGAAGAAGAAGAAGAAGAAGAAGAAGCAGCAGCAGCAGCAGCAGCAGCATGTGATGTCTTGAGTTGCTAACAGACGTGTGTCTTCGAGTGGTCCCTTAGCAACACAACACAGCAGCAGCAGCAGCAGCAGCAGCAGCAGAAGAAGAAGAAGAAGAAGAAGAAGAAGAAGAAGAAGAAGAGGAAACTGCATGAGGGCGCGAAAGATTTCGTAAACACGAGCCAGGTGCTGAGAAAAGGGGGGAAACTAAAAAGAGGGAGGAATTTCGTGAGTCACTGCGAGGATCTCCCGGATAAACTTGTCAGCGCTTCCAGAGACGCGGTGGCTGAGCGGGCGTCTAAAGCGGGCGGGTGCGCGTGGCTGTGGCCGTAGTCTGTGTGTCATGACGGATCTGAAAAACGGTCTAAAACCTGGATGAAATGTGCAAGGTCAAGTACCTTATCTGTCGCATGGACAGAAGTACAGAGTAAAACATGCAGTGAAATGAAGGGGGGTACTCCGTCCGCCACCGTGGAAAAAGACAGGGGCCTAGTATAGAGAGACAAAAGACAAAAGATCGGGGCGTCCTCAAGTCAAAATGAACGATAAATAAAAAATAAAACAAGCTAGCTGTCTCAAGTATGTGAAAGGTCGTAGATGTTGAGAGTTCTTATGACCTGTGGATAGAAGCTTCTCTTTAGTCTCTCTGTTTTGGGCCTAAGACTGCAGAGGCGTCTACCAGACCCCAGCAGCCTGAACAGTCCGTTGTTAGGGTGAGAAGTGTCGCTCATGATCTTCTTGGCTCTCGTCCTCACCCTTCTGGTGTAAGTGTCCTGCAGGATGGCGCCACTCTCTGCAGGTCAACTCGGGGTCACGGGCAGAACAGTTTCCACACCAGGCGGTGATGCAACCTGTTAGGACGCTCTCCACGGCCGAGGAATAGCATGTCTTCAGGATGGAGGGTGAGACCTTGAATTTCCTCAGCCTTGGGAGGAAGTAGAGCCTCTGTCTGGACTTCTTTAGAGCGTGCTGGGTGTGAAGAGTCCAGGCGAGGTCCTCAGCGATGTGTACGCCGAGGTATTTAAAGCTGGGGACCCTCTCCACGGGTTCCTCATTGATCTTTAGTGGGTTGTATCCTTTCCCCTGCTGCCTCCTGAAGTCCATTTCTTTGGTCTTGCTGACGTTCGGGGTCAGGTTGTTGGGCTGGCACCACTGTGCCAGGTCATCTACGTGGTTCAGATAGGCCTGTTCATTGTTGGAAATCAGGCCTATTAATGACTGTGTCGTCTGCAAACTTGATGATGGAGGTGGAGGTGGAGGCTGTGGACCTGAGACATACTGCCATGCTTCAACATGCCAAAATAAAGTGACAGCTGAGCTGACTTGATGATGTAAAGGTGACTTTTTTTCTCCACTGAAAGACTATAATAGTCGAAAGTCATAACTGGCACTATGTGCATGATGATGCCGTATTATTCTGCTTGTATTGCACTGAGATGATGCGTGCAGCAGAGCTGGAGCGGCTGTGTGCGTGTGATTCATGCACATGCATGTAAGCGAGCAGGGCCTCCCATGTCAAGTCCGCCCAGGGCCTCGCACCCCCCACCCCCACCCCCACCGGCCTTGGCATTTGGTAGTTGTAAAGGAATCTAATAGACTAATAAGTGTCCAGAACAAGGCACAGTATAATCTGTGGGACCCCTGGGGGTCCAGAGAGAACACAAGTCCCCAAAGGTGTTCCCAGCCAGTACGAGCTGCCAGTGTTCATTTAAAAGCTGTATTTCGTTGGCGCAGACCAACACGAGCTCCATCTCGCATTCCTGGGCGTTTGTTTGTTTCCAGTCCCTCAGCCGTGCAGGCCCAACTTCCTCACTCGTCCGGTGCCATCCCATATGAGGCTGTTTAACATCTTAATACGCTGCTGTCTTTCATCTGGCTCCCGTTAAAGCCTTAGCAGAAAGGCTGTGAAGGCAAAGCTCTGTCAGCACCTTGCCGTAAGAGGGTAGGGGAGCCGGGGAGAAGGGCTGAGGGGCAGATGTAGAGAAAAGCAGAATGGGAAACAGAGAGCAGCGGATCAGAAAGCGAGGGCCGCGCGCCGTCTCCGGATCAAACGACGGAAACGCCTCTTTCTTTTCCTGCGTAAAAAGACAGAAAATGTGCGTGAGAAGGGGGGGTGGGGTGGCAGGAAGGGAGGAGTTAGAGAAGGAGGCGTTATCAAAGAATGCACGGGGGGAAAGTGTCGAGGAGGTCTCGAGGGTAAAGCTGATGTGGTTTGATTGGTCGCATGGCTGAGTGGGCTCTTCCTCTGCTGTTTTCTATGTAAATGTGTTTTGCATCAGGCCACCGCTGCAAGGTTGCATGCTGCCTGCAACACTGCATGGATTACTGTGTAACTGTACTGATGCATGAGACGCATACTCTGATATCTCCTCTATGTACACCACCGTCACTTCCCTTTACACTTGTAGAGCTTGACGGGGGAGTGGGGGTTGGGGTGGGGGTGGTCAAACAGGTACACCCGCTTTGTTTTCCGTGGTTGCTGCCGTCAGTTTATTGCCGGGTGTGACGGCGTGGTTCTCACAGATTCCTGGGCAAATTTATGAGCGCCTCTCCCCTCGCCTGTGGCAGCGGGTAGGTATGGCTGCGAGCTGTCGGGGTTGACGGGGCCCGGTGATGTTCTTACAGCCATTAACATGGCCAAGAATCCTTAATAGGAATGAGCCCCCGGCCACGGAGGTCGGGTCGGCCTCTGCGAGAGCAGCACGCCGCCTGACACCTAGGCTCTCTTCGGGACTACGCCGCCGCCACCGCCGCAGCAACAGGTCACAACGGAGGCCCGTTGATGAGCGGCGCCCTTCCGGTAGGCGACGCAGCGGTCCCGTCCGTCCGTCCGTCCGTCCGTCCGTCTGCATGCCTCCTCACTGATGGAGCGGGCTGTTTTTGCAGCTCATGGGAACATTTCTTCTCTCTCTTGCCATTCCTCTTAACTGCCTGAAAAAATTTTTTTTTCTTCTTCTTCTTTCTCTCCGGCCTGTATGAACAAAATGAAACGATCCGGGAGAATTAATATAAATGCCGTAATAACTGCCCCCGGGGCTCTTCTGAAAAAAGCGGGATAACAGCAGGCGCCTTGAAAGCCAGGAGAAAAAGAGTATCCTCATTACACTTGCTCCTGCATTCTTCCCCGACGGCTGGCGTGCCGCGGCTTGCCGCCCCTGCTCCCAGAGTGTGCAGACGGGCCTCCGCGTTGCCACCGTTCATACCCTCCCCCTGGTCCCGGTCCCGGTCCCGGACCCGGTCCCGGACCGAGCATCACAAAAGCTGCCCCGCTGCTTGCGGTTGAACGATGCCTTCGGGGTTGTGCGAGTGGCGGCGACTCTCGCCCCTCGGGTATGGGTTTAAACCGAGGGCGAGGTAAATTCGCCCCCCCCCCCCCCCCCGGTGCTGCTGTTTTATTTTCGCTGGCACGGACACGTTTCGGGCACAACCAGCAGGCGTGTGCTAGAATTTCAGGTCTTTTTGGCGGGGCCATGAGTCGGTGAGGTACGGTATCAGGGGACTTCTGGCCTCTGGCAGCGGCTCCGGCCTCGTGTAAGAGGCCTGTTCAACACGCAGGCCTGAAGAGAGGCCCCTTGTGTCAATGTGATCACTGTGTGAGAAAGAGGAGAGAATAGGCAGGTGGTTGTTATAGCGGGGGGAGGGGGCAGGAGGGGCGGGGGGGGGGCAGAAACACATCGGCGGAGACTTGATCATCGGACCCATTACACGAGGAGTCGGCGAGCTGTTTTATTTTGTTTTGACTGGACAAATATTTGCGCGTCCATTATGAGGTTACACCTACAGACGCGGGCCGGGGAGACAGTAGGAGTTTGTTTTCCTCCTTTTCATCTCCTCCCCCTCGCTGCCCCTCCGCACCCGAGTTTTTAATATCAAAGTGCGCTGTCCGACAGGGGTAAGTCTCCCACAAGGGGTCTTTTGTTGGGTCCCTCTCCCACCGGCCAGGAACGACAAGAGCTTGTCAACCCCCCCGTTCGGTAAGAAAGGAGGATGAAGAGGAGAAAAGGGGAGGCCGAGCCGGAACAAGGCTTCGTATGCGACGCACAAAAGGGATTATTAAAGTATCTGGCTACGGGTCGGGAACCGAATCTGTGTGGCGTCGTCGCCGAGCTGCAGCCGCGCACGCAATGCGAGGAGGGACCGGTAGCCATGGCCAGGACAAACACAAATTCCCAGATACACCTCTTGTTTTTGTGTTTACTTGGTAAATGGGCAGCATGTATACGGCGCTTTTCGAGTCCGCCGACCCCCTCAGAGCGCTTTACAATGGACGCCTCACATTCACCCGCCCGCACACTGGTGGCGGAGGCCGCCGTGCAAGGCCCCGGCCTGCTCATCAGGAGCAGCTAGGGGTGCGGTGTCTCGCTCAGGGACACGTCGCCGCGCTCTCCGAGAGGAGCCGGGGAATCGAACCGGCAACCTTCCGATTACTAGACGACCCGCTCTCCCTCCCGAGCCATGCGGCCCCACAACCATCTTGTTTCCAAGGATGCTAAATATTCCTGGTATGGCAGGAGTTTTTGCCCCCAGATGCTGCAGCACAGAATAAACCCTCACATCTGAGGAGGGGTGGGGGGGTGGGTGGGGGGGGGTTTGGACATCGTTTGTGGATTAGAAGTCGTTGCACAGCGTCCCTCAACTCCTCGCTGGTCAGAGTCTCACTCTTTGGATGTGTTGTTACCATGTAAACGGGGCGGCATGCTGGCCCAGCGGCTAGCACTGCTGCCTCACAGCAACAAGGTAGGTCCTGGGTTCGAACGCCAGGCCATCGCGGGTCCTTTCTGCGCGGAGTTTGCATGCTCTCCCCGTGTCTGCATGGGTGCATTAAGAAGACACGCACGTTAAGGCCTGTGCCCCTGAGCAAGGCAGTGGAAAGCAGAACCGGAGTTGGTCCCCGGGGGCTGCAGCTGCCCCCTGCGCCTACACATAAGGATGGGTTGAATGCGGAGAGCACATTCACTGTGAGAGCACGGTGACAAAATAAAGTGGCCTTCTCTAACGTAACGTGTAAGCCGCACGCAAAGGCCTCTGGGTAAAAAACAAAAAACAAAACTCAACTTCCCTGACACGCCCGGGGTTGCATGGGAGCAACCGCCAGGGTTTGAAATGCCAGGTAGACGCCGCAACTGGAGGACCCATTCCCGCAAGACAAAGGAGGAGATTTGGGGGTCAGATCGGTTGGGCTGCCTTTCAGCTCACGACCCCCCCCTCCCCCCCCCCCCGGCAACACATCAGGGCAGTTTCTCGGTCAGGATCTTTTCATAATCAGCATGCGGGGGGGGGTCCTACGACCATCTCTGCCATGAAACACGCCGCACTGGACCGCCAGCGGATGCGGATGTCGCGACAAACGCACAAGGTGTTTGCTCACACACGCCACATGGCGCCAGGCTGTCGCCTGGACGTAGAAACCTCCAAGCGGACCAGGATCCGGCGGAGTTAAGACGTTCGCCCCGTGCTATGGGTGAACTTTACTTGACCTCTACCCACTCAGAAGGCCCGTACGGGTTGCGGTTTGAGCTGTAGGCATGGAGCCGTGCGCTGCTGTGTGCAGCAGCAGCAGAGGAGGAGGAGGAGGAGGAGGAGGAGGAGGAGGAGGAGGGGAAGGGAGCGCTGGCTCGTGGCTGCGGGCCAGCCGAGGCCCCAGATGTGCCGTGTTGTTGGATCCTTGTCCCGTGTTGTAAGTGTGTGTACCGAGGAGCCCTGCTACCGGACACGGCCCTGTGAATCTGCTCGGCAGATGACTGCTCTCGGTTTCAAACACGCGCGACGCGCCATAGATCGCTACGCCGGCGCGAACGCTCCGGGAATTGTGTAACCGAACGACAGATGAACAACACTAGCCGCACTACGCTTATTGAAACTCGCGCTCTTTCTCCGATGAGAGAAAGACGGATGTGTTCTTCCTCGGTTTTCACATCCGCGGCGAGGGGGGGATTTGGGGGTTTACGCGGCTGTTCTCATCAGCGCAGAAACGGTTGTCAAGGCTGCAGTTGGCCGTGGCTCCGAGCGGTCCCCCCGGTAACCCAGCATCCTTCGTCATCCTCCACCCCGCCTCCTCGGCTGCAGCGTCTCCACTCCTTGCAGTCCCGCTGAGCTCACACTGGCAGCGCAGCGAGCGTCGATGTCCCGTTTCCCTTCGTTCCCGTTGTCGCCGTGCCCCGGCTGGGAGATGGTGCACTTTTTAAGTTGTAATATGTGGACTACTGCAGGGGGTCAGAGCCAACTCGCTCCTCTCTCCCCCCCCCTCTCTCTCTTTATCCCCTCAGTCCTCAGTCGGTTTTCCTTTCTCACACCGTGAATCTGTGCCACAGAAGATTTCACACTTCCCTCTTTCCTCCACTCCCCCCCCCCCAGTCATGGGGGGTGGCGGTCTGTCCCCACACTGGACTCTGAGCAGAAGGCCCGACCAGGCCAGGTAACACCAGTCCACCTTCCTGCTGCTGGGTTTGTTTTCCCCGCGTGAAGGTTACTACTGTATACAACCCCCCACCCCCCCACCCCACCCTTACGCTATTCACAGAGAAGGAGCCATTACTATTTCCAGACACAAGGGGGCGGCAGGGCACTCCACCCAGTTACGCAATATGTAAACATTATTATTTCTATTTTATTATTTTTTTTTATAAATAAGACCATCCGACGCTGTTTGAAGGCCACACGCCGGGTCTGGTAGGAGTGTGTAGGATGGGCATGGTGAACACACGAGCGTGTGTGCGCAGCCGTGTGGAGGGAGTGGAAGTCTCCTGTCATGGTTGAACATGGGCGTCTGGCGGTGATTAGAGTCCATTTGTTTCTGTCAGACCACAGAGCGCTGCCCACCCACCCCGTATGATAGATGAATTAGTGGAGGCGAACCAGGCAGAAAATAATGGGGGGGGGGGCGGCGGGGATACGCTCTCATCGATGAAATGGGGGCGCCTCTCCGTGATCGGCCCTGGTGGAATGCTGCTCGGGGGAAAGATGGCTTTATTTCCCCCTACATGTGTCGTGATCTCTTCCAGGGAATTTTCCATTGTTTAAAAAAAAAAAAAAACTCCTTGCGTCTTAGCTTGTCCCCCCCCACCCCCCTCTCTCTCTTTCTTACCACAAACACACACACACGTCCTCACACACACACACACACACACACACACGCAATCATGTAATAAACATGTTGGCTAATGACTCGGCTAATGCTTGTTCCTTGTCTAAAGAGCAGAGATAAAGAGACGCAGAGGAAAGTGGCGAGTGGTGCAGTAGAACCCCCCCCCCACCCCTCCACACACACACACACACACACCTCCACCCCCACCCCCTTCCCTGTCCTCCCCAAGGGGATCGGATGTTCTCGGCAGTTATAAGCAAGCAAAGCTGGCGGCCGGCAGACGGTCTGGCTCCAGAGCAGCCCGGGCACACAGACAATGCCAGACCTTCTGTCATGAGGTTCGCTTTCACTGAGATCAGCTAAACAAGCCTGCAGGCCCCGACGCTGCCATGTGCGCCCGCCGCGCTCTTCCACCCCCACCCCCCCACCCCACCCCACCCTCCACCCCTCCATGCGCGAGCGTGCACTTGAGAAGGCCCCCCTCCGTGCGCTTCTATAAGTGTCCTCGGGCGCTTCCTTCAGTGGTCACCTGTGGCAACCGTGTTCACGTTATGGCGACGTCGTTTTGCCGTGCCCTCCGTCGCCTTATTCCCCCTCTGCTCCTCGGCTGACATTTGGGGGTTTTTTGAGAGAGAGAGAGGGGGGGGGGGAGTTTGCATCGTTTATCGTGGAAATACACAGCCATTTCAAACAACGTGTGAGTGAAGCGGCGACTCGGGGTTGTGCTGGCGAGGAAGTGTGAGGGATGTGCACGTCTGTCCATGTGCCGGCAAGTACGTCGGCGTACGACCGAACTCGAACGCACGGCTTCGGCATTTTGAGCCAAGCGAGATTTACAGAACCTCGGAGCCCGATAATTGGCCCGTTTAACGACGAGCTTTTAGAGGAAGGGTCCGCTGAAACGACGGCGGCAACGTGCACTTTGAACCTTCACGCGCCGCCGCCGCTGCGGCGGAGGGTCTTCTCGGAGGAGCCGGCGAGGTGACAAGGCCGCGCTTTCTGCGGGAGGTGTTCCCTCCGCTGCAGTAAAAGGAGTCGAAAACATACAGAAAACATGGGGGGGGGGGGAGATGGCGGAGGGGAGCAGAGAGGAGGGGAGAGGAGCGCCCAGGTGAGCGGAGGCCTGCTAGGAGGACCCTTTGTCTTGTGTTTTGGGCGACGCGCCGATGGTGCCTCTGGAGAGCGGAGTAACGTATGTGAGTGAGTTATTCCAGCTGAGGCTTCTTTGTGGGCCGCTGGGGCTGGTTTTGATTTCACAGCCCCCCCCACCCCACCCCACCATCCCCCCTTCCACCTCTCTCTTGAAGCTAGCTTCCCAGAGTGGACTCGCTCTGCCCTTCACCGCCCCGGCACCGCCTCCTGATACTGACTCGCCTCCGCTGACCTGCGCCGAGACGGAGGCGCCACCACACACCCCAACAGGTGCGTACGCGCCCCTGCCCGTCCCCCGCAGGTCCCCGGCGGATTTAGGAAGAACGGGGTGGGGGGGTGGGGGGGGCAAATGACGCTTGAAAGATAGCGTCGTGTTGAAGACTGTGCCGTGGCCCGCGTTGTGTGCGGCCTCTATAAAGGGCCGCTAACCGCTGCTTTGCACATGTAAGTCTGCCGACAGATGGACTGACTCCCTACACACACACACACACACACACACACACACACACACACACACACACACACACACACACACACACACACACACACACACACACATGCTCACCCAGAGGGACACGCACTCATTTAGGGGAAAGGATGAGAGAGAAAGAAGATAAAAGCGCAGATTCCCAAGTGTTATGTGGTGTCAAGCGGGAAAGCTTTCCATGGAAAAACGCTTCCAAACAAACCAGAACCGAACGTGTCAGACGAGTTGGACTTATCATTTGATTTGGCCCCGTTTCCCCTTCGGTGTTTACGTTTGGTGCCTGTAGCTTGTCTCGCTTGGAGAGGGGCTCCGCGGGGGGGGGGGGGGTCAAACAGCGCTGGTGTTGTTGCATGGGGTAAAATGCGGCTGCCAGTAATCTGCCCCGCCAACGTGTAGGGGAGAATCTGTGAGTTTAGGATTGAGGATTTGGGCCGGGAAGAAACAGCCAAGGCTGCCATTTTAACCCGAGATGCTCACGGGGGGGGGGGGTATTCTGCGTCAAGGCGACCAGCTCTAACATACCCCCCCCCCACTTAGCCTGCCCCCTCCATGAGTTTCGGTCCATCGTCTGTCTCCGTCCGACCCACCTTTCTCTTTATCTTTCTCTTCCCTCTGTCTCCTTGCCCCCCCCCTCTCTCCCTCCCCCCCCCTCTCTCTCTTTGAATGAGTTGCCCCGGGATTACTGGGGCTTGTGGAGGTCTATCAGAAACATGTGTGCTGCGTTGGAAGCTAGTCGCTGGGAAGTCCTCCATCAAGCGCTTCTCCCTCGTTTCTGCCAGAGAGCCTCCGTCAGCAGCCCGTCCGGAGGACGACTCTCGTCGAGTTCAGAGGCGGCGACCCGCAGAACTTTGGCGGGATATTATTTCCCGTCGAGCCGATAAACAGGAAGAACTTCTCCCCTCAAAGCCAACCTTCAACGGAATACAGGAGCGGGTTGGAAAACCCTGTAGTACACCCTTTACTCCCCCCCCCCCATCCCACCTCCCCTCCTGCAGGCCTGCCATCTCCCTGGCCTCCCCTCAGCCTACCTTGTTTACGTTCTTGTCTGCGTGTGACGTCATCAGAGACGTGACACTTCGGGATGTCGGGATGTATTTTCATGACTGTCAACAGCTTCTAAGGAAACAGCTTCATCTCGGGGTGCCCTGACAGACCGCTCACATTTGCCGACACAGCTGATGGTTCAAGTTGTCCTCGTAGTAATTCTTCAAATTTAAGGAAAGAAAAAAAACTCGTTCGGCCTCTCAAGCGCACTCAAACCCGTGCCACACTGCCACCTTGTGTTTCCCAAGCTGCACTGCAATTGCAAAAGTGTTTGGAGGCTCGTTTCGAAAACGAAGCGTTGTCAAAATAAGACGCTCATAATTACGTGTGCGCCACACTTTACGAGCGCGCACGTGCGCGTGCGCGCGCGTCGGCATCTTTCCCTTTGTGCAGGCGCGCAGCTACGCGTATGTATACCTGGGTGTGTGAGCCTTCTGCGCGCCCGTGTTCAGCCTAAAGTGCGGGTGATGAGAGCGAGGTGTCGGGGCGTCTGCAGCAGCTGGCACTCCGGAGCCCAGGTTTTCCTCTCAGGGCCCAGGAAGTCCCTCATTAGAATCAGTCAGCCAGGCATCCTGTCCGCCCTTTGCAGCCTGGGGGACTGGGACAGAGAAAGGCTCGCAAGAGGCAAGAGCCAAGGTTACAAGGAACCACTCTTGTCTGCGTTTAGCGATGGGGGGGTTTTCATTATCTCGCTTTGCTGGTAAGGCTGCTGCCGGGGTCACGTGACGCCGGACCTGCACAATTAAAAGTGCCGCGCTTGCCTCATCAAGTTGGGCTCTTGCGTGACAAAATCCTCCCCAAACTCGACATAATGCCTTGTGAAGGCTATGAAGGAGCGTTATGAAGGAGGGTTGTCAGCAAACAAAACGAAAGGAGGGAAGAAAGAAGAAGAAGAAGAAGAGGCATCAGCGGCAGCAGCAATCAGTATGGAGAAATGCCGTTTAAGCAAGAAAACGTCTCTGAGCAACTGGATGGGAGCCTGAAAAGTCGGCGAGAGAGCGGGAATGGAAAAATCCGCTGCATTTAGGTAAAGCCGTGTCATAAAGGCGGCACTAATGAGCTGGAGGTTTTAAGAGTTCGAGAGGAGGAGGGCGGAAATGGTTTACATATGGATCAGAGCTATGTTGTGTCTTTAATGAGGCAAAGTAATCCCAGTCCTCATACGTCTCCTCCTCGCCTCCTCGTCTCCTCTCCCCACGCGGCTGACATCATTATCCCACGCGCATCCCGTCCTGCTTGACCGTTGCACTTTTGTGCACTTAGCCGTATAGATTTGTTGAGGGGGTGATACCTCACGTGCTAGCACATAGCACTGAAATGAAGGGTGTTTTCGTAACAAAGTGGGTGGAGGCATAAAGTGAGGTGGTTAGGATGGGGGGGTGGTGTTTGTTTCCTGCTCGTGTCCTGTTGGCTCTCGTTAGAAGAAGACAACTGTCATGTCTTCCCTGCAGCTACTCGCAGACAAAATAGCGTAGCGGACTCGGGGGCAGTCTGGGCGACCGTCGCCACAGCCGGGACGCGAACCCGTGTCTCCCATTCCGCAAGAGACAACGTTAACCAGTCGACTAAAGGCTCCGAGCCGTTAGCCGAGCGGTTAGCGGTGTCTCCCGCGGTGCGGGCGATACGGGTTCGCATCCCGGCCGCGGCAGTTCCTGTGGTTGCCCCCCCCCTTCCCGAATTCGCTACAATAGCTTCACTTGGGGCAGCACGGTGGCCCAGTGGTTAGCACCGATGCCTCACAGCCAGCGAGAAGGTCTTGGGTTCGAACCCCAGCCCGTCCCAGGTCCTTTCTGTGTGGAGTTTGCATGTTCTCCCCGTGTCTGATGGTGGGTTTCCTCCCACCATCAGAATGACATGCGTGTTAGGGTTACAGTTCGACTGGCTTTCACAGGGTGGAGAGTGTCAGGAAGGACTCCATATTTTCTGCAGCATCTATGGATTATTCTCATATTACGTGACGGTAACACGGCCGCCAGCTGTAACTTGCAACAAACCAACCAAAACAAGCCAACCGAGCCTTGGGACGACGATGATCACCAGAAAATCTTGTTGGAAATGAAACATTCGAATGATTCCCTGATTACAGTCTGGATGTGTGTGTGTGTGTGTGTGTGTATGTGTGTGTGTGTGGGCCCTGTGATGGCCTGGCGGCCTGTCCAGGGTGTCTCCCCGCCTGCCGCCCAATGGCTGCTGGGATAGGCTCCAGCCTCCCCGCCACCCTGAGCGCAGGATAAGCGGTTTGGATAATGGATGGATATTAGGGTTAATACTCCTGCCTGTGCCCCCTGAGCAAGGCAATGGAAAGAAGAACTGGAGCTGGTCCCCTGGGCGCTGCAGCTGCCCACTGCTCCCACACGATAGGATGGGTTAAACGCAGAGAACAGATTCGTTGTAAGAATACAATAACAAGATAAAATGGCTGTCTGCTTCCTATCGTCAGCTGCGTCTAGCGGCTAGTGTGCAGAATTGCCATCGAGCTCAGCGAGTGCGGAGAGCGAACAGAGGCCACATGGGTCAGTACGCTATAGGAGTCCCCCGGCCATCCTGATCGCTCCTCCTCCCCCAAAGCCACATTAAACTGTCTTCCGTGCCACATTACCCTCCCAACTTAAGCACACAATCTTATCAATGACACAAACGCCTTATGGTTGGGTTAGATCTGGTTAGGTAGTGTTACGCCCGAGTCTGACTTGTATGGTTATAAGCACTAGCGGTTACTGTGCCTTTAAGAAGGGCAGGGGGCAGTGTGGATCACGGCAAGGTGAACAGTGTCGTGAGTTGATGTTGGTTAAGTAAAACGTGGCTCCTGGTGTGGCCATTGACTGTATTTGGCCGAGTGATGATGGGTAGCGGCACCTCAGGGGGGAGGCCAACTCCGTATTCCGTCAGCTCGTCTGCTAGCTTACGTGTCTGCCCTCATAGAGGCCTAAGCACAAATACAGTATGGAAAGGCAGTTGTTAAAAGATCCATTCAGCCTACCAAAATGACCTTCAGACTCGGTAAAACAGCTCTCGGTTTCATACTCTCCTGCAAAATCTGACAGGACCTAAGCTGACTGCCGTGCTGTTTCTGCCCGTCCGCGTCCCTTTGGAAGTTCACGGAGAAATGACTCAGCGCAGACTTCCCTTTTTCCTTTTCAAGAGCGGCCTTCCAGCGGTTTGGGAGAGCTTTTGCTACGTCAGACGTTCATTAACTCGGGGTTCTCCGCCTTTCATCTTAGTATCCCAGTTAAGACCGGAGTAAGCCGGGGCAGAATTTGGTCCACGGATCTCCACACATAATTGATATTCCCCGGCTCTGCGAGTCGAGGGGCTGCTGCATTTCATCGTCGCATGGCGACTTCGGGGGACACTGACACGGGCGTTAATGCAACGCAAATTGTACCTTTTGCATACGGCTTTGGTCCTTCGACGCGGGCAGCCAATCCAGCTGAAGGGTTACTGACAAGACGGGTTTATTGACATAGCCCTAAATCATACTTCCAGAGTCCTCTACTTTTACGTGGTGAAAAACAAGTGGATACGATGGGCCACAGCCTCCACAAATCCCCTGATTTGGATCGTGAATGGCAATAACTCAAATTGGAGCTGACTGTATGTGAAGTCACGCCAGTTCAGAGAGAACCTGCCCCAGCGTACCGTATTAGGGATGACTACAACACAAGTAAAGCCTGTGGCAGGTCACCGGACACCGGGGCCGTGTATGAAATAACAGCAGACCTACTGCCCAGATGCCCCTTCACTGCCCCCACCTCCAGTGGATTGAATACCTTAGCGAACACTGCAGACATAAATATTGGTAACTGACTGATAAAGAAACGTACATACATACACATAGCACATACACCCATCAGCCAAAACATTAAAACCACTGACAGGTAAGTGAATGACATTGATTATCCTCGTTACAATGGCTCCTGTCAAGGGGTGGGATGTATTGGGCAGCAAGAGGACAGCCGGTTCTTTAAGTGGATGTGTTGCAAGCAGGAAAAATGGACAAGCATAAGGATCTGAGCGACTTTGACGAGGGCTAAACTGTGATGGGTAGACGACCGGGTCGGAGCGTCTCCAAAACAGCGGGTCTTCCCGATATGCTGTGGTCAGTCCCTACCAAAAGCGGTCCGAGGAAGGACAACTGGTGAACCGGCGACGGGGTCATGGGCGCCCAAGGCTCACTGATGCACGTGGGGAGCGAAGGCTAGCCCGTCTGGTCCGATCCCACAGAAGAGCTACTGTAGCTGGATTTGCTGAACAGGCTGATGCTGGCTATGATAGACGGGTGTGGGAACACACCGTGCATCACAGCTTGCTGTGTATGGAGCTGCGTAGCCGCAGGCCGGTCAGAGTGCCCATGGGGTCACCCTGTCCAACGCCGGAAGCGCCTACAATGGGCACGTGCATGTCAGAAGTGGACCGTGGAGCAATGGAAGAAGGTGGCCTGGTCTGATGAATCACCGTTTCTTTTACCTCATGTCCACGGCCTGGTGCGTCGTTTACCTGGGGAAGAGGTGGCGCCAGGATGCACTGTGGGAAGGAGGCAAGCCGGCGGACCAGGTACACCCCTTCACATCAGTGGTATTAGTCCCTGACGGCAGTGGCCTTGGGTGGTCTTAATGTCTTGGCTGATCGGTGTATTTCAGAATCCATTTCAGAATTATCCCACAGACATGTGCGACTCCGTCAGTATCTGATGGTTTCTGACCCTCTGTGTGGCTCGTCTAGGCCTAGTGATCCAGGCCTACAAGTCTGGGGTCCTAGTAACCCCCCATGGAGTGGATGATAGAGCTGTGTCACAAACACAACAGCTGAGGGGAGAGCATCTAGGTCTCTCATCCAACCATGTGGTAAGTGTTTATTGACTTTCTTCAGCCTCACACAGCCACTGGAAGACAGCTCGCCCAGATCGAATCCCTGGGCGGTTTGTCAGCCTGCCATTCCTCTGTCAATATAACTAAACCACGGGCACAGAAAACATAAAATACACAACAACGCATATCACTATTTACTGCCATGTAGATCATACATTTTGTGAACTGTGCGTAAGAAATTGTGAATAATTCAATAATTTCAATAATTTGTAAATAATTACGATATTAGAACTAGTCCAAAATAATTGGGAAGCCTTAAATATTTATATCCATCCATTATCTAAACCGTTTATCCTGCTCTCAGGGATGCTGGAGGCTATCCCGGGTAGACACCCTGGACAGGCCACCAGGCCATCACAGAGCTGACACACACACACACACACACACACACACACACACACACACACACACACACACACACACACACACACACACACACACACACACACCAATGACTGCTGGGATAGGCTCCAGCATTCCCGTGACCCTGAGCAGGATAAGCAGTTTGGACAATGGATGGATGGGGATATATACATATGTATGTATGTATGTATATATATATATATATACATATGTGTATATATATATACACACATACACCTTTCAGGCTCTTCTAAGAAATTCCATGTATAAATGTATTTGCTGGCTCAATGACTCTGATAGTGTAATCATCAAGGGTTTAACAAACATAAGATTCAGTGCCACACGCTACCTACCACCAGTCCCGGCAGTGGGACTGCTGGTGTAGCTGCCTTCTTATAACACACTGATTTGTCCCATTTATGTCATTCTAATGTGTTTACTCTGTGTATTGTCTAGGCTTTGTCTTCTACCTATTTCTCTTTGTCTGTTATGGACCCCAAGTCTGCAATAAAGTTTTGAATTGAATTGAATTGAATTGAATTGAATATATTATGGTAATTGGGTACATAAAACTCAAAGATCACAGCAAATCGCTTCAAAAAGTCTTGCGGTTTTCATTATTTTTCAAGGATATTGCTCGGGGGATCTGACAACCATAAAACAGACCATGACACCATCAAATGAGGCATTAGTGGGGGTTTTTTTTCCAGTCTTTAGTCGTTGCTATCCTATCATTTCAGGATGATCATAAGTCAGAGATAAATCAAACATTGCACAGTATGAGCCCATGCTGGTGCTTATATGTGTTCCTGCTTTAATTTTCAGTGCTGAGTGACCCCCAAAGGTCACTCAGCATGCTGAGTTACAAGTGCCAGAATGCTGATGAGAAGACACCGGCAAGAGGTGCTAACCAAAAACAAAAGCTTACAAATGGCTAGAATATAAGCACCGCGACTAATAAAACAAACAAACCATCATCAAGATACGCAGAGACCAAGCTTATATTGTGCTGTGTACCAATAAGAGGCCGCCACTGCCCGCAGCACTTTGAAACAAGCAGGTTTTAATGTTCATGAATAATGCTTAATTATCCATACATAGCCATTTACAATTATATTGCCACAGGGATCAAGTTTCACAACAGTCCCCAGTCTAATAGAAAATAACATTAACGCGTGCAGTCAGTATTATTCACTGCATTACCCACGATTCATAGCATGTATTAACACAAGTAATTTCATGCATATGGATTCAGTGGATCTTAGCAGGGGAGCTCCTGATTGCTCTGAAACTAATTTCACAATCGTTAGTTTTGGCGGCGGTGTGAGTGACAGGATGCATTCACGTTTCAGGAAAATGACAAGCTTTATCGAGGAGGTTTTTCAGGACGATCAGATTTGCTCTATGATAAAACTTGTCAGGCAAAAATGCACATAGGGAACTGTGCTTTCACTTTCCCCGTCTTCTGTTCTTTCACTTTAAAAAAGAAAAAAAAACAAAAGCTATTTAAAGATACTTTGCAAAGTGTGCCAGATACCCTGCTGATGATGGCAATCTTTAATCTAACTTGAAATAAATATGGCTGTAAAGGTTTTAGAGACCGGGAACCCCTTTGTAAATACAGGGTCAAACGCTTACGGCGCAGGCACTGGCCAAAGCCGTTTAGCCTGGAGGTAAAATTAATGAGTCATGGCAACAAATGCTGAATTCCCTCCATATGTAAAACGCAGAGATCTTCTGCAAAGGCTATAACTCACTTAAATGCTGCCATGGGCCATTGTTCACAATAAACATGGAAATTGTGCTTATGAAGTAGCCTATAAATCTCTGGCGTCAGTGTCTTTTTAGTTGAAAACAACAGCGAGGGTCCTCCATGGCTCTCAAAATGAGACATATAAAGGTAAATGTAAATGAATGTTGCATGGACTGGGTGAGTTTGGGTTGCAGAAACAAAGATATGGTAATAGCAACAAAACTAAAAAAAGGATGGAAGACTTACATATCACAAAAAGCATAAACAAAAACAAAACAATGTCTTATGTGTCATGCATTGGTAAGCAAGAGTAGAAGAATAAATATCTATCTAAATACCTAAGAATAAATATCTATGAAATAAGCTATCACTAAAGACCACAAAAACATGCTGCTTTGCACTGTATGAAAGGAAAACACTGAATATTGTAGTATTGAAAGAAAACCACTAGATGGCGACAAATTGTGTTCATTGTTGACTGTCATTTCAAATGCGTGAGAAATTGTGAATGCAGCGGACTGTTCCCACGTTGTGCTATATCAAACTTTTCAAATAAATGATCCTTAGCTTTATGTTTAGAGTTTGAGGCGTATGGGGGTAAACCTAGTGGAAAAATGCAGCAAATGCTGTGAAATGTAAAGCGCTTCATGCTATATGAGTCATATCTATACTCAACAGAGTCGACAAGATGGTAACTCACAACCCCAGAAGTATCTCAATGGATGGACAAATTCATCTCAGCCTATCTGATATGTGCGAGGTCTGAGAAGCAGACAGTGAGAAAGGAGGTAAAAAGTGCTTGATAGAGAGGACTACAATGAGCCGGGAGGCAGGGAACAAGGTCTGAAGTTGTGGGGGAGAGGATTGGAGGGTGTTTTCGGATTAGGGCAGGGAGAGGGAGGGGACTGGAGGTCACTGCTGCCCCAAATTTGGAGGTGTCACTGTCTAGGGGGAGATTGATGGCTGCAAGCAGTAGCTTGCAGCATGAAGGCAGATTAAAAAGTTGGCAGCGATTGTAGGGAGGACCTGACCCCACCCCGATTGGGCTGTGCAGTCTTTGGTTGAACAGCCACCTCTCCTAACACACTGCAATTAGCTGCCGAGGGGAATTATAGGTTTCCAGAGGGTAAATGTGAGCTGCTCTGTAGCTCTTCATCCTGCAACGTGCTGGAAAATGATCCTTCAGCTCAGAGGATTTTGTTTTGCATAGTGCTGATTGTAGAACCATGCTTAAACTAGGCATCAGGGTCATTCGGTTTTGCGTCATACTGCTCATATATTCAAAATAGTTTTCAAATTCTGCATGATTTGGTTAAGATGAAAATTCTGGGTCCTCAAAACACCTTCAAAATGTTCAAGGCTCCTCTATATCGGCACAACCCCCCCCCCTAAAAAAACACATTTTCTCTAATCCTCAGCCAACCTCTGTCTACCTTTTGTCGGGCCAGCAGTCCAGCTGATCAGACCTTCGCTTCACCCCATCCTGCTTGTTTCCCATGAACACCACTGAGTGGTCTATCACAATGACATTGTTGTCCATCAGATTGTCTGCAGCGATTATCTATTCAGCCAGCCGCCGTGCCTTTTGTCCAAAACCATTCCTCATGCTGTCCCTGTGACCTTCCTCTGCTCGTTGCAGCCCATATGCCCCTGTCTGACACGTTCTAAACCAGCCCCTGTCTCTCTCTCTCTCTCTCACACACACTTATATACACATGCAAAAGAAAACTCTTCACCCCAGCTGTCCACCTCACATCCCTTGGGTGTAAAAAGGAGCAGGAATAGTGCAGGCTATCACAGGCTGCAGCAGTGCAGACTGATCCTCAGCCTATTCCAGAGGCTGTGTAGACGAAAAAAAAAAACAAGCATCAACCTGCTGCTATCATCGTTGTTCTCTTTTTTGGAGCCTTGTGTTACCGCATACTGTTATTTAATTTGTTGTTATTCTGTTAAATCTAGGATTCACTCGTTGAGGACAGAAAACAGGCTTAGTAGTGTAAACTGACAAAGAGGATACAGACGATGTGCTTGAAGCTTAAAATAGGATCACATCACCAATGAGCATATCTAGTCATACGGCATACTTTGAAACCCATAATCAAATATTTTCACTCTAGTTAAACATACAAAAATGCCCTTTTACAGTACTTTTTGGGTGCCGTTGGTGAGATTTACTTAAGAAGAGGAGTAAGAAGCTGCCAAATGCTTGATTAAAAATAGGCTCTAGTATTGATTGATGGAGGTTATAAATAGAGAGAAGGAGAAGGGGCTGCTCCTACAGCAGAGGACCCCTGCTGTTTACGAGGAGGTGAAAGCCAGGGGTGCACTTATCAATAACACCATAAAACCAACTCCAAATAGCACCAAATACCCAGTCACCCCATCTATTTCAGGAGAGGTACGTCCAAGGTGAAGTCATTTTTTTTAATGAGAGGCTCAAGGGGACAATTTATGAGGCGAAGCTTTTAGCAGATACCTTGTCTGAAAGCTGGATCAACTTTCTATGTTAATATTTCTGAATCCAATACGTCTTCTTATCCGTGCTTCCAGCATGTGACGTCTAAAGAGTGGAGTCTAGAGAGCAGATTTTAAAGAACAAAATAGTAGAGAGAACAAAAAAAACCCCCATCATTTTTATCACATGGCTAACTGATTTTTTGTGCAGCTATTATCGCTGTAACGCTGGGCTTACAAAAATTAAACGTGGGCTATTGACACAGGACTGTAGTCAGCCTAGTAAAAGGTGTAAGTATTGTTTCCTAAGAAGTGGGGCTTTTTTTATTGCAAGTACAGTCATATCTTAAACGAGCAGGCCTTTGAGCTACTATGGCACAAGCTTCACCACTAGAACTTGCACATTAGTGGAAGGATGGCCAAGTGATGGGCATTTCAGGCTTGATGACATCAATATGGATGTGACCACGAGCATATTTTGTTCTTTGGGCAACTGGCGCTTGGTTTCGTTGAATAGCCTTTAGCTGCACGTTTTTTTTGGCTCTCCCCATTTTTTGTTGGTCGCACGACCCCACTGCCTTGTTTGTTTGTTTGTTTGTTTTGAAAGCAACCTGCAGCTGCGGGTTGACGGGCGGCAGATGGACCCTGCGTGTGCCGGTAGGAAGCGCGTGCGCGTGTACGCACGCACGAGGCGCTCCGGCCATTCAACTTGAACCGAGTCGGATCTGCGACGCGAGCGGCGGAGACTGAGCGGTCCCCGTCTGTGGGAGTTTGCCCTGCCGTGGCTAGCGAAGCCTTGTATTTTTATTTATTTTATTTTTTTTTGTGTGCTGAGATAATTTCGCGATTTTGTCATTTTTAAAAACCCGTCAACACGGAGCGGAACTGTGTGACACGCTTAAAATGTCTATATTGCCGTTCACTCCCCCGATCGTGAAGAGGCTCCTGGGCTGGAAAAAGGGAGAGCAGAATGGCCAGGAGGAGAAGTGGTGCGAGAAGGCTGTCAAGAGTCTCGTCAAGAAGCTGAAGAAGACGGGGCAGCTGGACGAGCTGGAGAAAGCCATCACGACGCAGAGCGTCAACACGAAATGCCTCACCATACCCAGGTAGCGCAGTCGGCTAGGGACACACGGCTCCGCGCACTGCTAGCTAGCTAGCTAGCTAAAGCTAACGGCGAAAGCGGAGCGCCCGAGCGACGCCGGCGGAGATTGGCAGGACCGTTTTGCGCCGCCGAATCGGCGAGTTTTAAAATGTCCCCCAAGCCACCGTTTAGACACCCGTCAACTTTCGTCCGGTGAGGCGTTTGAACGTTCGCCGTCGCGTTTCCCCCTCGGGTTGACGTTCAGTTGCGCTAAACCTAGCTAGCTTAGCGCAACTAAAGCACAGCTAGCCTAGCCGCGACCGGCTAGGCTAGCTGTGCTTTGTGTCAAGCCGGGGCTGCTAACGTTTACGAGAGCCGACGACAGCGCTAATCTTAAACTGGCTTATCGACCAGCCCCGCCGTTTGTGGGTTTGTGAGTTATTATCCCCCCCCTGTTAGAGCGTTGATGCATTGCACTGTCGTGTGATTGTACAAGGCGAGAACGTGGATTCACAGTCCTGCGTACGGGGCTGAGCGGACTCGATGCGGCGTCGTTGACCGACGTTGCCCCCCCCCCCCAAGCGCAAGTGACGCGTCTCCGCTTTTCATTCGCTAATGCCGGCGTTAAGTCCGTTATGGCACCGCTCGCCCGCCTGTCCCCTCCGCTCCACCGGCGGAGCTTTTGCAGGCCCAACAACAGGTTAACTCTGAAGCGCATCGACTGATGAATGGTTAAGAATGGCGCGCCTTCGGATTTAACCAAGGCTGCATATTTCGCCTCCTTGTTCTCTGCCGCGGGTCGATAACTCCGAGACGGGGTATGGAAGTATTGGACTGTACGTGCTGAGCTGTGACTCAGAGGGGGCTAAGACAATGTTTAGACTAGAGTGTGTGTGTACATAAGGAAATTAGGGCTGATTTTTTTTTCCTGGATGGATTCCCCAGATAGGTCGGCTTCAGATACCAGTAACCATTGTGTTGTGGCCCCCCCCCCCATTTACCAGCAGTGTGTGTGTGTGTGTGTGTGGGGGGGGGGGGGTTGGTAGGTTGCGCTAGTGTGGAGTTGTTTTCTCTGTGTTCTGAATGAGAGAGCAGATGTTTGTTTCGGGATGGATATTCAACCCTGTTATACTGGTGTTGGCTCCCCCCCTTTTTTAATTTTAACTTGCGGCTCAAAATAATGGGTTCTCAGCCTTTCTTTGCTGCTGCGTACATCACAGAGGGAGAGGGAGAGGGAGAGTACAGCGGTCTCAGCGTGGGCGGGAGTGCTTGGGAATGTGCTCCCAAGCCCTTAGGAGATTGTGGATTTCTGTTTGTTTTGTGACTTAATTGTAGTGGCGCCAGAGGCTGCAGATTTATAGAGCAACATCTTTCTTGTTATCTGCAGGGGGAAATAGGGGTTCTGCACTTATACAGCCGACCTGCTTTGTGCTGTGGCGTCATCGCCTCCACTCATGTGGCAGGAAGCTAGAGACGTTGACACTGTTTGAAGTGGCTCGATGCAGGGTTGAGGTGTGTGCTCCCGGGAGGCCGCCAAACTAGTATATGAAACGACGGTGTGCTAAAAGCTGAGCTTACTGTGATCAGATCAGTTTTCTGTTGCCTCCCCACGCTTTTTTAGGTCATTTACCATGGAAAGGTTATTTTGCATTTACAGATATAGATTTGCAACACCAGCTTAAATTCTTTTAACTTACTTTTCCCTCAACAAATGAAAGCGCAGAACATATTGTTAACCACATTTGATTTCATACAGGTCTAGCCCTACCAGAAGTGCAGAAAATGACCCCTGTTTCTGACAATTTTATGAGAACAGCATCCCAAGATAATTCTGTTTAATTTCTGGACATAAAACACCGAGAAGACGGGCGCATCGAACTAAAGGTGTATAGAAAACCAACACACATAGACTGGTATCTACTGTGCACATCAGAGCATCCCACAGCGCAGCGGTTATTCATGGTTTGGACTTTATTCAACCGCGCCACCATGATCACAGACAAACAAGACAGGAAGGAGGAGGAAAAACACTAGGAATGCACTCACCCAATGGCGATACCCAGGATGGGCCGTTAACAAGGGGAAGAAGCAGGTCCAGGAAAATAAAGACCCAAGGGTGAAAAAAAAAATCGACAGAAAAAAATACAGAGCCTGGTTACCCTTCCATATGTCTGGGGTGTCACAGAACCCATCAAAAAGAAGTAATGAAATAGCACTGCATAAACACACCAGTGAAAACACACACCAAGCTGCACCAGATACTCGTACATCCGAAGGACAAAATTGACATCGAAAAGTAGTGTGTGTGAAGTGATTTAAGAGATCCCATGCCTGTCATTCAATAAAACATGCATTGGAGAAACAGGTCGAAGCTTTGGAACATGGAAAAAAGAACACCAGAATGAATGTGAAAAGGAAATATCTAGAACGCCTACCCCGTGCAATGAATCTAAAGGCTGAACAGGAAACTTGAAAATCGGCCATATCAGAGGGATATGGCCATTATAGGAGGGATAAGCATATAATGGACTGGAAGGGGGGGGGGCAAGGTTATCACAACAGAAAGCAACAGGTACCACTACTGGCTCTAAAGTGCAGTGGAAATCGGGAAGTGGGCCCAGGGGATAGTAAACCTGGACAAGGTGGCTTATCAGCGTTTGCACACACGGGGTGCTGTTTCCATGAAATTGTCGGACAATAGGGGTCATGGTCGTCTTACCAGTTTTGGCACTTTTGATAGGACAACAAGACCTAACATCAGGTGACTGTCACAACAACATCACGTGACACTTTTGAGGAAGACTGCAGACTTAAGCAGTCGAAACATGTCAAGGTATCAAAGAAAAAGATAAATCTAAAAATCTGTACATAAGAACTGTACAGTATTAGTGGAGGGCCTTCATTTCGTATGATATCGGCACAGTGCTTACCATCAGATCCAAGACGTGGATTTTCCATTTGCCCAGACATTACTTTCCTTCTGAATGATGGATAAAGGGCAAAGGGTTCGATATCGAGAAAACTTTCTGCATGCTCTGATTTGTTCTTGTGTTTTTAGTGGGTTAGTCAGGAATGAACTGCTTCATCTAATTGGTTGGCTGATAGGTTTGGCTTTGACAGAAGAGTGGAGTATTTATTGTGGGGTGTTTTTTTTTTTTTTTTCTTTAGCCCTCAAATTTCCTTGGGGTTTTGACAGGGAAAGCAGAGCTGTGTCAAAGAATGAGAAGCATATGTAGCCTGTCTGACAATTCCAAAAGGAGTTGACCCCTATTGGGGTTCAGCGGGGGTAGAGCTTATTACCAAACTGAGCTCTTTAAGGATATGGGGGGAGGGATGAAGGGACCATGGGGATCCTTCCTCCAATAATTTTAGTTAGGTTTGGATATTTATGTCCTATGTCACAGGCCTATGGCCATTTGGTCTCCATCTTATGGCCTTGCAGCCACACCATGCATGTGTATTTAAAAAACGAATATTACTTGGCCTTCAGCCCAATGTGCCCCCTATACAGTAACAAGAGTTGAGGTAAATTCCCACCGAAGCCAAAAAGGTGTGTCAGATGCATTTGATATATTGTTTATGTGGAGCAGGAGGTGCAGCTGCACATTGCATGATGGGTGCAGATCGGCAAGTGGTCCAAATGTGTTGGCCGGTCTTGCGTTTGCATAAAATACACTTGGCCTCAACTTAATGATAATGAATGCGTCCAAAGAACTGTGCCTGGCTTAGAAACTTTGATCAAACTGTCAATCTAGGCAATCCTAATCAAATGTAAATCAATATTCTGCAACTACATTGCCTGTTACTCCCCTCACATGCTTTCAGAAAAATGTTTTCGCGGACTGCCAAGGTGGAATTCGAGAAAGTTAAAGACGTCGCCGCCTGTTTTTTCCTGTTTGAAAACGGAAAACCAAAATCGAGGACCGCCCAACTCACATTGCATGTAGTCGATCAGCACTGTGTCCATTGCAACATCACCTCTTAAAGGAAAAAAAAAACTTACATCACCATGATGGAACCCACTAACATTTTCTACATAGTAACTGCCCATATATATCAGATAGTTTGGGGTTCTGTTGTGTCCCCGTGTCCTCTGATGCACCTTGTCGGATTTGGTTTGAACGTAACTTTTGAGTTACTTTTCTAAGTAGCTACTTATCATATTATCCTATTAAACTTTGGCCCATCTACCCACACTTTACATTAAAGGGCTCTTTATTTGAGTTTGTTAACACAGTCCTTTTTCAGGAGTGCTCAGACATACCCTGTATGTGTAGGCCTACCTATGCTTGTGCTCCAAAACGACCTTATTAGTTGGCGTGGTGTTGTGTTGCAAGATAGCTCACATATAAAACTGGTGGTGCCCTGGGTCGGATTGTTGCCTATGTGTGGAAAGGGCTGACGGCATATCTGGTATAGAATGCAGTCTTTCAAACTTGCACAGACAAAGTGAATATAAAGCAAGCATCAGCAGTTTTAGAAAACGGATTTTTTTTTTTTTACTAGCCTGCAGTGAGGGATAAAGCACAACTATTTTGTCATCTACTGATGTTGTGTAATCCATAGTTTAGGTCACTTATACATTTTCAACATTTACGAAATGCACGATAACTTCCCACCTTGGAGCACCACCTAGGGCAGGAAATGTTAAAGGGCATTTCTCTAAAATCACACCACTTGCCTGCCAAATTGAGTCAGCTTAAGTAGAAGCAGCATATACAATGGTAGTTTTGAATCTCACTCTGCATGTGTCCCTTCTGTCAAATATTGCCCAACTTTAATAGTCCTTATGGATGTGTGTCTTAGGTCTCTGGATGGGCGTCTGCAGGTGTCGCATAGAAAAGGTCTTCCTCATGTTATCTACTGTCGTTTATGGCGCTGGCCAGATCTGCAGTCCCACCATGAGCTAAGGGCCATTGACCTGTGTGAGTTTGCTTTCCACACCAAAAAGGATGAAGTGTGCGTCAATCCCTACCACTACCAGAGAGTGGAGACACCAAGTGAGTGCACAAGAGGCTAGATGGTCCTCTCGCCATGAACCCTGTATTTTTACTTAAGATAAGTTTTTGTCATATCATAGAGTGAGACTTGTCTTAATGAGTGTACCATTTTGTCTCCAGTTTTGCCTCCTGTCTTAGTACCACGGCACACAGATATCCCCACAGAGTTTCCCCCCCTGGACGACTACAGCCACTCCATCCCCGAGAACACCAACTTCCCTGCAGGCATCGAGCCTCAAAGTAACTATATTCCTGGTAAGAGAAACTACACCATTTATTCTCCGTTTATAACTAACATATCTCTTGGGTTGAAAACAAATTTTGACAAGAGTTGATTCTTATTAAGGGTTGTGCGATATGACAATATATATTGTGTGATGATAGAAAAACATCTATTGTTTAATATTACGCTTATCGTTTATTTCGTTGTCGCAAATCACACTCTACTGCAGTATTTTCCATCATTTCAAGTCTGTCCATCTTTTGTGCGGATTACATAAATAATTACTCTTATTGGCTTTTTACTTGCGAAGCTTTAATTGCGCTTACAGTAACATAACTAGTGTAGTTATCGTCAACTCGCCACCACTGTCTGTCTCTCCTCCACTCTGCTGAGCTCCGTTTGTGGAGAGGCTGAGCCCTGCCCACCGTGGAACAGAGAGCAGAGGAGAGGAGAGGAGACGACAAACTTAATGCGACCATAAATGACAGACAGCAAAACGCAGTAGAGACGATGTTTATTTATGTTATTTACCTAATTTATGTGCCCTCGTTTAATTTCAGCTCAGTGTGAGAGTTTCTACTGTGTTTTGCTGTCATTTATGGTTGCGCTATTCTCCTCTGCTCTCTGTGGTTTAGCGAGGGCAGGAATGGAATGCCCCTCCACACACACATGCAACCTGTGCACATGCTGGGGGGGGCAGGTACCAGAAACTATTTATTCATTGAATTTACAGGAAATGTGCTCTATTGTGATATGTATCGTTATCTGGATCTGAAATCCTATATCGGGATATGAGATCTTGGTCATATCACACAGCTGTAGTTATTATAGTAATCAGTGTGCAGCGCTTCGATTATGGTTATGGCAGCGATGAATCGGGTTGAGGCACAGCCAAGTAAGGTCAAAGAAATGCCTTTATAACTGTAAGGAACACCCTTAATTGTTTTATGGCTTTAATGTAAGTCATCAATGCATTTGCATCACTGAAAACTGTTCTCCAGGGAGGCACACAGATTAGGAGAAAACAAGAAAAATTACTAACTCTGTCAATGGTTACCACAAGATTTGGTATAAGCAGCAAGTAATGCCCAACTTGCTGTGACCAACCTGTGGTTGGCTGAAATTGTGTGTGTGTGTGTTTTCTGAACAGTTTGTGTTTATGTGTCTCAGAAACTCCTCCACCAGGGTACCTGAGTGAAGATGGAGAGACAAGCGATCACCAGCTCAACCACAGCATGGACACAGGTGAGACACATGTGAATGTGGACGTATTGCCATCTGATGTTTTTCCAGTTATTCACTGTTTTGACCTTAATCCTTTGCCTCCTTTGTTTCAAGGTTCACCTAGTCTGTCACCAAATCCTGTCTCACCAGCAAACGGCAATCTTGGTAAGCAAGAGCAGTTGGGTCAGTTTTACATGCCAACACAGCCCTTTATTTATCATATGTATTGATATGGTCAGAAGCCAGGATGCTGCTCCTAAATTTAAATTGTAGTTTTTAAACTCTGGATCTGTTCAGGTTGTGCTTTTGATGTTACAGAAACAATCAAAGCTCAATCTTGTATACTACTCCTTGTGAAGTAAAATCTTCCTGGAATGTCAAAGCAGCCTGCCCTTTTCCTGCACCTGATGAGCTGTAGCCTATCCTGTTCACACATGTTTAGTTTTGCCACATCCCTGTCATCTTTTTAAAAAAGCCTTCCTTTGATTGGATCATCTTTCCCTGCCTGGGCGGATTTTAATCTTCACCAGGATTACGTCTGAAATGTTTTCGTAACTTGACTTGACTGGTTCTAGTCTACTGAAGGACATTACAGCATAGTTGATGCCACCTTTTGTCACGAGCCGCTAACAGATAAACAAAATAGCACTGACAGCAGCGTTCACATGAAGTCCTCATATAATGTGAAAGATGGGGATATTTAGCTGTGAGTGAGTGAGAAGTGAGAGACACAGCTTTGATGGACTGGGTCTGGTTGCTCAGCTTCAGGGCAGTAACGGAGGAAATATAGTATGAATGGAGTCTTTGTCTATGGCCTCTTGTAGTCCTATAGAAGGGCCAGCCACTGATATCTCAAAGTAATTTAATGACGATAATATCCTGTTGCCTGGTTATTCTATCCATGTGAAAAGCTGCCAGGGGGTTCATTGTGAAAAATTATAAATGGGCATGTTACATCTCCTATCCATTCCATAGAGCCATGTGGGTCATGGGAAAGTGCCGCTGATGAAAGTTAAAAGAACACCATTATCAGCACTTGGCATCTTTACAGTCAACCAGTTGTTTGCCCACAGACCACTGTAAACTGTTTAAATGAACAACCTAACGCTTCTCTTGCACTCCTACCTTTCCTCTATATCTCAATCTGTCTGTCTCACTCCTTGTCTGCCTGTAGACTTACAACCAGTGACCTATTGTGAGTCTGCCTTCTGGTGTTCTATCTCGTACTATGAGCTAAACCAGCGGGTTGGAGAGACCTTCCATGCCTCCCAGCCCTCCCTTACAGTAGATGGCTTCACGGACCCCTCCAACTCAGAACGTTTCTGTCTGGGATTGTTGTCCAACGTCAACCGCAACTCAGCTGTGGAGCTCACACGCAGACATATAGGTACCGATTTTTTTTAAAGAGCTACATACATACTCTCTATCTAGCTGTCTTTCTAAATTTGCATTGAGCAGACATTGCGGGAAGAATCCACAGAGATGGAATACTCTTTCTTCTCTCTTTTCAGGAAGGGGTGTGAGGTTGTATTACATTGGAGGTGAGGTGTTTGCAGAGTGTCTCAGTGACAGCGCCATTTTTGTTCAGAGTCCCAACTGCAACCAGCGCTATGGCTGGCATCCTGCCACTGTTTGCAAAATTCCTCCGGGTAAGCAGGAGAGAATACACCCCAATCCAAACAAACAAACACACACACACAGAGTGTGATCTGTACACAACCAAGGGCTCATGGCCTGCTGGCACTGACTTTATAAAACATGTGCTTCTTTTACAGGCTGCAATCTCAAGATCTTCAACAACCAGGAGTTTGCTGCTCTCCTGGCCCAGTCAGTCAACCAGGGCTTTGAGGCTGTCTATCAGCTCACCAGGATGTGTACCATTCGCATGAGTTTCGTGAAGGGCTGGGGAGCAGAGTACAGGTATGTCATTACATTTCAAAGTAATTTGACATGTATTGTGCTTACTGGGTAACAATGATACTGAAACATGACATTCATCTTTTACATTTAGTCTGTGTCTGCTGAATATATGCTTTTAATAACTGTAACTCCTCCCAAGCCTCTTTTTGGAAAACTGGCCTTTTCTGACCTTTGTCACATTTGCGAAAATGACACCAAACTTGCCGAGTTTCGTGATATGTTTTAACACTCCCATCTTCATAGTAAAGAATACAATGTTGTTGAAAATATGATGGTGAAGTTGTACCAAGGGGGATACAAAAAAACTACATGATGAAAGAAATGAATATCTTTGTATTATTTGGGACTTAAACATGGGCATCTTGTATATTTACCCAAGCTAGGAAAAAAAACAACTCACCAATAACAAAACATAGCTTCTAGAAGCCATGGTTTGAAATATCTTTCCAATTCATATAAAAAGTATTTGGTTCTTTTAGTTTTCTAAAGTAAATGTAAATATTTTCAACAAACTCATTATCACCTGGCCTTTTGAAAATGAGACATGCAGTGTCCACCTTCTTGGTTATGTAGGCAAGCTGTCGGCTCTTCATCAAGTTTGAATCAGGGGTGCAATTACCCTCACTACTCTTGGCACAGGACCGAGAACAAAAGACTTGGCATTGGCACGTTTGGCAAGAGCATCCTGCTGTACCACCAGTTTTTTCCCCTCTGCTCCTTAGATAAATACACTAGACGTTGAAGAGAGTCGTCAAGTTGTGCCATAGCCTGAGTAGTCCCCTGGGTGGTGGGAGGGTCGGGGGTCTGAAGGGGCCCTGGATGAACCTGCCCCTCTCTGTGCAGGGCTCTCCTCTCAAGAGAAGCTGTCAGTCTGCAGATGCTACAGCATGTGGAGCCACTTACAGCCTGGCTCTGGTTACACCAGACACTCTACTTTTCTCAAGCCTACTCTGTATCTTCACATACTCCCTTGTTCCCCAGGAAAAACACTTCTCCACAATTTACCCTGTCTTACTTACTTATCTTACATTTAACTTTGATTTTTATGTTCTTTCATTGCTGTTGATACCCTTAGCTTACTTATTTTTTCATGATTGCATGTAGTGTGCATTTTGAACTTTTTTTTCCCCTGCAAATTCTGAACTTCTCCCTTACAGATAAACTACACACACTTTTTTATTAGAATATGCATTCATCCTCAATAGCAGAAGTCCTGAATCTTAATTTGCTGTGATGTGAACACAAAGTCAGCACTGGTGTGAGCATGAGGATATCCCTTTTTTCCTGCTTGCATGAGATTACATGACAACTATGCCATTCATATATATATATATATATATATATATATATATATATATATATATATATATATATATATATATAAACTGGTGGCAAAGAGATTTTGGAGTTTGTGTCAGTGCATTGAAGATGATGGGAGCCAAGATAATGAAGCTACAGAGCCTGCACTTTACTCAGCAGGCTGTAGGGGACTTTGGTGTTAATAGCTAGAGGGACAAGTGAACTTAATTTAGAGCTGAAAGATGGGAGGAGGACAAAGAACTAAAGGGTTTTTTGCACAGGCGGCCAGCAGACGAAGACTGAGAGATGATGGGGGAAGGGTGCAGTAGTGAGACTGCTGGAGAGCTGAGTAACAGATAAAGAATGCAAGAGGCATGTAGTGGAGGTGGTGGTGCTGTGTGTGGGCGGGGGTGAACATGTTCAGACAGAGTCTACAACGGGGGATTCCCAATAGACCATGAGGGGTCCGTGTTACATTTCTGACACCAAATGCCATGCAGAAAAATTACTCTGCTGAAACTTGATTTCAGAAAAAGGTTGTGAGACAGCTCGTCTTTATCATGCAATCTCAAAACTGATGGTGTCAAGTCCAAAAAAGACAAAATATCTGAGGCGATGACGGAAATTTCAGTTAAGTCAGATGGTAAGTGATGTGGCAATAGGTGTTAATCAGTTCGTGGTGTGGTGATGTGATGTTATGCATTTTCATAATAATGACATTCTTCAATCCATTTCCCTCCACAGACGTCAGACGGTGACCAGCACCCCCTGCTGGATTGAGCTGCACCTAAACGGCCCTTTGCAGTGGCTGGACAAGGTGCTCACACAGATGGGCTCCCCCAGCATCCGCTGCTCCAGCGTGTCCTAGGAGCAGCACTCGCACCCCCCTCCCTCCCCCCAAGCTCTCCCTCCTCCAAACAGTACAACCCACATAGGAAAACAAGAGCTTCTCTCAATGATAAGGAAAAAGGTGTGGCTCAACAAATCCCACTCAACCCTCAGACGGTCCCAACATTTCACCTCACTGTAAAGCACTTTCCTAGTAATAGTAGCATCTAGTGTCTCCATTTGATTGTTGTTTAACAACTCGCATGTTGTTTTGATGTCCTGTTCAACATTCAGCCATAGCATGTTAGCAATAGGTTTTAGACTGAACACATTTTACAGTTTTCTTCATCATACAGACAGTCATGTCTATAAATTTCTATAGTGCTGCCTTTTTATCAATTTCTGATTAAGGATACTAAATTTCTTTTTTTTTCTGAGTTTACTGTACAGTTGAGCTCATCTCTCAACCTTTTTAAACCCTTTTCCTCACAATTATTCATGTCAGCTAAATGTTTGGCTGTTGGATGCTAGATTTGCTGATGTCAGTGTATCACCACACCCCAAACTTTTTAATGATAATGATTTGGCAGGCTTCTCCCTTACTTAAGCTTTATTTAGAGGCGTTGACTTGGGAAAGGTCATTGTTTCGAGTCGTAATGAAATAAATTATATATTTGCTAAGTATATTTGATGTATAAACTACTTTGCCCGTACTCTTTACTGTCTAAAGTAATGAAATAGTGAAAAATATGAATTCTTCAATTGGTATTTTATCTACAGTATTTTTAAGCAAGGAAAAAGATAATGTCATTATGTTTCTTGAAAAGTACTTAGAATGAAAACTATTTTGCTCAATGTGAGAGACATTTTATAAGTTATTTTTACACACTGTCCTGCATGGGGAATATATATTTCAGTATTGCCCCACAATGATCATTGTACATAAATATTTATAGCTTGTAATAATTGTGATCTTGCATTGCTTGACAGTGGTGCCGACTGGACCTAGGTGTAAACAGACACACAAACATGACGTACGCGATATAGGAAGTGACAACGTTTTGGGCCACTGCAGCCCGTGAGGCCTTTCAACAAGCCTTGGGGGTCTTCTAACCCACGTTGAACAGGTCAATTTTCAATATTCAGTATTTGATGTTGGATGCATTCATTTCAGTTGCACTTTTGCAATACCAACTGTTACTGGAAAAAAATATTCCATAGAAGGAACATATGACATACGGTATGACTGAGTGGAGTGATTGTGTTTTGAGTTTTAGCACTGTGTGATTCCTGTGAGTAGAGTGCTCACCAAAAGTATCCATGTAAGTGGCACTTAACATTTCACCTTATATAGAAAAAAAAATGCAAACGATGGTGCATTTCCTTTCAGCTATTAGTGAATGTATATTATATGCTCCACATAGGTAAATGATGCATTTCCAACTTGCTATGGTGATCATTGTAAGCCATTGGTGGCTCAGGTATTGTGCTTGTCCAACTAATTATGTATATTCAACAATATCCAGCCAGTTCGTTGCTAAAAGGCATAAGATGTCATGTTTTGTTGTCCTTGGTTAGTGTCTGTCGAACTACCACGCAAATATTGCACTTAGACTACAAAAGAACAAGTCAAGTAATTTATTCAGAAGTTACTTGACGAAAAACTTAAATATTGTGTGTAAAAAAACATGCAAGTAGTTGGTAGATCTATATCAGTACTTGTATTCTTTTGAACTCTTACGTTAGTTTGAACTCTGTTCGTAAGTCTTATGTACATGTTTTCTCCTTGTTGGTTACATTTTTTTTGAAATGATCATTGTTTTGTTATGTGATTAAATAAAATGTAAAGGAAATACTGGTTATGTTTTTTGTATTAATGACATTGAAATATTTAAGGAAAACTGGACGTACTGAAAGTTAGATATGAATTTACATACAACCTGTATTCATCTTTGCAGGCCGATAATTCCATATTCATATTTCAAAAACGAAAACAAAGGCCGCAGTTGATAGCACCAGAAGCAATTAAAATCATCTGTTTTTAATCATTCATGTGGATTCAACATATTGCACACTCAGTGACTTACAAATCCTTTAAATCAGAGGGCGTGTTTGTCGCTTTGTAATCAATGCGACAACTGTGCCTACACAAAAAGGACAATCAGAGGTTTGAAAACAAACCACACACATCCTTACTATACGGCGCTTATTTTAACCACATTATCACCAGTCTTAAAATTCACAGAGAGCTTTAAAAAAAAAGTGCAGCGAGGCACCCAGGGAAAAGGACATGGTGAGCGAAGGTTCAGGACTGTCCATTGGCTCTTACGACTGTACCTTTACCTTCATCTAAGTGTCTTTCTGTCCCTGATAAGAAAATCCAACTGCTTTTCAATATACAGCAGTACTGCATAATCAATTTCATATGAAGAGACAAAGGATCATTATCTCCACGCCTACAGTACCATTTTCTGTCTCCAGATTCATTGTGTTAAGAGCAGGTTAAAGGGCACTGGGTGTTGAAGAAGCCCAGGTAGGGGTAAGAGGGGCCAAGGGAAAGAATGACTAAAGTAAATGGTACTTTATGTTTAGCTTTCTTCCCCTGATGATAAGCCCTCTATCTCATCTTCATCACCACCAATAGCCATCCAAAAAGCTTTGGCTACCTGTAAAAGCAGATTTAGATTAATGTAAATAATCAGATATGCATTCGTTTCAAACTGCACAAACAAGTAACTTGTTGGCCAACATGATGGCCTGAGCCAATCAATGGTTCTGATTGGTAACCAAGTCATTCTGCTGTAAACTGTGATCTTAGTGCAAGTATGATATTTATTTCATCTGTCATGTAACTGGTTTCAACATGGACAAACTAGACCGTTAGTATGGCTAATAAAATATGCCACCTTTCAGATCCATTGATGCAAATAGCAGGTATACACCTGAGTAGCAAACATAAATAGCTGATAAGCTATTAATAAATGGCTAAAATATGTGGATACTCATATCAAAATTGATAAATGCTCTTCTTGTGATTATGAGTGGACATCAGAACATACCTTTTCTGCGTGAACCTTTCTCTGCTCATGAGGTAAAAATGAGGCTTTGTCTGTTTGATGAAAATCAAAAACTCATTAAATAACAAAACATTAGGGACAGTGACTGTTAAAAAATGAACTGTGCACCAACAATTAATTCCATGTACAGTGTTTTTGCTGTTTTTCTGCTTTCTTTTCACTGATTACCTTTCATCTCTTTTAGTTTGGTGAACAGGCGCTCAAAGTTCTCCACATCTGCGTCTCCAGCAGTTAGATTAGCCAGTTCCTGAATGTCCAAATCAATCATCGGATCTGGGAAAATAAAAACAACTGCTAAATCCTTTCTACTTAGAATCTAATCATGCTATTATTTCTACAATCGCCATGCACGGATTACATGTTTATGTAATAAACTAATCAAATGTACAATAAGCAGGGATAATCTGTGTTCTGTAATGATGCATTGCCATTTGACACTGGATCACTCACCGACTATGGTGTCCACTTGTGTGTCTGTGTTGCCACCAGTTTCAGGAACCCTAACCTCTTTGCTATCATTTGTGCCCTCTACTGGCAAACTAGAAGACTGTCACAAAAGGCATAAAAGTTAATTTCAGTAATAAATGAGAAAATATTTGAACGATCAGACAATAATAAAATACAACTCTGACTGATGGGTCTTGGCAATTGCGGCGGTTGTTGTGTCTAGATGCCACCAGGCTACTCATCAAACCAAAGCCTTGATTGTGTTCTAGAAGATAGTCAGAAAAATGAGAAATCAGTGATATCAGCGAATGAATAAAAAAAAAAAGAAGGCATAGGCAACCATATATTAATACTGAACATTAATCTGTAAGCAGTGTGAAGAAGATTTTTTTTCTTTTGCCATGTAAAGTTATCTCACCATCCTTCATCTCCACACTGGACCACACATTGGCATTGAGAGCCTGGACAATTCTCTTTACTCCTGTAGACTCTGGAAAGTCATCTAGTAAATGAAACAGGTAAATGTGAGTACATATGATTCGATACAAGTAAAACTGTTGAAATTTTTATACTGTTATATACTCAAACCCCAAATTCACCATCTTCATCTGGCAAATCTTGAGGATTCAGCTCCACCAGCTCAAATGCATGAGCCAAGCACCACTGCTGTGCCTCATGTCTTGTGACCCCTAGTATATAATTCAAAGCAGAGTGTCATATACAGCTGTCGCTAATGGTTTTCTCTTACACTACCAGTTGACCGAAGTCAAAAGTCAAGTCAATTTTATTTGTATAGACCATCATCACAAATTTGCCTCAGTGGGCTTTACAGCAATACAACATCCTGTCCGTAGACCTTCGCATCGGATAAGGAACAATTCCCTCAAAAAAAAAAAAAAAACCTTATACAGGGCGAAAAAATAGGAAGAAACCTGAGGGACAGCAACAGCAGGGATCTCGCTCCCAAGACGGACAGAGTATAGAATACTACTCACCATTTTCATTGACTCGGTCACACACCAAAATGAGCACATCTGGCGCAAGATCCTCCACCACTGAAATCCAGGGAGACAGCTTCTCCAAACCATCCTTCTGAAATGCCAAAAGCGGAGAAAATTCATCAAACAGCAGTGGATATGTTGGGTCTTCTGAATGTAAACCACTGTAAGGCGCCTACCGCTGTGCTGTTAAAATAAGCGATGAAAGCCTGCATGGACTGGGCAATCTCTGAAGTCATGTTAAACGTGCTTGGTACTGTGCATAGTCTGACATCTGCAGTGTAGTATTTGTTGTTGATGGTCCATGGATACCAAGCTACTGTTGCTTCCTGCTTGATGGGGTCTGGCAGCGTTTGCGTATTAAGGATCTCTACAACAGAAATTGGCACTCATAGTCATACGTCACAAAAGATGTTGGGATATTTGGCTATATAACATACTGCAACTTCGTGACAAAAGCTAGCTTCATAAATTAACGCGACCAATCGGCAGCACTGAGGTTGTATCGACGATTTCAAATATATCAAGCCTGTCAAATATGGCAACAAATAAACACAACCTTTACGTGTATCAGTTGGATATTAGTTGGGCTAGTTGTAAGCGTCGCCTATTTGCAAGGTTTGCTGTACTCACGTTTGATCAACTCCTCTTCTTTAAAAGCAGTGTCCGAGCTTGTGATAAGCACTGATGGGACAGTCGTGCCTGAGCTTTCTTCACACGCTGACATTATTGCGGCGTTTTGGGCGAACGAGACAGTAGCTAGCGATCTGTGCTAACAATTGCTAACGCTACTTAACCTTTCAACTCTGAGCAAGCTACGCAGTTGACTCTTCCGGTGCAGTACGTTACGACATAAACCCATAGAGACTTCGTAAATTATTTCAGTCATAAATAACAAAACGTATTTCCAAGTTAACCCCTAAATACCATGTAGATTCTCAAAATTTCGATATCGTTTATCGCCCGTACGTCAAAAGGCGTATGAAAGTACTTCCTGGTCACGAGGCTTTGGCGTCCCGTTGCCTTGGTTACACGTGTGGGGGGGGGGGTCCTAACATTTCGAATTAAGCGTTGGGAAATGCTAGTTTAGCTAACACACTTCCGTGAGTTAAGTCTTGGCGTTAAACGCAATATTCTGCAATATTCTGACGCTCGGTTTTGTCAATTTTTAATGCTAGGTTAAGAAAAATGTCCAAACTTCCGAAGAGCGACGACGAGCTTGGGAAAGTGCTACTCCAGGTAACTGTTAGCCCTTAAAAAAAAAGGCGAGCGAACTATTTAAGGGCCAGGGCCTAACTCCGGGACCTTTTCAAGCCTTTTCAAACTTCAAGTATAAACGTAATTAAACTTCAGTCAGAGGCATTTATAGCGGGTTGATTCTAACCCACGTGGAAGCTGTCAGGCATACTGTAAACCAGTGTTTCTCAACCGGGGGTCCGCGGACCCCTAGTGGTCCGTGGTGTAATTGCAAGGGGTCCGTGAAAATAAAATATCTTTAAAAAAAAGATCCTATGACATTTATAGAAATAGGATTATTTTACTCAAATGTGACTGAGACCTTTATCTACCTGAACTATAAAGGGTAACAGGACTTTTTTCTCTAATTACATCTGTTTCACAAGTGTAATTTATTGTATTTTAATAAGAGATCTCGCTCCCGTTTGCATTGTTAAAAGTTACTGCATAAAAATTCTGTTGTTACATATATCTGAAAGTTACTGAATACATATTCTGTTTTGTTACATATATCTGAAAGTTACTGCATAAGAATTCTGTTTTGTTAACTATATCTAAGTTACAACTGAAAGCTCTTATTTTTGCCCCAAAGAGTGAATAAATACTATAATGCAATTTAAAATGCAGTTTCTACTGTTTCTATCAAATTGCAACCCCCCTCCCCCAAGATCAGGTGGAGGGGTCCTCAGGGTAGATCAAAAATACGCAGGGGGGTCCAGGACCCCAAAAAGGTTGAGAACCACTGCTGTAAAGTACTAATAGTCCCTAGTTAACGGGTCTGACCCTTTAGCCGAGCGGTTAGTGATGTCGCTTTGTGGTGCAGTACATCTCGTATCGAATCCCGCACCGGGCAAGAAAATAACCGGTTACAGTATGTTGTAGAAGGTAATTAACGTAGTCATCAAGAGAACCTCGTAAAATCACTCACAGGTCCATGAGGATTTATTAGAACTGAAACGTCATCTTGATAAACTCGCTCTCGACGAGGTGGGTGAGAGTTTGAACCTTCAAACCTTGGATGCTGCCATTCACAGGGCGGAGAGGGGCATCAAGGTGAGGACGCCTACAGGGATTATGCACAGGGGTTATGCAAGATTGCAGTCTTGACAGTTTTACTGAAGGAAGATAGAAAGTGTGAAGAAACTGATTTTTTTTGGTTTTTGTTGCTATGGTTCTCTGTCTCATGTCTTTCGGCAGAAACATGCAGAGGAGTGTTTCAAAACAGTGAATCGGCAGCTGCTGATTCTTCCCAGCATCGAAGACGTTAAAAAGAATACAGTGCAGATTCCCAAAGGGTAAATTATTCAACACTGTAGCACATAAAGGCGGGTGCATGAATGAATTAAAGTGATGAAAAGAGACTTTGCGTTGCCATTTAACGCTTAAAACCCCTATTTTTGTGTTTAAATTTGCATTATATTGTGGGGCTGGGTGTTATGAGCCTGACAATAGAAGTTTAACAGGAGACCATCACTGGAGAGTGTTCCAAGCATGTGGCCTCACCAAGGAGACATTATGGGGGCCTCTCAGGGGGGAAAAGTAGGTAACCTATTTATTTTATTTTAGTTTTTCATTACTTTTCCACTTGGGGAATTGAAAGTACACAACTTTGATATCAGCACGGCTGTTTGTTTTTTCATACAGGAACTTGTGGTGATTTTTCTTTTTTCTCCTTCATTTAGCACAAGTCATCTTTAATGATGCGCTTGCTGCATAACCCTGCTCACCCAAAGAACAGAGGGATTATGCATCAAAAGTTTAGTATCCCAATCCCTGATGTGCACAAAAAGAGACCTAATTCAGTGAGTAATTTGTCAATGAATGTACCTTAGTTGACCTATAGCTGCAGATTATGAATGCTACAGCCTTTACTTTTTTCACCTTACACGCTGTCAAAAGAAATTACTTCCTGCAGAGAACCTGTACTGAAGATAGTCTTCCTTTCAATAAATAAGTTGTTTCTGCTATACAAATGATTTTAATCACTTAATGTATTGACCCGTGCTTCAATCTTTTAGTAGTGAGTAGGTGCACATAATATTGATAAACCCTTCAATTTACCAGCATCCACATAGGGAGATGTTATCATACAAAAAAATTAGAAAAACATAAAAGTACAGTGATATGCCATTCAAAAGCAGTTGTTTAAAGAACAACAAAAGTGTTGTCATTGCAAACATAAAGTGGGCTTCCTCAAACTCATATTATAACCAACCAAAACACTCGACACAGATCTTAATGATGGACTAAGTATCTGCTCCCTCTACCATGAACACAGCCATGCAGGTCATTCAGTACCTGCTGGGAATGGTGCCATTTGATGATCATGAACACCACCCTTTAACCACCTGTCTTTGTTAGTAATGCAGAAAAGGGGGTGGGCATTACACATAGAGATACAGATACAATTTACCAAGTAATCACAGCTGTGTTTTGAGCAGATTGAGACTGCTCAAACGTGTGGCTATGAGTGCGAGAATGTACACAGCCATAAGGCTTAACCTGCCTAAGTGAGCAATAGGTGAAATAGTTGGTCTTTTATGCATCAGTACAAGTACAGTCCACTGTCCTTTCAGGATGAGATTCACAAGGAGGAAGAAGCCATTCCGGTTTTGCTTTTATGTAGTTATGACCAGAGATGGGCACAAATACATCAAAAAGTATCTTGTTATAAATTACAATTACATGCTCATCAAATGTATCAATATAAAATACAAAATACTGGTATGAGAAAATGTATTTAATTAAAATACAAGTAATTTGTAACTTGAAAATACAAAAATACATTCTATACAAACTGATATCAAATTTTAGGCATTTAGTAGCCTCAATATCGACCTGACCTTAACCCCCCCTACATTGAAAAGATGACCTTTGCTAATTTCCCCACGTCATAGATTTGAAGTGGCCAATCGGGATATCTTGGAGGTGAGAGGCTGCGAATTCAGGGGTGCATGCTGGGTGGTTTCTGTCAGTCAAAGCGACCATTGACTGACTGAGTGAACAGCCAATTGAAATGCAGCTGGGGGAACTGAACAATTAGGACACAGTGATGCACTAGTTCTTTCAGAAGACAATAAGATTGGGCATTTAGCAGATGCCTTTTTCAAGTGCAATAAATACTAGTGCAGTGGAGTAAGTAAGTTTCTGAGGTCTCTAACTTTACAAGCAACCAATTGAATGAGAGCAAAAGATACATGATAGTACCATTACAGCAGAGTATGATACAACACAAAATTGTAGAAGAGAAAGAGAAGCACCCCCCTTCCCCTCAATGCCAACAACAGCCTAAAAAAGGTATACTCCTTTGTGTACCCCCTGACACTGCAGTCCTTCCATTTCCATTTTAGTGTTTTTTCAGAACAACTAATATCTTAAAAAACTTTTTTTGTTTTTCAGTTTTAGTGGTTTTTCAGTACAACTATATTTCTCCATCAGTTCAGCTGTTAATCGCCTTCTGTGAGAGTGGTAATCCATGCCTGCAAAGGAGAAGAGACGCTCAACTGGTGTCGATGATGGCAAAGTGGTGTTGAATCTCACAAAGAGTAGCTTGATCAGTGGATATGAATCCAGTGAGGAAATGTCCTTTCTGGGTACCTCCAGAAAGTGAAGGGTCTCTTAACTCTGCTTTGCTGTGGCTGGACAACATCTCTCTGCTCAACTGGCTCTCAGTTCCTGTTGTTGGGATTGGAAACAGCAGAGGCAAACAGGGAAACAAGGTTGTTATGATCTTACATTAAATTCAAGGATTTTCAATATCACAAAAATATTTAAAAATGACATGAAACTAGCTACTTGTGTATTATCTAATTGATGAATATTCCTTTTTGATGATTAATTCGTGAAATTGCAGTTTAACCTTAAGACACTGAAGTGAGAGTAGTTTACCCGTACCCCGATCAGAGAAGATGAAGACATCATCTTCATTCTCTTCAGTGGTGTTTGATGAGGTAATCTCACTTTCTGACACAAGGCCAAGCTCTTCAGCTGAGTGCAGGAACAGATGATGTATCCTCTTCTTCTCTGCAGCTAGTTTGGGAGGCAACTACCTCATCTTGAAAAACAGGTGGGTTGCTGTAGTCAGGATGGCTTCACTGACATCAATCTTCAGCTGTAAGAAGCTACTGAACCTTTTCTCAAAGCCAGCTACGGTAGCTTGCAAGACATGTGAGCAGTACGGCAGGTTTGAAGCTTGCAGGGCATGTAGTTTAGCCTGAACAGCAAAGAGGGTAGGTATGAGCTCACCGTAGTAGCATGAGGTCTGACCTTGAAGGCGGTCAATTGCAATGGCAATGGGCTTGAGGACTCTGTAGTATTCCTCCAGGAAATCGAGCTCTACCTCTTTGAATGGGGGGAGTTGCAAGGCAGGTATGATATCAGGAAGCTTCTCCTGAAGAAATGTCAGCTGACTCAAACAGTCATAAAGAGAATTCCACCTGCAAACGCAGTTTGCTGGTTGCTGGTTGGTCAAGTCGTTGAGTATTTCCGCATATTTTGGTCTGCCAGAAGCATTCCACAGGGCTGAACCCTTGAATTGTCTTTAATTGCCCTTTTGGCATCAGTGGTTGAAACCAAACTCAGTGTGTGAGTGGAACGCCTGACATGAAGTGGTAGAATGATAGGACACCCTGACCCTTCTTCTTCCTCTGGATCTATTATTACAAATGAAAGATCCTGTTCCTCTGAAATGACTGCGATATTGAACTCTCAAAATGCTTTTGCCTTTTGCATTGCCAGTAATAGTAGTCACAGTAGTGTCAGTTGTGGGTCCATATTCTGAATGGATTTCCTCCAGTAGTTCTGCAATGTGATGGTAGGTATGTGGACTGGGAGAATGTCTGCAAGCAAGAGCAGCTGATTCACATTTTAGCATGTCTGTTTGTATCCAATGTACAGTGACTCCCATATAACTTGTTTTTTTTATTTCTCCCCAATTGTACTTGGCTAATTACCCAACTCTTCTGAGCCATCCCCGCTCACTGCTCCACCCCCTCTGCCGAGCCTGGGAGGGCTGCAGACTACCACATGCTTCCTCTAATACATGTGGAGTCGCCAGCTGCTTCTTTTCACCTGACAGTGAGGAGTTTCACCATAGAGATGTAGTGCATGGGAGGATCACGCTATTCCCCCCAGTTCCCCCCCGCCCCGAACAGGCGCCCTGACCGACCAGAAGAGGCACTAGTGCAGTGACCAGGACACATACCCACATCCGGCTTCCCACTCACAGACATGGTCAATTGTGACTGTAGAGATGCCTGACCAAGCCTGAAGTAACACAGGGATTCGAACCGGCGATCCCCGTGTTGGTAGGCAACGGAATAGACTGCCACACCACCTGGACGCCCCTTGTTTTTTTTAGTTGACCTAGATATCTGCAGTTGTGCAAACATGTTGTATGCACTTAAGTCTCTCCTTCAAATTTGCTGTTTTATTATTAAAGTCTTCATCGATTCTCCTCCCAAGTGCCCTCCTGGACTTAACTTTTGCACCTTGGCAAAGTCCCTGTGCAAAGTCTATAAATTATATATGCTCAAAAGTGGCCAACGGGTACATGCCTTTAGTGACAAAGGATGTGACAAGCGAGTCAATTTTATTTTGTGTCACTGGACCACATTCAAAGAGAGTAGTTTTTTCTTATGAGGTCCAGTTTTTTGGGGTTTTTTTTTTTTTTTGCTTTTCCCACTGGCAAATTCCTTTTCATGGTCTTCAAAGTTAAAACCAAGAGCATTCAAAAAACACTAACAACTCGCATAACAGACGCTAAAACGCAGCCTCATTAAACTAACACATAACTCACATCATAAACATAAACATACATAAACACATAAATATGTGTTACTTAAGCATCATCCAGGAATGGAGTCAGTTCACTTCGAATTGTATTAACTCTATAATCCATATTGTAAAATGTTTTGTACAAAAAGTTGAACAACATTAGCTGTAGAATAAAGATCAGAATGAAAGATTTTTAATTAATACACGACTTGCTTTCTTAAAATCTATGATTTTTTTTTTTTTTTTTTAGTCTGAATATTAACTTGACCATCCCCTGGCATAGCAAACACTGTAAAGTGTTATCCTTACCCTCAAGAGGGCTGTGCAAGCTGTTTCCCTGACTATTAAGAATGGACACTATAAAACGCCTAGATGTAGCTATACTAGAAATTAATTTTGAAGTTGCTAACAATTAATCGCGCTAATGAAGCTTCCCGTATGATGACTAACCATGAGACGCCACTGTTCCAGGCTGCCTGGGCGTGTCTGTGACGTTAGCTGGTATGCTAATGTTACTAGCTAGTAAGGACGTATATTTGCCAGTTCTTGAGCACATCCATCCATCCATCCATTATCTGAACCGCTTATCCTGCTCTCAGGGTCACGGGGATGCTGGGAGCCTATCCCAGCAGTCATTGGGCAGCAGGCGGGGAGACACCCTGGACAGACCGCCAGGCCATCATAGGGCCACACACACACACACACACACACACACACACACACACACACACACACACACACACACACACACACACACACACATACACACACACACACACACACACACACACACACACACACATGTATACTTAGGGATAATTTAGTACGGCTGATTCACCTGACCTACTACATGTCTCTGGACTGTGGGAGGAAACCGGAGGCCCCGGAGGAAACCCACACAGACACGGGGAGAACATGCAAACTCCACACAGAGGACGACCCACCAAGGTTGGACTACCCTGGGGCTCGAACTCAGGACCTTTTTGCTTGCTGTGAGGCAACCGTGCTAACCACTGCGCCACCATGCCGCCCTTCTAGAGCACATGTTCGCTAATTGCTCTTTTCTTCGGTTGAATTTTAGAGTCATTCATAAAGCTTGCCTTAGCATGCAATATCTGATCATATTTTGATTTGTGATTACATATCTTTAGATTGGGGGAAATTTGCACCAAACACCAAAGCAGCTCCTTTCCTCAAGCTACAGGTCACAAGGACACAAATGAAATATGGTAGTTCACAACGAGTGCGTTGCTGGACCTGACAGGACATGTCACGTGATTCACTTGCATTTTGCCAAAGACTGTGATTAGGCTAATTGTAGTTTTTTTTTCCCTACAGTTTAAATCTGGGGATAAATGTGTCTTATTGGAGAATAAAATTACATATTAAATAATGTACCTTAAGTATTTCAAATACAAAAATACAAGCTCTTAAACTATTTTGTTACAAATTACATCTTTTTTTTCTGTCCAGCAAAGTACAAATTACAAAATAGTCCTCCATCCATCCGTCCATTATCCAACTGCTTATCCTGCTCTCAGGGTCGCGGGGATGCTGGAGCCTATCCCAGCAGTCACTGGGCAGCAGGCGAGGAGACACCCTGGACAGGCCGCCAGGCCATCACAGGGCCAAGAAATTAAATAAGTATTTTAAATACATTTAATTGAAATACGGCCCACCTTTAGTTATGACTGACTGATGTTGTTTTGCCTCGTTTCTGGAGCAAGCTGTTGCTAACATGTTCTGAGCAGACCAGGGTGAAATGATATTTGAATTTGAATTTTGCTATTGGTTTTAGCCTGTCCAGAGTATTATCATATAATACCCTGGACAGGTGGGATATATCATATTATTATGTGATATATTGCTTTAACCAGCAAATGAATTCAGAGGTGAACTATCAGCAGCAGAGAAAATACACGAGATTGCGTGTTTCAACGCATGTTTCCCTCTGAGTTTCTGAAAATGTGATACCGAGTGTACTGTCCAGTGTTGGAAACCCTACTCTTCTCGTACTTAAGGCAGGTTAAAACAAATGGCAAAGAATTGCCTGCAAGTGCTATTTGACCCAGTTCTGGCCTTGAGTTATGCAGGCCGTCGATGGGGCGGAGGTGACACTCCATCATGCATTCACCCTCTCATCAAATGATATTCTACAGTTTGCCCTTGAAGCAGACAGATGTAACACTGTGTGAGACATTTATGGAGGAGGTGATGATTGATTCAACTACGGCCATGTAGAACTGAACCACTACTGAAAGGGTGGAATTGAACTTTCCTGAGGGGCTGAGGAAGTAGACTAAATCAACAGTGGCCCCTGTTAGTTATGGACGTGATAGAGGCACATAGTTGTTGGAAATGACAACTACCAGTATATTGTGTAAAGAAGGTTTCTCTCAATCAAGGATTCAAAATGGTCTGTGCAACTTCGCTGTTATTCAGTTATCGCACAGCCTCTCATTTTCTTTTCCCCTCTGGATAGGGACATATTGATTCCTTGTGTCCTGAGCTTTTATTGATATCAATTGTAGCGTACTACCCGAGTCTCGGCGAAGACTTGATGAGAACATATTACAAGAGATCTGACAGCCAGCTGAGATCAATTGTACGTTATTCTTCCTGTTTTTGTTGTTCCCTTAATCTCGGCAATTGATACTGTATGCTCTAGAGAAGAGTGATGAGACAGGTCTTTATTAATAGATGATTCAAGTCTCCATGCTCAGAGAGAGACAGTGACATAAAGGTCACCTGGCTTCGCGATGACAGCTGGCACCTATCACAGCGAGCAAATTAATCTTTCGAAAAGGTCGCCATTAGTTTTAGACGTGTTTTCAACACTTTCCTCGCCAATCTTTTTTGGGCATCTATACTTGACACGAGAAATAATGGCCAATACTGTCACTGGGATACAGGGGAGGATGGAAGTTCTGGCTGCAAAAAGCAGAAAGTGGCAGATTGCAGCACATCAGCATTCTTCTAAGAAAACAGGCGCCTGATTGCTGTGCTATGGGCTAGTGGTTTACAGCTGTCTCTGGACATAAGTGGGTACCTGCTCCAGCATGCCAATAAGACAGCCGTGGCTTACCCAACTGCTAAACCACTGGCTCTCTGCCTGCTGCCTTCTCCGGCAACTCCGGCCAGCTCTTCTCCGCTACTCTCTTGCCCGGAAAACAGCTTTTGCATTTTTTTTGCAATTTTACAAAGGTGTCCCCTTTTCCCATCCCCATCGGAAACAGATGTGTGCCTTTGAGGGGAGGTTCTCCCAGCATCTGGCCATTACCTGTGCTCTGTCAGAAAAGTCAGTGGTCTGAGGAGAAATAAGCGGAAGGATCCCATGTGGCAGGACCACAGACACAAACTTCAGACCAGCGAGGCATATCCCTAGGTCATGCCATCAAAACTACTTTTACTGCTTTTATTTTCATTGTGGTGTCATTCATTTTAGTTTCATTGTAATGTTTAGTTGAAGCAGCGCTGTGTTTAGTGTTACTCTCAAAAAAAAACTCCAACTCATATGCATTTAAAGCTTTGCCAACTTGTGATTAATTGCTGCAGGAAGTGGATTACTGGTCCATTTACAACTTTGTCAGTGCTGGTGTAATAGCTTCTCCATGTTTTAATGAATGCGGAGAATCTGTTGGTTGTAATCGTGTATACCCTGTCTCTCCTTGTCCTTCATACCTGGCCTGCCAGAAAGTTGTATTTTTTTTGACAGCAAAAAACTGCCAGGATTAATGGATGGCTACCCCTAGTCTTTTACAAAGTTCTGTCTACGGGAAAATTTAGCTACCAGCCCAAAGAAAATAGCTTACAAATTGAACAAGCTCCCAAAATTGTACTTTTTGTGTTTGTGCTTGATGCTCAGCGCAGTTTTGTTTTTGTTTTTTAAAGATGGCGGCAGTGGCTTTCCAGGACTGGGTCAGAAGCTACATATATCCAAGTCTTTGCAGGAGAATGCCCTGGGTGCTGAAGTCATGCCTCTGTCATAGTTCTGTCTAATGTAAATGTGAGCTTCATAGGGTGCTTTTGGTATACTCTGGCAACTTCGTATTTTTATTTACTCACTTATCTCAAGTCTCTTTAACACTTCACTACAGGCGAAACGTCACAGATTACTGACGGGCCCTGGTGTGGGGCGCCTGTCTGGTGTACCAGGGGGACATCACAATAACCTCTACCTAGGAAGGCCTGAGGACAACATGAGATCAGGTAAACCCCTCTCTATCAAACACCACACAAATTCTCCGAAGTTTGGTCCTCATGTCAATCAGACTACTTCAGCCCATGCAGTGTTAGTTCTGAACTGCAGTTTGCATTATTTCCAGACATTGCTCCATTTTCAGTTGGGAGTTTAGTTTAAACATGCAATTTGATAAGTCAAACTTAGATATGTTTCTAGATGAGTTCGGTAGTTACAGTAGTGCTTCTCCTTTTTATGCTTGTTTTCTTGAGGGTTTTTTTTGGTCCTGTTTTGTTTAATTTCAAGTTTATAATAGTTTATGCGCTTATCCATCAGTATATCCAGAAATAATTAAAAAAAAAATACGTGTTTATGTTGATTGAAAAAAATCCATTATTCAGATACAGTAAGAAAAAAAATACATATATATATATATATTCATGCATTGATATGATGAAATTCACTCGGATATTCTGTCGATCCAAAAAAAAGGAAGACCTTTTCAAAAATACGTCAATTATTTCACTAAAATTTTAAAAGCAGATACAAATATTATGTTTAAGTATGACTTTCACGCATTTATGTTAAGTTAACCATTTCTTCACAAAATTGAAGCCTTGGTTTTAGTTTTGGTTTTAACAGCATTTAAAAAAAAATTTTTTACTTTCTGCCTGACATCTGCTTCATTGTTTTGAAAGCATCTTGCATTGCATTTTATGTCCTTTACAAGTAAAGATTTACAAGTACGGTAAATGTTAATCCACGACTTGCCTGGTTCTTACACTGATAGGCTGTAGTACATTCCTTCTCTATGAAGGGATAACAAGCCTGGTGAAGAACAAGAGTCCCTCAGTACCAGAAGATGTGTCTTTACTTCACACTTTGATGCAGCACAAGTCCGCTTCTCTTCACTGCAGAGAAGAGCTCTGTACTTCCAAGATGGGTCAGTCCTTCTCCCGGGTCTCCACAGTACACAATAAACTCCACCTTATTTCACTTTATATAACAATTTTAGAAATTCAACAGAAACATTTTCCTTGTCTTGCCAAAAACTGTTATTATGAATAGGTTATATGGTCCACATGAGTGAGTTTCAGTTACCAGGTCATTAACACCATCGCTGATGCTCAGACAGGCAAGAAGAAAAGCTTTCGGTCTCTTTGGAAAATATCCTGAAATTAGGCAGCTTGGCATGGGAACCTGAAAACAAAAGCTCTGCCTCTGTGGTAACCAAGCATTGTGTTGAGAATTAATTGCTACAACATTGGCTATTATGCATCCCCTGTTCTGCTTCAAAATTGCAAAAGTACTTATTTTCAGTAATTCTCTTACTGAGTTGTGGTTACAGAGGGTGTGTCTGAAATCCCGCTCTGCGGCTCATCTGTAGTTAAAAAGGGAAGGACAGCTGCCACTGGTGTAAGGTTTGACAGCAATGGCTGGCTGCAGCCAATTAAACACAGGTACAGGTTGCGTACAGTCAGCGGTTTGTTTGCATCTTCAGGCCCGACCAGCAGGAAGTCTGAGTGTCACAAGCAGCTGACATGGAAGATGGAGCCTGACTCTACCCAAGAGAAGAAGAACAAAGAATGCATGGCCACCTGGACCACCGAGGCACGCCCTCCCCCTGCATCCTCCAAGGATTCTGGCCACAGGAGAACGATGCAAGGGGCCAACCGTCTCACCTCTGGAAGCCCTGAGGTATAACGACTGAACGAGTGGCAGGCAGATGTTAAATTAAAAACATTTTAAAATGCAGTGGTGGTAAGTGAAGGAATTTCAAATTCCTGGTCCTGATTTCTAACAAGTTTCAAATCATGGCATTTACAGTGATTTTTGTTATTTAATTTTCAACGTATTTGTTTTTCAACATTTTTTTCTTGTTAGCAAACTAAAAGATCCATTGCTTTTCACTTAATTCCCTGTGTTCTACAGGACCTCCCTGCTCTAGTTGCCGTCGCCATTAGTGAATTCCCTTTCAACATCACAGAGGGAAGGGTCGACCCAACAGCTGAAGACTTCGGTCGATTCAAGCAGCACTACTGCTTCTGCTGGGGCACCCTGGTGGACACCCTGAGCGCCCTGGAGAAGCTGCTCAGGGAGTTTGCTGTGCCTCTGGCCAGGGTGAATGGAGAAAGACTGGCGGATTTTAGCCGGAGTTAGGACGCCGGCTTGAGTAAGACTCCCCCAGTTATGAGCCTTCTCTCAGCGCTTGAAAACCGGGAGGATGTGTTGGAACTGCTGTTACGCCCAGGTCAGCGTTACAAGGGAGAGGGAGGAACTGAGGCAGCTGCTGTCCGCATCCAGTCCTGCTGGAGGTGCCACTCCACCCGTACAGCCTACCTGTGCCATCGCCGGCGCAAGTGGGCGGCGGGGACCATTGCCATATCCTGGTTGATGCACGCTCAGATGCGTCGCGTGAGAAAGGCCCTGCAGGCCAGGCGTCTCAGACAGCTGGAGAATTACTGCAGCAGAGCCCAGGTTAGTCTGCTCACGTCGATGAGTCCGTCTCTGGGGTTCCTCACCTGTTTCTGTCACTGTCTCTCTCCATGATATCAATGCCTCAGACTCTGCTTGACTCTGTTGCTCTTTTTTCTCTCTCCCTCTCTCGTGCAGCCACACTTTGGAAATCCGGCAATGTCGGAATTATACTTTCAGATATATCTTTGAGTTATGACTTCAAAATCAAATTAATTTAGAGGAGCAATATGCTTTCAATTAGCTCTTTGCTTTTGATTCATTTGAGAGATTGGACAGCATGATTTTAATCCAAGCTTCTTTTTTTTTTATTTCTTTGCATGTGTCACATCTTTGCTGTCATCTATGTTGTAACATCTTTGTGAACATGGATATTATATCAGTTGGTGCCCTCATTATTATTTTTTTACTACCATTATGCATGTATACATGCACGGGATGTATGTTCCTACCCTTTCAGCATTCATACCCTATTAATTAAACTTGCTAATCCTCCCCTGGCAGTAGCATCATGCACCTTCCTGATAGAATTAATTGGGAGAAGATGCTTTTAAGTAAGCACTTAATTTAATTAAGGTGGTATTTTATGCTTGGTTTGCTTCTGTTTGGCCTAGTGAGACACTGGCTTGATGTACTTTAGCTTGCAGTGATGTGATGATTGCACGTTTGTGTGTGTGTCTGTATCTGTGTGTGTGTGTGTGTGTGTGTGTTGAAGAGGACCCATTTCTGGTCATTTTTCTTCTCTTCTCTAGCATCTGGCAGCCAACTGGAAACACATCCAGTCCTCCAAGAGGACCATTATCCACATCCCATCATTAGGTAGTTCTCGCTCCCCAAGACACACACACACACACACACACACACACACACACACACACACACACACACACACACACACACACACACACACACACACAAATCTTAGGCTTGCAGCAGTCATCCCAGACCCCACCGCTCTGCCGCTCCAGTCTTTACACTGGTCGAGTCTGCCTGTTTCATACAAACGGCTCTCTGCAGGAAAGCAGTCAGAGCATGATGACAGTCCATATGCCAGGGAGCTGAACAATTTGGTCTCAATTGCTGAATAATTTGCAGATTAAGCAAATGAAAAGCCGCGATGTCAAAATATTTCAGAAGCGGGTACTAGGGGAACGCTGCAGCAGAGCTGAACTAAATGAATAAAATAATTCAACGGCAAAATGAGATCACCCACTCTGTTTTGGTGCTAAAAATAGAGTGCAAACTATGATCCTTTTTTTTTTTTGTCCTAGTTTCAATTTGGCGCTTGCATTTAGTCTGTAATCAGGCATGTGCATTGTAAATCATTGAGCGATTGTCTAAAATTATTAAGCCTAATTACCAGCAGATGGAATGCTTTATTTGCACTTGGGGTGGCTATGGAGAGTGCTGTGTGAGCAAGGATAATTAGAAAGTTGAACCCCATTGTTGTTAATTAGCATGAATCCAATCATTTAATTACCTTGATTCATTTGAGGATTCTCTCTCAGGCAGATATCTAGCCAGAAATAGAGGGAAATACTGGAGGTATTGCTGGCTGTAGCTCTGCAGTGGCAGCACATGCCTACACATGGCTCCTGAGATGCCACTGAACCCCGTCTCTGCTTGTTATTGATCTAAATTAATCATCTAGTCGCTGCACTAAACTATAAATCATAGGCAAACATCCCCATGTCTGGAGCCTATCAGATTCCCTAGAGGCTAACGCAGAAGACGTTAACCTTACAGAGCTCCATGTTGCATGTCAGTTGGTTGTTCAAAATGCTTTTTTAATAGTTTTTTTTTCTACTAATTATAAGATTATAAGATCCTGTTGTATGTGCAGGATACTCCTGGAGACAACGCTTAAGTTTGAAGGGCTTTGACATCCTGCAGAATGTCCAGATATGTAGGCTGTGTGATGTCAGAGGTAGGAGCTTTCCCTGCACATTTTACTGTCACTATTCAACCAAGTGACTCCAAAAAGAGTCATAACCCCCAGGATCCCTCAAACCTCCACTGCTGTGTGTTTAGATGAGAATGTGGAGGTGATCTATGTGTCTCCGCGGCATCTTGGAAATGACATTTCTGACTATTACACCAGGCTCCTGGGTCTTCAAGGGACGACGGAGGTTGGTGATGCAGGGCCAGCTCAGTCTTCTGCCTCCATCAAGCGCTTTATCATCCTTACGCCTGATGCTGCAGATTATTTCCCGGTAAGGACTGGTTTTTGTGCAAAGTTAAAGACTGTTTATGTTTACAAATGCAAAGGATTTTGTACAAATCAAAAATGACATATTTCCAATATCTCAAAAATCCAGTGTTGCCAAGAGCTGTAGTATATCGTTTGCTGCAAGCATCTGTAATGTGTGAGTAGGCCTGTAGAGGGTAGCCTACTAGAGGGGATTTGTTGCAGCACTTGTAGCCACATGCACCGTGACACTGTTTTCCTCTGTTTGAATTTTTCTCATTTCACCTCAGTATTTTTATTTATTTTATTTTTTTGAGCATCTATGTTAGGTCAAGGTAAGCAAGTTCAACTGATGTTAAATCATGTTCATTTAGCTTAAGTGTCTGATTTGAGCCGCTGTCAATCATTAATTGAAATATAGTAATTGCTTTTTTTTAACCAAATACTCTCTTTAAATGTGATTTTGCGTTGTTTTATTGCTCTTTTTTTTATCATTTCAGTACATTATATTAGGTCTTTTGTTATGTGATGTTCTTTTTAAATGCAACACTCTTGTGCTGGATTAGGTGTACAGCATGGCATGGTCCTACTCTTTTCTTCATGGTGATTTTCCTTCTGTTTTGTTGTTAAACTGTGCCAGACGTGTTGCTGAGATGAATCACTGCTACCCATGGCTGGCAGCACATTCTGCCAGTGACAGAAGGGATAATTCCGTGTGGATCAAATAAATACAGATGTGAAGTAATTAGTTGTATTCCCAAGGAGCTCATTGCTAGCACACATTAAAGATGTGAGGGACAGGGGAAGCCTCCCACCAGCAGCTTTTATCAATTCAACCTGCTGGAATACAGGAGAGGTCAAAACCCTGCTGGCTATTACAATTATAGATCTGTTGTGTATACACGAGGATAAATCAGGTCAAGGGACAACCCTTGGAAGAGACACAGTCAGACGCTGTAGCCACTGTAGCCATCTCTCTCTCGCTCTCCTCTTGTTTCCCAGACCCACAACATGTGCCTGTCCACCCTGCTTAAGTACAGCCCACGCACCCTGCAGCGCATTAAGAACCTAATCCAGGGTAAGCATGCCTATATCGTGGGTGGTGTGGCCCATGTGGATGACCTGACTGTGGCTGATGAGCTGGGTGTGCCCATTTTGGGCCCAGAGCCGGCTGTGGCCCAGCTCTGCAGTACCAAGTCTGGAGGGAGGAGGATCTTCACAGCTTCAGATGTCACCTTACCCCCTGGGCGGGGGGACATTTACTCCCTTAACCAGGTCAGAGACCAAAAACACACAAACACACATGCAACAGCGGGGAGACTTAACAACAGCAAGAGTAGTCTTCCAGCTTTGCCAGATAACATGCTAGAATCAATTTACAGAGCATATCACTATTCAATAAATGTGTCATTTGTTTTGTCATTTGTACATCTTTTTATTTTGCTTATAGCTTCATGAAACTCTGGCCCTGCTGATGACTCCGAACCTGGATGGGCCACGCTGGCTTTTCAAGATGGACTCCGAGCTGGCTGGTCGTGGTACAGCGTACTGTGACGTGTGCCATCTTGGCTGCTATGGCTGGGCTCTGCAGAAGTACCACCGTTACGGTCCAGATCTATGGAGCACGAAATGGGCTCAGGTACAGATATGACCCCAAAGAATTACATCATTCACCACTCAATGTAACAATAAGCGGGGCCATTTTTCAAAGCCTGTTTTTACCGACAAGATTTTATGAATTGTTTTATTGAAGTTGTTTGCCTTTTGTTCCTGTTTTTTTTTGGATATTCTTTTCTTTTTATTTACCTTCCATATTTTCTATATGTTGAATATTTTTGTCAGTTTGCCATGCTTTTTTTGGTTACCACACAAAAGCTCTCTGTAGAATCTGACTTGAGGCAAGTTTTCTGGTGTTCATAATAAATTCAGGCTTATATTTAGAATCTGCCGTTTTCAACCTTACCCTCTGATGATTATATTTGGATACTGAAATAGTGTTTGTTCCGGTGCAAGGAGACTAGACAAAAACCAGAAGGCCCCTACATTGGCTAGATTAATGGCTCAGTGACTGAATCAAAGCATAGGTCACAGCGGGGTCAGAGATCGCCATCATTCAGCTCGGGGTAGTGTACCTTAAACATTCAGTGGCCCCTGTGGTACAGTGTTTCCAGCGTCATCCTTGCACCCACAGAGCATTAAATCAACAGCTGAAATATCTCAGCTGTTATCCATCCTCCGAGGCCTTACCTATTATAGTTAGAGTTGATCTGCTGGCAAGGACCATAAAATTTCCCAAAACCCTCACTTGACCAGTAATGACAATAAAAAGACAGCACAGCGATTTGTCACCAAGGACACCCTCTATTGTACATGATAGTAAAATAATTGCATCAATTAAAGTGAAATATTTTAACATGTTTCTTCAAAGAAGATTGAATTTCCAATGGCAGTAAGGGTTTTATCCACTGACTGAAGCCGATGGTGGCGTTTATGCTATTTGTAATGTCCCTAAATTGTGGAAACGGTATTCATTTGGTGGCGCCGAACCAATAATAGCGGCGACATTAGTATACAAGTATGTGGAGGACAAAGAAGCCTGATTATTACTATAATTATTGTCATTCCTTGTATCACCATTCACGATTTTCTTTCAATAGCATACATTTATATTTTCCCCGAAACACAATCCAAAATAAAGGATCAGTACCTGAAAATTAGAGAAGCGTTTCTATGGTGTGGCTGTGATAGGTACACAGCATCTGAACCTCTGGCGCTTATTTCTCATATGGTTACAAAGTAGCCTTTGATTTTCTGTCACGTGTTAATTACCGTGTTTTACCATTTAACGGGGAACTTGGAATAAACTAATTACACACTAATCGCTGTGGGCTCGGAGCGCAATCGTTGTACCTCGCATTCAATTCCAAATAATAGCAGCCATCTCAAGTTTCTTATGGCCTGCTTCACGTTGCTGCTGTTAGCTTCCTCTTTTATTCATGGCGTATGTGCAGTGTAGGGCTGTAATTGTTGTGGCATTGGTGCTGTTAATTATGGCAGAGAGCGGCTGAGCCTCAGCCAAGGTCCATAATGGTGAGTGAGGCAGCGCAGGAGAGTAAATGGCATTTATTTCACCAGCTGAGGTCCCGTGGAGAGGGAAGAGTGCTGAGGCCCTCAGCATAGGCTGACAGCCTCGGGGCTCCTGGGCCATATGGACACAACGCTTTAACTGGCCTTTAGTCTACACCTTGCTCTTTTAATCAAAGGCAAGCCCTCATGGCACGAACACAGGGCTTGATGCTATAATACCGTTTCCCCCAAAATGAGGAGGTCCCCCAGATTCATGTTAATGCCCCTCTTCTGTAAGGCCTTGTGTCTATTCAAGCTGGCAATTTAAACCTGGGTTGCATGGGGTGCTGTAAGAATAACACATTTTAAGCCTATAGAAATATGTTGTTGGTTAGATTAAAACATGTTAATATTTTATATCAATATATATCTCCTTGCCATCCTATACTCACAGCAGATACACTAGATGGATGCTTGAGTGTGCCATATTTAGAGATATAGTGCTCATTACGATGGCACTTAGCTGAAAAGATGTAGGCCGTGCTGCAGGAACACTGAAAACTAGTGAAAAGGATTGATCCTCACAATTCTGAATACTAATGTTTAATGTTTAATGTTTAATGTTTGTGGATGTATAAAGCCATGGCCATTAGAATAATAACAATTTATTAAATATTAATAGCATATAAAGCTATTGAATAAAGCGTTTCAAGCATTATTTCATAATTTAACACCTCATTACAAAAACCTTTTCTTCACATTAGAATAACCCTAAGTGACAATTAAAATATATTTTTATGGTGTTTTTAGCCTAACAATTGGAGGTCCCATTTCTGTAACGGTGGCTCACAAAGGAGTGAAGGAGTAAGGGAGTAGCTTTAGATTTAGTTTGAGCAGACTGCCTCCATATTGTTTAATTATTGCTTATTGTCAAGGGGCGCAGCGTGAAGAGGAGCAGCCGGGCTAAACTTGCAGAGGGAAAGAAAAATGAAAGCCATGTGGTCTTTTAGTACAATGCCATCTCGCTGATCCCCCCCCCCCCCCGTCCATGGAAAAGAAAAGCTGGAGGGGTTTGAGGAGGAGGGAGGGGGGCATCCACACCATGGAAGTCGAAGGAGAATAGTCTAAATATTGTGAGGCCTGTGGCCTCTAGCACAATGTTTTGGCCTCTGGTAAGCCCCCAGGCCTCTTTCAGCATTTACACAGAGAGAGTTTAAAGATGTGTAGATCTGCACCCACACAATGCCTGAGGGGAGCCGCACTCACACTTAAACACTCAAACACACAGCTTGCATATGGATCATTAGGCACAAGAGGGTAAAAATGACACCTAATAGCGTCAACAGATGGAGTATTTCTTTTTGTCATGCTGTGTGTAAAGAGATGTGGAACAACACCTTATTTAGGTTAAGTTCATCAACGAAATGGGTCATTTGATAATTACCTAAGCTAAAGAGGAAGAGGGGCTTTTGTGTGGATAATGTCCTTCTGCATATTGCGCAGTCTTTCTGTTTGCAAAGAGGACTGGTTTTCTTGAACCTGATTAATCTCTCGGATTAACTCTTTTTCATAATTTCCATAGTCAACTTTTGATGAATGTTTAATTTCGGGTTTTCTGTTTCCCTTGCGTTCCGGTTACGTCTCGACTCCGTGGTGACCAGCTTGCTTTCCTCCTTATAAGTGCCTCTGGTAAGGGATGTAAAATGATGAGGATGTATCTCATATTTTATTATTGTTTGTACATGTGAAGCTAGTCATGAGCTGTCAGGGGTTAAAGCCGAGGTGTTGCTCCATCTATTTGGCAGCGTTAAGGCACAATTTAAGTGAACAAATGTGCATACAAAGTCTATGGCAAGACAGATTATGGCCCCTGTGTTCTCAAGAAATACTGTTTCTCACTAGCGTAATGGAGAAATGGCAATCAAGGAAGCAGTGCTACATCTGTTTTATTTACGACCAGATTGCTCTGCTTTATGTGGACACCAAGCAAAGGTTGAATCCTATCACAAAGTACTGTGCGCAGTTTAAGTCCAAATAATTTATTGCAAACGCCTCTTTTTTTCTTTCTGCCCCGCTGTTTCTGTGAACTGCATAGGCAAAGTCTCAGGGTGAGTTTGCTCTTCCGTTGAAAATGGCAACCGTTCCTTTACACTTTTTGCCGCGCCATTGTCTGCTTTATGGCTTGTGTAGGGGGGAATCACTGTGTAGCATTTGACCTCGCCTTTTACAGTACTTGAATATGATGATGGCTATTACATGACTGGAATACCAACAACATAATCTGAAGTTCCATCTCCAGTGTAGCCAGACAGAATATAGTCTAGTCTAAACAAAGTGACGTTCTAGAGAGAGATAGAAGAACAAAGACTATTTCCATTTAGAAATTAGACTTTTTTTTTAATTGGGTGAGAAGAAAGGCAGACATTTTAGCTGTTTGTAAAAGAAATCCATTTTAAAGCAGCTGTAGACAACTTTTCAACCCCCCCCCCCCCAGCACTTTCAAGTGTTTTTCTTGTTTGCGCCGCTGTCGCAAAGACGACCGGATTGCTTTGTTTATTGGCAGCCTGCCTACTGTCCAAACCAAGAAACAACGGTACGAATCCCAATTGGAACTAGAAACCCTGATCTCCATGCTATGATAAAGGCAGAGTAAAACATCCGGTAGTATTAATAAGTTGGCAGGTTGTGTTACTTACTGATCCAGTAGGAAGAATACCAACTGAATGTTGGTTTGGAACCCGCTCAAGTCCCGGGTGTTGTATCGAACTCTGTTTCCCCGTCGAGTTCTGTTTACCCCTAGCCAGAGTTCGATACAAGACCGGGATACTTGATTAACCTAACCTAACCTCATCCTAACCCTAGCCTAAATTCAACCTAACCCTTACTTGAACCAAATTGTAACCATTAGCTAGCCTGTTTCCATGCGAACGCTTTCATTTGGCTAGGGGGAAACAGATCTCAATGGGGAAACAGAATTCGATAGAACACCGGAGCCTACTCCATCAAGTGAATGCCCATCTGAGAGGTTCATACTTGTTTTCCTTCTGTTTCTATCACTCTCCCACTTTGCCTTTTTTGCCCTCTCTGTCAACGGGGTTCTTTTTCTCTTGTCGGTTAGAGTTTCCACTGTCACTTCGGTTGTCCACCATTTCCACTGCTGGGAATAGCTACCTGGGAAAACACAAGCGCTATCCTCTTCCTATTTTGGTTGCGCAATGGTTGTCGAACTTCCTTTGTGCCGTAAATTGAGCCTTTGTTTTCCCATGAAATCGTACCTGGTGGCAGACAGAATTGCACAGTGAAAGCGAGGCTTATAGGGAACCAATCTAAACACCGATGGTGTCGTTATTCTATAGCCATTACACTGTGCAATCAACATTTACTCCATAATGATAAATTAAAGCAAAAATATTGTCTACTGCCACTTTAACCACCCACCTTATTGCACCCAGAACCATGCAGCTAACAGTACTAAGGAATAAACTGCTCCGTCTTATTAGACACTTTGTCCCCACTAAACAAAAGCATTTTTGAATTAAAATGTAGGGTGTATGGCAAAATGTTCAAATGACATTTTGCAGAGCCACGTTTGCTACTTTCACTGCATTACAGCATGTTCAGGGGAGAGACTGTGCATTTATTACCATGCTGTTTTAGGGACAACTACAGCAAAAGTTGGCAATTAACAGCATAATTAAATGGCAAAACCATTATGGCATTTCCTAGTTACAGAAACAAGAGTAATATCGATCCTAGTCAAACCCTGATTGATCCCCGGATAGATGTGGTTAGCTTAGGTATTCATCAGCCGCCCAGTGGAGGGAGTTGTTATTGAGGGCAGGTGCTGTCTGCGCTGCTGTGAGGTAAAGCCATTAGACTCCTGAGGCCTTCTGATAATAGGTTGTCACTCATGGATAGACCTGCTTGCTGTATCCATTAGACACACCACAAAGAAATTAAGGCAGCCACCAAAGGTCTCAAGGATAACTCCGTTACTGGAATCGTCCAGATAATACAAGGGCATTCCTAGCGACATGGGTTGACACTTGGAATGCTATGATAATGAGATAAAATAAAGTCACCTAAGCATGCTTGCCTGCACTTGCATGAAAAAACTGTACAAAGCGCCCATAGATCAGCCCCCAACTTGAATCCAAGACCGTTCCCAACATACTAATATTTCCACTTTAATTTTTACAGGAGCCTGTTCTGCTTAAATATTTAGATGAGGTCCCTGAGTGGCTGGCACATCATGCCCAGCCTGCTGAAACCTCATGTTATCCCAACTGGACCTGTTTCCTGAAGACCTTCCTCAGGCAAGGTCAGATACCTATTGTCAGAGACTGAATGCTATTCACCAGTAACCCCATTTAGAAGCCGCCAGCTCGATTTTTCCATGCTTTTTTTTTAGTGCTTAGATGTTTCCTGTGTGCACAGACAAAAACCAGATTGTTCTCCTGTTACTTTTGTTGGTTGTTAAATATCTGTTGCTACCATGTTTGAAATGCTTATATTGTAGCACAATAACATTATGCGAGAGCTCAGGTGTTTTTTGTTTTTGTTTTTTTTGGTACTCTGCCCCAAACAGCCTTGTTTGTATTGTATCCACGCGCCACTCATTGCCCCCTAACCTCTGTGTCTCCAGGTGGGGTGGTGGAGGCCTACCCCCCCGCAGACAGCGTGGCATGTCTGACAGTGGATCTCTTGCTGGAGCCAGGGGGTGAGGTGACCATGTTGTCCTGCGGAGACCAACTCCATGGCTCCTGTCGGCTGGCGACCGTAGGCTCCTCTGTCCCCCAAACCTCGGTACGCCCAGATGTCCTGCATTCCATCTGCACACGAGTGGGTCGAGCCTGCCTTCAGCACCACATCACAGGCTACGTCTCTCTGGACCTGGTCACTTTCCTGGACCCCAGCACCCTGGTGCAGAAGGTGAGACACAGCCAGCACAAGAAGAGGTTTAAGCTCATACTACCAGGGTACTTATTGTCAGGCTATTGCTGCACACTACATTTTACCATACCAGTCAGAGAGATCAATTTTTTGGCTGGGTCAAGGATCCACATGAGTAGATAGATGCCTCCCTTACTGCTCCCCAGGGACCTGTGAAACAGGCAAGGCAAACAGTGGGCATGGGGCCAAATGTTTCACAGGGGCGTCTAATAAACTGTCAGGTCTTATTGTGTCAATACACTGATTTCACCACCGTTTAAGTCTTGTCCTTTAACCTCACGACACCCGACATACTCAGAGCCACCTATCATTCAAACAAAAGGTCATTCTAAAGTGAAGTGATTGCTTCTCGGGGACACCCCGTCAGTTTTTAACCCCTGACTGGTTATTTGCCGTGCTTTCATCATATTTGTCTTGATATTATAACAAGACATCTTACCTCATTTGTCAGGATTTAGTTTTAGTTTGAAACCTGCTTGATTTATGATATTGGAAATAGACTGCTTTATGATGGTTTAACCTCTGCTCCCGGCATGTGGCCAAATTGACTATCTATTGATCCAGAGCTGCAAAATGCCATATCTTTGTTTACAAAATGGTCCATAAAACACAGAGCTCACAATAAAGTGGAGAAAGTACCATAACTACTTTGCAGTTTTGCAAAGGGTCTGAGTGAGGACAAATTGTAGGAACTGTGGTTTCTATTTTTCCTCTCGCAAAACACCATCACAAAACAAAACGATTTATTACCATCCCTTTGAGAATAGAGTTACTATTTGATGTTTTGTTTATTTGTTTTATATATATATATATATATATATATATTATTTTTTTTTTTTTTGTGGTCAATATTGTATTCATTCATAGAGGATCTACAACCAGATAGAACCTGGGGTCAGTCAGGGCTGATGTGTGTTTGCCACTAGGGGGTAGTATCTCATGGATTGAGCGCTTGCAGACAGCCTGTAAGGTAAAGCAGCTCCAGTCTCGAAATTCTAAGTATTTGTCATTGAACTACATTTTCAGCCAGCCCTAATTTTGGTTGTTTTGACATAAAAACAAAAAACATGACAGAAACTCTGCTGGCAGAGCTGTGTCTACGGGCTTCCGAGTTTTCTTCATTACACCCAACGGCCGATGGTCCGTTTCAGAATTTCATATAAACAAAAGAAGCTTTAACTATAGTGCCAAAGCTTTGTGAAATTATCTCAGACATATAGAACTGTGCAGTTAAATTGATAAACAACTTAAATTTATGGCTTAAATCTAATGTAAACTAAAGTGGTATATGAAATGCTTTTTATCACGTCACAGAAACGGCCCTGCTTTTCACAGTGGATGGAGCATGGCAACCAAAAATGTAATTTTGGCTGGGACGGTGACCATGAATCGAATGAGATTGGTGCACAACGTTATTAAGAATAGACTGAAACAGCATGTGCCTGAACAGAAGTGTGAGCTTTCTAATCTAAATCATGTAGTCATACTAACCCCCCCCCCCCACACACACACACACACACACACAGAGCCCAGACAGAGGACGGCCACACTGGCAAAACTGTCTGGGTTTAAACATCAATTTAGATTCAAACCTGTTGCTAAAAGCTGCCTACTTTATTTGACGGGGAGAAGTGGGTCACATATGTTTGCCCTTTCAGTCTTTCCTCACATTGTGGAACAGTGGAGCCCCAGCTGCAGCATCAAGGTTTTTAATGAAAATGCAAGGCAACAGAAAACAGTTACAATCCAGGCTTATATTTCCCACAGCTTTGTTAAAAGCGACAATGGGACATCGGGGTTTGATTTTTGGTTTGTGTAGTTGAATGGCTCCATGGAATGTCCGTTACCCAGTCCCGGGTACCAGCCTGCAGCTTAGAGCCTCTTCAGTGCACTGGCAGCCACATCTCGCACTAGAGTATATTCAGTGCAGTATATGCTGCTGAACTGTTGCCAGACATGTATGTAGTTTGCAGTTTTGGCTGTTGCTTTGACTTGCGCTTACATGTCCAAATGTGCGTATGTTTTCTTCATGTCCCATGTCCCATATGTTTTCTTCGTGTCTCACTCTGTTTGTGTGTGTTTTTGAAGATTTGAACTGCATAGGATAGGCTCTAGCATCCCCGCAACCCTGAGACCAGGATAAGCGGTTTGGATAATGGATGGATGGATGGATGGGTGGATGAACCGCATAGTTATTATCCAAATTAAATAAGACAGATAAATAAATGATGCAGAAAGTCTGCATCATGTTGCATGGTGCAAAAAAAAAAAAAAAAAGACAATGCCCAGACTATTTCTTTTCAAAAATGGCATTTTTTAAGTACTGAAAAATATTTTTTGCATGATTTTTTTTTTGGAGCTTCACAAAAATAATTTGAGACTGCCAGCAAAAGTCACAGATAATCGCCTTTTTTTTTCTAATGAGGAAAAAATAATTTCAGTTCAGTGTTACAACATTGTTAAATCACAATGGTACCCATGCTTTTGTGCTTTTTAAACTTGTTCAGGGAGATGTTAACCTTGGTTAACAACAGACACTTTTGTCATTTTCAAATTGGTTCTCCAAGCATGTGCCGCTTAATTAGCTGGCAACGGTCATTTTGTTGATTCATAATATTATGCGTTTGAGTAAAACTATGCGAGGAAAACGATTGTCGGGCCAGTGTTGTGGTCAGATGTCCATGTGCTTGCAGAGATAAAGCGTCAGGCTGCAGCCTGTGTGGTGGTGTGTGGTGTAGCGGGCGGGCTATTTGCATTCAGTGGCAGGAGCGTTTACTTTGACAAATAGGAACAGCAAAGGGAGGCAGCCGACTGCCACTTAGTTATTAACAACTCCTTCACTGGTGATTTATTTGCCACTTTTGAAGAAAGGGCATAGCTATTAGATTATTATCAAGAAAATTAGCCCTGTTTAAGCAGAGGGCTATGACCATACCTGACCCCTTAATATACTTATAATGATGCCATTTACCATACATATCTGAAGTTAGCTTCTCACTAGACATGAGCCAACTAGCCCTGGGCAGACTGGATCCACACACTCAGGGAAGGACTTCCTCTGTGTCTCCATATCTCAAGTACCGAAAAATACCTAACTAAAATACCCGGTCTCTTCATAGTTAAAACTGTTCATAACGCTTTTCTTTCCCCCCTGCCTCTCAACGTGGATACTATTGAAAGGACTGAAAAGGTACTGGCCTTGTTCTATCTAGTTCTTGATAAAGGTCTTTGAATTAAATTATTTATCCCCCCCCCCTACATTCGCTGTGACATGGATCCTATGCTTTTCCGTTTGCAGGTGTGGGCTGTTGACTTGGACCTGAAGTACAGTAACCAGCTGGCCATGACCCAGATGCTGCTGTCTGCGACTGGCGGAAAGCTGGATTGCCACACGTGTTGTTTAGAAGCGCCGGTGCCAATTAAGGAGAGCTCTTCTGACCATCAGATAGCAGCTAAAGTATCACTTCACGTCTGGCATTATTTAAGATAACTGTTAAAGAGTGAAAAGCGGTTTTGTTCTAACCTAATGGTTTTCTGGGAAATATACAGTTTATGTTTAACCTCGACTCAACTGTGACTGCCTGGCCGAAAACAAAGCAGAGCCTTCAGAGCTAATTATTCCACCACTGGAGTAATCGTAAAGATTGATCAGTGTTTTGCTATTCATTTTTGTTAAATACAACTAAATGCTGTAATTACGCACGGGGCTCAATTGGTGTTTAGGTGCCGGATTCATTATCATTTTGATAGATGAGCCTAAATAATCAACACATTAATAATTCATACCATATTCATTATGCATGTGTATGCATGCCTGAACACCTCATCAACCTGGTGCCGGGCCTTAAACAAAAGACTTCTTTTATTAGCAGCATGCCTGGCTTTACGCTTGTTAATCCGCGACTTGTATTATTTTATCAAACATTCATTTAGTTGGTGGCCTGGTGTTTTAGGGCAGCATTTCAGCCACCGCACTGGTTAATGGCTTTAGCGGCGGCCATCATTAGGGGCTCGCAGATTACAAACACAATTAAGTCCCCGCTGGACACGTTTATTGTTGTGTGACGGTCCAGTGTTTGACAACTAGAAACGCAGCCATCACAGTGAGTTATGGGCCATCTCCTGAGCTCACGGGGCCTTAATCCTGCTAGCTTTTGCCTCCCAAAGGTGTCTGTGGCCCTCGCACAATTTTGTCCAATGAGCCCCACCATCTGTAATCAACCTCTTTAGCGTTATTTATGTCACACACATTCTTAAAATGTGTATTTTTTGAGGGAAGTATTTTTCATATTGTTCTTTGTTCACTAGTGATTTTTTTTGTTGTTGTTGTCTTCTGATAAGTAAGAAAATTTGAGATCCCAAAAGTGTGATTCTTTTGATTGGCATCGTACAATTAAGTGTTTCTTGTATTTGGGGTGTCTTCCAAACATTAATTGTTCCTCCCGGTAGTTAATTAAAAGAGTCCCAACAGTTTACCACATGTGCCCCACACTCATCATGTTCACTAATCACACAAACTCCCCAAACTCAGTACTGACCCCAAAGATTCAGGGATCAGCCATCTCTACTCAGGCCGTGTCAGTTATATTTTAGTTCACAATACAATTATACATGAAAGGGCAATTTCCTTTTTTGCCACAAATAAGTCTAATGAAAATAACTAATGCCAACAATCATTCACCCCACCATGTCTCTTATTTTTTAATTGCCTCCTCTCTTCCTTCTCTTAGCCTGCCACAGATTATCGCTATGCTGTCATTGGGAGTCGCTTGCTTCACGCCAACTTGTCTATGGTGTATCGTAATATTTTCTTTAAGATGTGCAAGTTTCAGGGCATCGGATTTGACGTTAAGGTAAAACATTCTGTTTGGGTGAACTGATCGGCCACATCTTCCCAATTACATATTGCTAACGTTGGCAACACATTACATGATGAATTTAATTTACATCAACAGACTCCTTTTGTAACAGTGAATATGCGACTCTTGTATTCAATTACAGAAGAAGCGAGGGACAGGTTTTGCTCTTTATGGCATCAGTGAGAGACATAGCCTTGGGATGGTGTAAGTACTTCTCTATATCATGTAACATTTATTTTTACAGTTACTCTTATTTAATTGGAAAAATGGCTTTTTCCGATTAGCCACACATTTTCTTTCCCCTATTTGGCTGTGTAATTCACTCTAAAAGTGGCCCTAAAAAGGTGACAAAATTACTAATTTTTGATGGGAGAATGGGTAGTCTAGTCAAATTCAGTCTATCAGTTGTTATTTAGTAAGGGCGTAAGAAAATATCGATACACTCGAGTATCGTAATATTATCTTTTGTGATACCGTATCGATTCTCAAAACCACTATATCGAGTTTTAATTGTTTACATGTAAAGGTTCATGACAAATATTTTGTGCTGTGTGTAACCCCATGACTGCTAGATACCAGTGTTGTAATCTATCTTCAGCCGTTTGACTCTTCCACTCCAACGCAACAATGTAAACTGAGACAGGAAGTAGCATAAGCACAGAGAACACAGGCCTATGAAATTGCAATCTATCACCTTTCTTACAGTATTGCAATATATCACGATATATTGAATCGTAACCCCTGTATCGTGATACATATTGTATCGCCAGATTCTCGCCAATACACAGCCCTATTATTTATATGGCACGTTTCATACATTCAGATGAAATACAATGTACTTTAAATAGTAACCAAATTAGAAAAAAGGTCATCATAGTGACATTTGATCATTTAGTCATTAAGACAGAGGAAAATCTTACACGGATATAGAGAATAGGCACAGCAGAGGTGTAGTTCCTGGTGGGATAGTTAATCCTAGGCCAGCAGGGATACACAAACATCTCCAGATGCAGTAGACACAACCACACTACTGTCCCTGAGCAAAAACTAGCCCTTTTTATCTGGTCTTGGCTCTAAAACAGATCCTATAAAGTAATTTGGGCAGCACGGTGGCGCAGTGGTTAGCGCTGTCGCCTCACACCAAGAAGGTCCTGGGTTCCAACCCCGGGGTTGTCCAACCTTGGGGATCATCCCAGGTCATCCTGTGTGTCTGTGGTGGGTTTTCTCCGGGTGCTCCAGTTTCCCCCATCATAAAAAAGAAGACATGCATGTTAGGGTTAATACTCCTGTCTGTGCCCTTGACCGAGGCGTGGCAAGACGAACTGGAGTTGGTCCCTGGGTGCTGCATGGCAGCTGCCCACTGCTCCTAGCTACACAGCTAGGATGGGTGAAATGCAGAGCATAAGTTCCCCACGGGGATTAATAAGTATCTCAAAATAAAAAAAAATTTAAAATTTTTTTTTGACATTGATCACTTATTTGTAGCTCATCAGCATGCACGTTACTTTACTAAAATAAACAAATAAATACTATCTACTACCTATATATCATGAGCACTGCTGGAGATTGTAAAAAAAAAAACCAGACAAAACTAAATCCCTGCGATATCCCCATTTCCAAGAGTTTTGTTCTCTGAAAGTAGAGGCACTTCTAGAGAATTAAGATGTCACCTATGGCTTAGTAAACGTAATCCCTATAGCAGGTTATAAAAGGAGGGTTATTTAAGATATTTATCGCACAAATTCTGCAGCCGAATAACAGTTCAATCTAGCTGTACTCACTTCTCACCCTGAAGACCGAGGATGCAGTCAGATGAAAGTTCTCATTTAACCACCACCACCACCAGATCAACAAGATGATTGTTTCTTAGCTGGCGGCGAGGGGCTCATTAGTAAACTCGTTTGTTTGGGGTGTTGTTAATAGAAGCATCTCGGAGGATCTCCAGGGAGCCCTAGTGACCTTTGCTCGGAATCTGTCAGTCATTCATCAGGAAATATCATCCCCTAAAACGCAAGGAGAGACCAATTTCAAGGTACCGTGTTAATGACCTAACGATCTCACGTCATCTACATCATGAGGGTACATTGTACATTCAATCAAGCTGCAGCCAGCGTGAATGCTCTTTCCTAGGACAGGTTTGACCAGGTAATGAATGAATGTTAAAGTAGTAATAATAGAGGGCTTTCTGAGGGATCCTGGTCATGTGGAATAGCCGTGGATGATGATTTTATTAATGATGTTGTAAATTAACCTTTCTTGTAATCATTTTAGGACCTGATCAAGGAACTAGAAGATATTCCACGGACGACCGCCCAGAACAAAGTGCAAGCAGTGGAAGATGACAAAGCTGTTGCCTGATGTCGACTCGGATTTACATAAATCACGCTGTGATTATTTGAACCACAACGCGCCGGCGGATCGATGCTGTTGAAAATGGAGCGAGCCGCGTTTATCGGATTGATTGGAGTCTCTGTCCGTATCTGAAAGGTTATTAACAGTGAAGGGTTTTGTAAGTTTTTAGGTCTCATCAAGCAGCTCCGATAGATTAAAAAATAAACTTGACTGAGCACCTTCCTCGTTTTATTGCTCTATGCACGAGATCATTTCCACCCAGGAACCAGCATGAATTAATATTATTTATTGGGGTTTTTTTTTTATCCCGGTCGTTTAAAAAGGAATTGGTCAGTTGCGTCGTAATCCAGGAAAATGCAGCCGGACGACGTTTCCAGTCGGACGGGTTTAAGAGACGTACGCGGGGGGAGAGCGAGCCGGGGCTGCAGTGTTGGTTAGCAGCGTCCGGTTTACTGCGTTCATACGAGAGGACGCGCACAAGTAGACGCAGTCCTGTGTGGTGGAGGTCAGCGAGGAAGGTTTAATATCCTGTTAAGGTCGTTAGTCGAAACTAATAAGTCACCTGACATCGACTAATAACGCTAGCACAGCCACGTTAAAAAAACATTTGGGGGAAAAAAAGGGATAGGTGCCTGTTCTCGTTGGGAAGGTCCTAAAATTGCCCAACTTGCTCGTGCCTCTCTCCACGACTCTCACGGATCATTTGAGGTGCAGGCAGAAGGTCGTTTTTGGGGTAAAATCATTCGGTCTTTCCGTCCTCAAGTTTGGCTTTGACTCAGCAGACTGTTTGTTTGTTGCTGATTTTATCTAAGGAACGGGGGGGGGTTACATAAACATGAGCCATTATGTTTTTGTTGCAGTTCCTTGTTTTAGACGTCAGCGAGGAGAACCTGTTGCACTTGAGGAATGAGCTATGAAGGCAGTTTTGAGGGCAATTCACCGTATTTTCTTAAAATGTGCACTGTTTCCAAGTACATTTGGCAAGACTGGGTCCCGTCCCACAGCCTCCGAGGTTTTGACATGCCACCTGATGCAACGTAGACTGCCACCATGGACCTCATACTGTGTCCGCTACAGTGCTGTTCACAATGATCAGTTTGGACGGTCAAACTTCAACTGGAGTGTCCAAGGAGCTAATTACCATATACTAAGAACAGGCTGCTTCCCTTTCATTAAATACCACTGCACCAAAGCACCTCCGCAGGACCTGGACTTCGAGGACAAGTTTTTCACCATGCTGAAAGTCATCAATCTAGGTCAGTACGAGGTTTAGAGTTTTGTTTGATCTGTACAAAGTACCAGGCTTTTGTTTATTAAATCATTATACATGAACAAAATGTGTCCGTTTGTTACAGGTATCCCCTGTTTAGCCTATGGTATAGGCTGCTGGCTGGTGGTGGGGGCTGCAGAAACTGTGCAGACCAGTGCTGGACCTGTGACGGTCTACTTTGCCTACAAGGAGGATGAAGGAGCACAGTTCTGAACTAAGAACTTAAGACTCTTGAAGTGTAATTAAAATCTAAATACTGTGACCCTGTTTATTTATAGCTGTATAATTCAATCAGTGTTCATCAATGTTCACCAATTAAATGTAATTTCAATTGCATTATTACATTTGTTCATCACAACAGTGTATGATTTCATACTTTGTACACTGTCTGACACTTCCCCGTCACAATACAACACAGCCACTTGTTTTTCATGTCAAAAGAATATACTGTAAACTCATGCACAAGTTTATCCTTTAGATTTTTCATTTTTACTAAAATATGGGGTTATGAATAATTGGAGAGTGTGTACTTAGTGCACTTTAATTGGGGTTAACCGGGTTAGAGCTGAATTCTCTAATTTTTGAAAATGAAATACTAATATTCCAACCGACAAAAAGTTCAAAAGCCAAAAGGCTACAATTCAAAACTGTTTTGCCTTGGAAGCTGGCGCTCAGGCATTTAAGAAAAAGGAAGGTTTTTGTGACGGCCAATGAAAGCAAACTGCAATGACAGAAAGTCACTTAAATCGAACTCATCACCTTCAAGTCCAAGGCACAGTTCTGGCACACATGAACTGTGAAACTTGCCCTCCTTTGACTAGCTGCTATGCTAATCTCGTGTCTCTTTTGGACCACTGTCTGAGAAAGGCTCCACACAGACAAGGCCCTCCGCTTCAAATGATGTTTATGAGAATTTTTAAGTTCTTTAGGTTCCTCCTTGAACTTTATAGATAGAGTATTCTTTGAAAGAAGTCCTTGCATTCCTCTCTAAACAGTTTTTTGCTAGGTATTTGTGCTTTCAATTTCCAGTATTGTCCTGGTGTTTCAGTGGGTATGGGGTTTCCACACTGTTCCTTCCTCAAAGAGCTGTTTTCTGTTGGTCAACATTAGGATATGGTGGGATGTCCTCTGGGGTTGGTAGTTCTTGGCCAGTGTTGGCTTTGCAAGCTCAACTGTTGGTGCTTGTGGTACTGAGATAGGAACTGGGCTTGGCTGGATTGGTGCTAGTATGTGGCAGGTCTGGATTTGAGCTGGGGCCTGGAAGAGCTGGGTTGCTTATTGTCACAATTTCTTTCATGTGACAACTTGCTCCAAAACTATTGATGCAAGCTGCCCTCAGCCAACACACATATTGTTAGATACACTACATAGCCAAAAGTATATGGACACTTGAATATCACGCTCATATGTGCTTGCTGGGCATTAATATAGAGTTGGTCCCCCCCTTTGCTTCTATAACAGCCTCCACTCTTCTGGGAAGGCTTTCCACTAGATTTTGGAACATGGCTGTGGGGATTTGCTCCCATTCAGCCACAAGAGCGTTATAGAGGTCGGGCACTGATGTTGGTGAGAAGGCCTGGATCACTATTAACTTTCAGTTCATCCCATAGCTGTTGGATGGTTGAGGTCAGGGCTCTGTGCAGACCAGTCAAGTTCTTCCACACCAAACTCGGCAAACCATGTCTTTATGGACCTTCCTTTGTGTACGGAGGCATTGCATTGCGGAAACAGGAAAGGGCCTTCTCAATTTCCCCCGAGGATATCCAGATATCCAAAGCCTTTCATTGCAAAGCCTTAGTGCCCTTTCTGTGAAAATGACACTAGTATATTGTATATTCAAGTAACATCAAATAATTTCACAACATGTTCTGTTAATGCTTAAGTATGTAGAATGTCTTGCATGTAATTTCAGAGTATATGCTCGACTATGGCTGCCAATAAGTAAACTGGTTAGTCCCAGTCTAGTCAAAAAACCCTCATTGCTTAAAAACTTCACAAATGCCATATGAAAAGGCTTTAATACCAATAGTTAAGATAGTCTTACAGATACCCAATACCTCACCTTTAAGGTCCAAACTCTAGTTCTTACCCACAACCATAAAACAATAGCACTAGATTATAGCAACATTCAGATTTCAGGTCTACAATTAGATGAACAGCTGGTACAGGAGAAGGTATTATTCACTGAAAGGAAACAGCTTTTTCACCACACGTTTTTCCCTTTGCCAAGCAAACACGGGAATTTAAATAACTCTGGCTCATTTGTTTTAAGTGAAATTAGTGATCACTCTCCATGCAACAGATTGTCAATAATGTTAGAGGAGAACTTGGGAGAGGACAGGTCTGATAAAATGGGTTTTAATTACCAAAGTGAGGCCTTTGTGTGGGGGCATCTGCTTCCTCTCCTTCAGGCCTTCTTTGGCCTTTGATTTCTGATAATGTGCATTGCTGATAGGGCACACTTACTTCTCTAGCAGAGACTCCTGCTCCCGGTGAGAGGCAGCTTGACAAACTGCCATATTGATTTCCTCACCCCCTTCGGCATCTCCTACTAATAGCATTTATCAGCGACCTCAATTTTCTGGCCTTGGCCTCTTCTCTTTTAGCAACAACGAAGCCGAACGAATAATTTCTTGTCAAACATGTAAATCAATGGACCTTTTGCCCCTCTTTGATTTTTAAGGCTTTAAAGTCAGCCTAAATACTGTTCATGTACTCGTGCCTTTTTAGTATCCTGTTTAATACAACAGCTATATTGAGTGAGTTTATAACTGTCGATTAATGGATATATTTTCTTTAAATTTCTCTTTTCGTCCAAATTTGGCATGTCCAAGTGGCTGTTCTCCTAAAGTCCTACAACCCCGACAGTGAAGGTGGTAGACTACCACGTGCATCTTCCAATACACGTGGCATCGCTAACAGCTAATTTTCACTTGCCTTCTGGGAGATCCACGCTTTTCCCCTCGATCCCGCCGCAACTGTACACACGTGCCCGGACAACCTGTAGGAGTTGATAATTGCAGTGGCAGGGACAATTTACATCCACTTGCTCCGCACCCAGGAATCCGGCCTGCCAATCGTGTTCCCTGCAATGGCTGTTTGAAAACCTCAGCACTGGGATGTTAGTTTATTTATCCGCCGTGCCACCTGAGCATCCCCTAGATGGCTTTTTTCCCCCCTGAATCCAACTGTAGGCTTGAGGGTTTAACCCCTACATGAAGGTTAATACATAGGAGGAACTGACGATCCTGATGTCTGACTTTTTTTCCAGTGGTCCAATCACAGCTGGGTGGCCGCTGCCAGCCACCGTAACCTCTGTCAGCTTTTCCAGAGCAATGTGTTGCCAACCGGTACTTTTCACCGGGAGCAAAGCAGCTCTAAGATAGCGAAAATATGTGCCTAAGAAACATGTAATAGCGATACCAAGGATCCCGGTTGGATGGATGGTATTGTTTTGTAATTTCCACTTCTGGAACGGAAAACAAAATTGGTAAAATGTGTGATCAGAGGGGTAATTACTCTCACCGGCATGTCTCATGGGGCTTCTCGGCACAGGGCAGTCAGATTAGGTTGTAGAAAAATGGAAGAGTAACTTGATGTTTGACAAACTTTGGCACAAATCAGTCAGACCAGCTACATCCTTAATAGCCTTCTCCATGTCTGGTACTGGAACTAATATGGTCCTTTTGTAAGACACAGCTAGGTTTTGTATCAGTGCAGGCTGCGACAGGCTAGCTAGCTCCAGCACCAGCTATGGAGTAAGTTAATATTCTTAAACAGAAATCCAATTTTCATCACCAAATTAATGATAAATTGTTCTTCAACTTGCCAGGCTCTAAAAGAACCCCCCCTTTTTCCTCCCCAACTGTACTTGGCTAATTACCCTATTTTCTGAGCCGTCCCGGTTGCTGCTCCACCCCCTCTGCCAATCCGGGGAGGGCTGTAGACTACCACATGCCTCCTCTGATACATGTGGAGTCGCCAGTCGCTTCTTTTCACCTGACAGTGAGGAGTTTCGCCAGGGGGACGTAGCGTGTGGGAGGCTCACGCTATTCCCCCCAGTCCCCCCCCCCAACAGGTGCCCCGACCAACCAGGGGAGGCGCTAGTGCAGCGATCAGGACACGTACCCACATCCGACTTCCCACCCACAGACATGGCCAATTGTGTCTGTAGGGACACCTGACCAAGCCAGAGGTAACACGGGGATTCGAACCGGCGATCCCTGTGTTGGTAGGCAACGGAATAGACTGCCACGCTACCCGGACGCCCCTAAAAGAACAAAATTGACTGGTAATTCCATCATTTCAGAGCTGATGGGACTTTCCCCTCTGTTATGAGTGGAATGACTTGGCCTCAATATTTTTTAGACTTGCCACTGTCAGTGAGCCATGGCTGGTATTAGGTTAGTGTGAAGTGGGGTTCAGCAAACAAGAACAGACTATGACCATTCCCGATGTTGTTCTTCCATCACAGTGCATTGCATGTCCTGCAGTTTGAGGACTTGACCTTGTATTTTTCTCCAGAGTACAGTTTGATGTAACTAAAACACATGTATTGGTTTAAGTTCAACAGTGACAAGAAATAATTTTTCTTGAATAAACAAGTGGTGCCACGTGACAATGGCCCAAAAACTCTTCACTCTGCTCTTCCACCATCTGTGCAAGTTGGTCACTGCCTCAAACAACTTGTGCAGATGGATTTGACAAAGCAATCCAAGATGCTCATCTGGTTGCTGCAGCAACAAGACATTTGTATAGCCAACTTCAGCATATCAAAAGTTGGTTAAATAAATGTCGCACAACGTGCCCCTTAGGCAGAAACCTTAACGTTGTTCACCTGCCAAACTACAGGTGATGAAGGAGCACAGTGATAAGATCAGATGTTGGCTGGGCGAAATATTGAACTTTCCACATCTCTGTATGCTATTCCAGTGGTATCGAAACCTAAAGACAACAACTCAAAACCAAGATATTGTGTTGATTTTAGGAAATTTGATGCTGCAGACTCATGCCTATCCAATCCCAAATACCCGAGAAATGTTGCAATAACTTGCAGGGACTTCTGTATTTACAGCACTTGTCTTCAACAGTGATGGGCAGGTGCAGATGGACAAGAATAGCAAGTTTGCCTTTATTTGTCCACTTTGGCTTCTTCAGTTTAAGGGGACGCTTTTTTGGATTTAAAAAATACCCTGCCATATTTTCACGGCTTATGGAGCTGGTCATGGGAGACCTACATGGGAAGATCTGCATGGTCTGCTTAGAGGATATTATCATCTATACTTAGCATTGGACCAACACTGTTATGATCTCCAAGCTGTTCTTGACAAGCTGAGAGAGGCAAGTCTTTCTGTCATCATGAAGTTAATGCCAGCTGTTCAGGTATTTTCTTGTGTTCCTCGGTCATGTGGTTTCTGCTTGAAGTGAACATGGCAAAAATCAAGGTTGCACAAGAATTTCCTCTTCCTGTTTTGACTATTCTTACATATCAAGAGAGACCCTGGCTGGCAGCCCAAGTAATGTGTCGAACCATTGCAATATATCGATAAATTTTCTCCGCATCCTTTAACAGCATACTGAAAGCCCTTGCTGTCGGCTTCTTAAAAAAATGCTCACACTTCCAAACACTGTGGTAGTTGGTACGACTGTACAGGCACTGGCACATTTGCAGAAGGTGAAATGACCAACATAGCAACAATACCAAACGATAAATGGAGTTTTTTACATTTTCAGCGCTTATATTTATTAAACATCGAATAGTATATTACAGCGACATGGTGGCGCAGTAGTTAGCACGGTCGCCTCACAGCAAGAAGGTCCTGGGTTGGAGCCCCGCGGTAGTCCAACCTTGGTGGGTCATCCCGGGTCATCCTCTGTGTGGAGTTTGCATGTTCTCCCTGTGTTTGCGTGGGTTTCCTCCGGGGGCTCCAGTTTCCTTCCATAGTCCAAAGACATGTAAGTCAGGTGAATTGGCCATACTTGTGTGTGTGGGGTGGGGGGGCCCCCTGTGATGGCCTGGCGGCCTGTCCATAGTGTCTCCCTGCTTGCTGCCCAATGACTGCTGGGATAGGCTCCAGCATCCCTGAGAGCAGGTTAAGCGGTTCAGATGATGGATGGATGGATAGTATATTACAGTCTGGAGGTGTAATGAGTGAAACTGATTTAATTACTTTTGTGTCAATAACTGTGCAAACTAGTGAATTGTATTTAAATTTTCTAAATTTTTCTGGTGATTTCTGCAGGATGTCTCTATGAGAATGCAAAAAAAACCAAAAAAAACATCTGAATAAAGTCGCTTGCTGTTTTGCAATAGTTCCAACTCCTGTCTATTCTAAGTTTTCATGATCTAAAATGTGGAGCGATGACGCCGTGCTATCTCTTAATCATGCTAATTGCCTTTTAACAAGGAACATTTAGACACGCATGTGGAAATCTGATCCACGGTATCAACCAACCCCAACCCCGCGCTTTCATCTCCAACCCTTTCGCCTCGGCTAAAAGTGTGCATGGGGAATGCTCAGGCAACCATGTCTTAATTACTCACTGACCCTTTGACCCAGTGCACATTGGGATGCATTGATACCTCGGCGAAGGTGGAGACATACAATGTGCACACGAGTGCAGTCGACTGCAACTTTGTGCCCGGCTATGTCAGCACAACGAGAGCCAGGGAAATCCTAGCCGAGTACATTGTGTTTCTCTTTCAGGAGTGAAACCTCAGAGCTACTCTAATCTGCACAGGAGGGCACCGTCTCCACCCGGTTTAGGATATCGCTCCCTCCAAATGGGTAACAGTGAATTAACAGAAAATGTGGGGGAGACACTGATGGCTCTTAATAGCAGTGTAAACCAGCTATGTATTGAAGTGGCCGAAATGCACAACTAACACGGTAACGGATGAAAAATTAACGAGAGTTTTATCGTAGACTGAACCTGGCAGTGAATTTGGCTGAGGTGGGATCTTTAAATACTTTCTTAGTTTTTAGAAAATTTGGGAGGAGGGGGGGGGTGCTGAAACTGAGTATGGTGTTCATGTTCAACAGTTGGATTTTAAAAGTCTTATTATTCTAACCTAATTGGTTTACAGGTTCTCAGTTTCGTTTGTGTGAAAGACTTGTATAGAAATACTAAGCGTTTGTTTGCTATGCGTGCAAAAAGCCAATTCTGAGATCAATTCTTTAGTAGCAAGGAGAATCATGATATATATATATATATATATATATATATATATATATATATATATATATATTTCCCCCTGTCACACAGACGCATATATGGCTTGGCAGAAACAATTATTGTATGGACAACCCCTGCAGTTAACGCTTGTGAGGTTATCATTCACATCAGCGTAACGCGGCTCACCCTGAAATCACATCTTAATTCAGAGGTGTCAGACGACATCGGCCACGGCGCTGTTAAATCACAGCTGCCACGGCCGTGTTTTTAATTTACTATTTTGTAAACCTTGACATGGCAACCGCCATACAAATCACGTCGCTTCAGAAATATCTGCGTTCGCATCTCCACCCAATCGATGCTGGCGAACAGCAGGAGAGACTGGGGGTTTGAGCTGGTCGTAACAGCCATTTGCTTCAGAAACAAATGGGAGCGATGCACAGGTGCTCCACGTCCACTCAACACAGCATAAAGTAAATGCTAATGTTGTACTTCTTTCTTATTTGCGGTGTTGTAAGGCGTTGCAGCTTCGGTGGGTAAGACGCGCTGACCTGAAAGAATTGGTGTTTGAATTGCTAACTTTATCACGGTGTTGGGTGAGGAAAGGGTTTTTTTCCCCCTTTCATTTTGCAGGGTTTAAGTGGTAGTATAGCAGAGCCATTAAAAATCTATTATGTTGCATCCCTTTACCCAAGGGGGAAAATGTTCTCATTATTAAACAGAAGGGAATAGATGACAGGCTGCACCATATTTCTTCTTTACACCCTCAATCTTTTTTTTTTCTTTCATTTTTTTTAAGGTGTGCCTGTGTGGGGAGGAGGGGGGGTGGGGGTCGTGGCAAGGCTGCCTGCTGTGCCAGTCGATATTACCAAAGGTACTGACAGTGGGTGGCTGAAAGGCCTGTCAATCATACCCTCCGGCGTCGTCCTCTCAAGTCCAGCTTCACGCAAAATTAAAGGGAGAGGGTGCTGGACGCCGCCATCAAGCTCCCCTGAATTATATCCCACATTTAAAACGTGAAAAATACATAAACTGATTATCGTCTTGAGTAGTCCCCAAGATATTTACTTAGTTTAAGAGATTACTGTCGTGGCTTTAGAAGGGGCCTAGCTGGATGCTCCTTTACTCGTGAACCTGGCCCTCGCCCACCGTCTTGTTCCTCCATTGTGAGTCGATTATTGTTTTGTTTTCTCGGTGTTGACATGGTATCATATTCTCCTCATTCATACGCAATGCTTACTCTGTCGACATCAAGAGTAATGAATTCTAATAGTTTTTTTACGGGACGTATCTGCAGAGTTAAATGAACTATCCATTTTTATTATATATTATGCAGTAGTTAAAGTTTCAGCTCATTAAAAAAAACAAAAAAACAAGACGTCCTCCATGCACCACCCCCCCCTCCCGGGGTTGTCTTTTACCCCCCACCAGCATGCAGTCAGGCTCCCCTAGCCACAGGCTCTGCTTGATCTGTGCTTCTAAAATCAAAATTGTAATACTCAAAAATATTTGTTTGTTTGTTCATTTTTTTTCTCGCCCCCCCCCCAAAAAAGAGTGTAATATCTGCAGCTCGGCATTGGCGGTTCGGACGACGAGAGGGGAAGCTTCCATGTTAAACATGCTTGTCGCGAGAGGTCATGTCCTATTAGCGGATATGAAGATGCCATGTACCGTAATTTTTCACCAGAACAGAGCTCCTTTGTGTTGCAGGGTGTCCTTACCCCTGGCTTGCACCATAAGCGGCAACCTACGAGGCAACTTTTGCCGTCTGGGGATTTGCATTAAATACATCGACACCGTTGCTGCATACAAACACAGGAGGAGGGGAATAAATCAATTCTGTGCTCAGAAATGCTTCACATACTTTTTTTGATGCGGCCTGATCTCCAATCTCTCTGCAAATGAGCTGCAGTCCCCTGTAATGGTTTCTGCTTCTCGTGGGAGGCCGATGTCTGAGAAAAGCTGCTGATTGAAGGGGAACTATAATACAGGTGTAAAGCAGGCTTGATAGGGGTCTTACATGAGGGTTATGCATTTTAACGGTGATATACATACTGTTACATATTTATCAGAGAATGTGGAATTTGCTGTGTTGGGTTTTTGTTTTTTTTCGTTCAACCCGCAGAGACTCGGGGATACTTGCTAGGGTGCCATTAATTCTGGCAGAGAGGATTGCTATTATGTTGAATTAATAGGAATTAAGGGGTCTGAACTGGTTAAGTAAGCACTTCATTACCAGGGAGTGGATTGCTTCAGCTGTGTGTGAAAGGTTTTTTTTTAGGGGTTACAGGCCACTGGTGTATATAGCTGTAAGAAATTGGGGGGGGGGGGGCTAAATTAGCTGGTCAGTGCAACATAATTGGAAAAACAAAAATAAAATAAATTGTGCTATGGGCGCATTGTTAAAAGAAAGGGGAACATGTAGAAGATATGTAAACAAGAATGTGGTAGGATGTGTGATTTGGGCCTACGAGGCAGAACGTACAGTAGATTGATGTACATGGAAGCGGGGCAAGGGTTAAATGGGAGCGATTGCCTCAACCTGATGTGTCTCCGCTAGCAGAGCTGGACTAATAGAGGTGTGGTTTCTTTTTTTTAAATCTGGGCTCGCTAATGATGATGAGGGTGTGGGAGAAGCAGCGTGTCCCCCCAGGCTGAGGGATCGCATGGCCCAGCCAAGCCCTGTGTACTTATTGTCCAACAAAGGTGGAAATTCACTTAATACAGTTCTTCTGAAAAGTGGATAATTGTGGCCAAAATCAATAACTTATCTGAGCGGAAAATGAAAGGCACGTGCGTAAAGTCTTGTGGAGATATCTGACTGAAATCGAGAGAGGTGAGGTTCATGTTTTTGTGTTTATTGTTTTTGTGCAAGTGCACATCGAGCGCACAGCCGTGCAGCAAATTACAGTTAATGCATGTAGCAAACATTTCCATGTGGGTTAAGCCCTACACCTAGGCCTATATATATATATATATTTGTGTGTGTGTGTGTGTGTGTGATTATGCTTGTGTACCTATGCCGCTGTGTGTACGTACATATGTGATGGAGCGATAGAAGGGGGTAGGTTTGTTTGGATGAGCCACATTGTTCCTGGGCGGCCCAGTGACATCGCTGGAGGGCAGAGAAGGATGGAACCTGAGAGGGTGACAGTGATAAATAGCCCTTTTAATAACAGCTGCCCCACTTGGCCAGCTAGTCCCAGTCAGTGTCCTCTGTGTATTTATGCCTATGTTTATTTATGCATCCATAGAAGGCAGGAAATCACCACCGCAGGGGTACAATCACTCTTTTTTTTTGTGGTGGGGGGGTTGCGTTGGTTTAACTTGGGGAGGAGGTAAGCAAGCTAGTCCTAAACCTAACATATTCATTTGCACCTGACGGACAGGTATATCTCTTTTCATGGCCGTACGATGATACTCTCATTTCAGGAAAATAAAGCCTTTATATCGGGTTGACGGGACTACAAGAGGAAATTGTGCAGTAATATTTATCCGGCATTGTTTTCACACGGTCGTGCAATTACACGGTAAACCCACAGAGATGAAGCCCAATGCGCCGTTTCTCATTTAGTCAACCGCGCTGCAGCTGTACCGTTTATTCCGTGGCCAGATTAAATGCAAGTCAAATTTTCCAAAGAATCCAAAAAACAGGCTAGCGGACCTCACGTTTGAATTTACCCTCCTTTGAATAGTTTGGCTCATTGTTGCTCAGGGAAGAAAAAAAAAATCCTTTTGTCTGCTGCAATTTGACCCCAGGCCCAGGCGTGTGAATAGGGAGAAAGGAGGCTGTAGATCAGAGGTGTCAAAGCGTCTTCCTGGAGGGCGATGCCGGGGCTGCTCCCATTCAAACCAATCCCCTCCCTTTAATTGGTTCAATTAGTTAAGTATCCATATACATTATGCATTGTTATGCATTTTTCATGACTCCTCTTAACGCTCTGTTTAAACAGAACAACTTGCGGCTATGATTTGCCATTTGGATGAATGTCAAGGAGACTAAATGATTGCGCTAATTGAGTAATTAAAAGCAGATGTTGGAGCAAGAGCCAACAGTGTACACTTTAAACACTTTGCCCTCCAGAAAAGCTACAGTGTTTCTGACACCCCTGTTATGTATGGATATCCCAGAGGTGCCTCTGTAATAGTTACAGTTTCACCCTTGTGATTATTCAGTTGAAGTCTTTACTATTGAGCCAAAATGGTGTTATTATGCTATTTTGACCATGGGAAATGGTCTGGAAAAGAAAAGCCCATCACGCTGCCTAATGGTCAGAGTCAGTGGTGTGCAGCTTAAGCACACGCCGCAGACGGGCAGAGCGCAGTTTCCCCTCACACCCCATCATTCTTACCTCCCACCGGCCTCTGGTGGGACACTAGTGGCCTGTATGAGATCCTTTGCAGAGGGATGATGTTACACCGAAGGTAATTAACATTGGAAATGTGCCAGTAATGGGAGTCAGCATGCCATCAAGTCGCAAAGGAGCGTGGAGTATTTCCACGGCTTTGACAGCTGTAGTGATTGGAGAGTGGCTGGCAGGCATTACAAAGTGCAGATCAATAACTAACAATTTTCCTATTAAAGAAAAATTACTTGGACATTGCACTAAGATAGCTTGTGGCTCTTTCATTTCAGACCTATTGTAATGGGATGTCTCTGGTTGGCTGTTTTAAGGGGAAGCTTGTGAAGCACCGTTTACAGAAATGGACCTCCTCATCTTTGAGGCCGTGCTTTTCCCCCCCCAGCAACGTTAGCATTCAGCAGTTAATTGGCAGTTCTGTTGGAAAGAGCATCTTGAAATGAGTTTATGTGGTCGTCATGGTTTCCAAAACAGCCTGTCTCACGTTTAAAGTGCGTTTGCATTGTGTGTCGACTAAACCATTGATCCCGCACTGTAAGGTAAAATGCAGACGGTTCAGATCTTCAAAAGCAGCGGGGAGCCGATGACAAATGTTCTTTTAATAAATCTCTAGGCCACGAGCGTGGCTAATGAACTTAGTAATTACTCTTTATTGGTTGGAGGAGTTTAGCCCGGGCGAGATGGAAGCGGTGGCTGCTGGGAGCCACAGAAATGGCACAACAGGCAACAATCAACACAGTGTCTGCACAACAATCAATCAAAACTGCCAGGCCCTCAACACACGGAGTAATTTGTTGGTGTTCTTCAGAAATGAGTACACCCTGTAAAGTGTAGCTAAGACCATGTTCCTAAACACCTTGCAGCACAACATGTTTAAACCAATGGGATTTGTGCCCCATGATTTATAACATTGCTCTTGTGAGATAATTCTTTCGAGCCGGGGAACTGTTCCGGGAACTGGAATTTCGCCGCCTCAAAGCGAAGTCAGTACCTATCATGATGTAGGATTTCCTGTTGAAGTTTTACAGCTGGATCCTAGCTCTAACTGCTTCTGTTACTTAATCTGGTTGACAATTCATTTGGTGTTATGATTATACACTAGATATATGGTGCTACAACTTAATAGGACCACTCTGCATACTATGGGCAGGAGTATGTCACTAGAAACTGAAATTTAAAAAACTGAATTTGAATCACATAATTTTACTTTAAAGTTGGCTCAATTCATCTAGACACAACATTTACTGAGAGAAATGTTTCGTCACTCATCTAAGTGACCTCTACAGTCTGAACTGACTGCAGGTATCCCCGCCTTTGGTCTCTTATGACATTACGTCTCTCTTCACGTGTGTTCCTGTTGCTGAAGCAGTGGAGGTGGTCCGCATGAAATTACGAAACAACCCCAGCCTTAGCAATGGGACAACCCTTAACACTGACAAAGTGTGTCTGGTCCTGAAGCTGTGTCTTCAGTCCACGTGCTTCACATACAGGGGGCAGTACTATAGGCAGAAGTATGGGTGTGCTATGGGTTCTCCAGTCTCACCTGTAGTGGCCAACTTGTATATGGAGGAAATGGAAAAGAGGGCTCTGATGTCCTATCCAGGGACACCACCTAGCCATTGGTTCAGATCTGTGGACGACACCCGGGTTAGAATTAAATCTCGGGATGTGCCACATTTCACCGACCACATTAACTCTGTGGACAACCACATCAGGTCCACCAGGGAGGATGTGAAAAATGACAGGTTGGCCTTCTTAGACTGTGAAATTGCAATTGGTGATGGGGACATTTGATTGCTGATGTTTACACATCAACAACCAATAACCACCCATGGTCGTTTTAGGTAGGAGTGAAATCCCGGCCGTTGTAGTGTTAATAACACATGACCTCGCGAAGCGGGGAGCGTCTCGAACCGTGAAGCCAGTATCGAACAATTCAGAATTCGATCCAGTATCGCACCACCCCTAGTTGTGACTGTCAATGAGGCCGGCGACGAGCTACAGCCAATGATCAGAATGAAAGCCAGTAAAAAGCTATGCTCAATAACTTCATCAGTTTTATTTACATTATCAGCATTTGATTTACTTTTTATATATATATATATATATATATAGGTGGATTGTTGTTTATTTTTTTTCTGTTGTAGTGAAATTGCGACACTGTTGCTTTTTTATTGTCATACAAGTTTGTATTTATTTTACTGTTAACTGTTACATTTTCAATAACTGTTTGCAACAAAGTTTACAAAAAGTAATCTGTCTGAACTGCAACTGAAGCAATTACATCAGTATATGCAACTTGTATGTATATACTGTATCTTGAAACTATACAAGATGTTCTGTACCAAAGGTGTTGAATCAATACCAGAACCACAATAATAGGAATAATTTCATTTGTTGAGCACTTTTCAAAACACAAAGTCCTTAAAAGGCAATGCCGTACAAAATGAGAAAAAACATACTGAAACAGAGAAAATGCGTAAAATATATATATCTCTGCAGAACAGACAACCTCGCTGGCCACGTATTCCAATTCATTCTTTCGCCCATTTTCCTTCCTTTTTCTTTTGTTTTATCGCTGCAAATTACCGCACAAACAACTTGGTGCATTTCTTTCTGGTGGGCATCCATTTTTGGAAGAAAAAAAATCTTGTCCCACGCATGGTATCACGTCATTTCCAGTATCACTTCTCACGTATGTTTTCTTGACAAAACAGTTTCGAGACCAGATAGACTCGTCGGGGAGAGATATATATTGGGGTAGCAGAAGAATCAGTTGCTGGAAATGGCGTCAGAGTCGGAGAGCAAAAATGGAAATGAGGACACGAGAGGGTTTCAAAATAAAAAGAAAAGGAAGAAGACTACATCAAATTACTCAAGTGAGTCTAGTGAGTCATTTAGAACGAGGTGAAGTGTCCTGTTGGGACGACAGCTGTGACAAGAGAAGACGGGATTTCCAAGGACCCACATGAGATCAGTTAATAGGGGGAAAACTTGGAGATGTATGATCGATCAGGGTAACTAGAAGTGGGATGCTTACCATCGATTGTATATCAAAGCGTCAGAGAGACGGAGCCCTTAAGATGGACGTATTTGGAGATTGTTGCTGTCACAGCGAGTGGGAGGTTGAAAGGAGTGATATGTGGCGTGCCACTGTCAGTAGAGGCTGTCATTTTGGGATGTTGCAGGTGTGCGTGAGTCAAGAAGAATGACTAGATTCTGAGAAGGAGAGAAGTAGGACAGTAATTTTGTGTGTTTGACTTTTGAAGGGGAATTGCCGGTAAGAGTCTACCTTGAGTATGTCTGTTAAAGGGTGAGGCCATATGACAGAGCTCCTCTCAGATGTTTTTGCTGTAGGGGAGTCAGAAGATGTGGGAGATGTGGGAAGAACAACTGCAAAGTGGAGGTGTGTGAAGTTCAGAAAGAGCAAGCAAAGTGCCTGCACTGCAAGGGAAATCATGACACGGGGTCATCCATCCATCCATTATCCAAGCCGCTTATCTGAATTTGGGTCGCAGGAATGCTGGAGCCTATCCCAGCAGTCATTGGGCGGCAGGCAGGGAGACACCCTGGACAGGCCGCCAGTCCATCACAGGGCCGACACAGTCACACCTAGGGACAATTTAGCAAGGCCGATTCACCTGACCTACATGTCTTTGGACTGTGGGAGGAAACGGGGTCAGCAGTGTCCAAAAATAATTAAAGAGGAGAAAGTGAATAAAATGAGAGCAGAAATGGGATCGTCGTATGCCAAAGCTGCTAAGAGAACAGAGAGAAATGATGAGATGGTGGAAGTGCAAAAAGAATCGGTGCAGACAAGAAAAGGGATGCAGCTGACCAGAATATCTGCATGGACAAAAAAAAAGATTTTTGACATTCACTGTCATGGTCATAAATTGCACTGCTGAAATAAAGGGGAAGTTGGAAAGAATCAAGATAGTGATGGACACTGCCAGGAGATACTTGGATGTTGTGGACATAACTGGAGAAGATCTAGATGTTCTACTGCGGGAAGGATTTGCATCAACTCAGACTGGGTCTGGGTTATAGAATGTCATAAATGGGGTCAGTTTGGGTGTACAATGTAAATAATTAGTACTGTGATGTTCTCACATTTCAGTAGGTAGCAGTAATGCAACATTTCAGAAGCCAACCGCCAATAAAAACAAGAAGAAGACTCGCCGGGGATTCCTCCTGGTGAAGAATCCTGTAGTGTGTGACCCCCCCCACCCCCACCCCCGGTCGCCGCTCAGTCATGTAGTGTGAAAATCGTAACGACTTCAAGATTCCCAATTACAAGACAGCAAGTTGTGTAGTGTGAACAGCACAGCGAGCTGATGACTTTGAAAGCCGTGTAGTGTGAACTTGGCATAAGACACATCCGGTCGTTGAGGAAGAGCAATCGACTGCAGATTCACAGAGCTCCTTTTCACGTAGCCTACTGTAACGACTATGTTCTCTCAGTGATATCAACGACCAGTGAGAGCTAGATATTTTGAAAGCCTAAACTATTTTCTCTATTTTTCTCTATATTCTCTATTTTTAAGTGAAAACGGTCATTTTATGTCTTGCCGTTTCCGATAAATTTTGCTTTTGAGTTTTGCGCCTGATCCGTCGCCATGGTAACATTTTTGGCATGAGTGAGCTTCTGTTAGGGGGAAACTCACCTCAACCACCACCAATGTGTAGCACCCACCTGGGTGATGCATGGTAGCCATTTTGTGCCAGAACACTCACCACACATCAGCTTGAAGTGGAGAGGGAGGGAATCACTGAGCCAATAACATGGCAGGATGATTAGGTGGCCAGATAGAGACAGCCAGGTTGGGAATTTTGCCAGGACACCAGGAAACCACCTACTCTTTCATGATATGTGGCACGGGATCTTTCATGACCACAATGAGTCAGGACCTCGGTTTTAACGTCTCATCCGAAGGACGGCATCTCCTACAGCACAGTGTCCCTGTCAACTGCACTAGGGCATTTTGTTAGGACCAGAGGGAAGACTGCCCCCTACTAGCCCACCAACAACACTTCCAGCAGCAATTTAGTTTTCCCAAGAGGTCTCCCATCTAAGTACAAGCTAAGCCCACACCTGCTTAGCTTCTGTCATTCAGCAGAGCCAGAGTTCTTGTTTGTGAGTTTTTAATTACAGAATTTCCACCAAAAAACCTTTTCTCCTGTGTCTGTGTCTTCAAAAATTATGAAATCCTTTGGAGGAAAAAAGACACAATTTCTTGTCTGACCCCTTCTTTCAATAGTCAGGTAGATGTTGCGTTCCCCTTCCTTAGGCTCCTTCGCTGGAAGTATTTAAGATAACCTTTATTTACAATCATTTTGCATACAGCAACCACAAGCACATGGCGACCAAAAACACAAGTCAACAGAGAGGGTGGGGGGGGGGAACACACAAATGGACTGGGCGAAGATAAAGTGCAAGATTCTTTACCGAGAGAAGCTGAACAAGGAAGCAAAGGAGCGCTACTTTGACAAAATAAAGGAAATTAACGGGCTCAAGCCATATGAACACAGAGTGTGGTCGGGTGATCTCAACGAGCTACCGCGAGTGACATTTCCAGACGTGTTTGCCCACTTTGTTTGTGGTGTGAGTGCTTACACATTCGAGCAGTTCAGAGATTATAAATCTCTCAAGGCCAACCTTCAGTTCACAAATAGATGGGTGCAGGACCTGCAGATTTTCAGTCAGTGACCAGAAAACCGCCGTTCGCACAAAGGTAGGTAATCGCCACTCACGATGTAGGCACACCTCTCTGTCACCAGTCTAAACTCAACAAAACAACTTCTTTTCCCGAGGCCAACACGGCATCACATTTAGTCATTACAGTTTGTTTTTAACTGAGGCCACACTGTGGTTAAATTGTTTACTTTTACTAAGTGTGCTTTCCAGCCAAAACACTGTTGTTGTTGTTGCTGTTGTTTCTGTACTGTTTTGGACTAGTTTCTGTAGAGGTGATTAGCTGTAAATGTAGAGGGTATTTTGATGTTGTTTGGGTTTTTTTTAAATCATTAATTGTATACTTATTTCAATGTTATTTATGTCTTAGGTTTTGCACTCTCAACGCCTCAATGAACATCCGCTCAAGCCATGGGTGATCCTCAATTCCAGTGGTCAAGTGGAGTGTGCACGCTGCACATGCATGGCTGGAATAGCAGAGTCTTGCACACATGTTGGGACTCTCCCGTTTGAAACTGAAGTCGCAGCACGGATACGGGGGACCAAGACAGTCACTGCCGTTCCAGCCTACTGGATGATGCCCACTAGTTTGGGCAAGGTCCAAGTGATGGTGGGCAACAAGATTGACTTCTCCTCCGGTGCAGCAAAGAAGAAGGCGCTCGACAAGTGCATCAGTGGAGAGAGAAGAATGTCAGGGATACGTATTGGCTAACCCGAACTGAAACAGTGGAGCACAAGCGTGTTTTTGTATTTATATCATCCTTATATATTGCTGAACACAGACACCTTTTTTGTTCAATAGTTTGTGTCTTTAATTTAGATTTAATTAGAGGATGCCTGAGGAGTGGAGAAGAAGTATACCGGTACCCATTTTCAAGAATAAGGGCGATGTGCAGAACTGTAGCAGCTACAGAGGTATGAAGTTGATCAGCCTCAGCATGAAGATATGGGAAAGAGTGATAGAAGCTAGGTTAAGAGGAGAGGCGACGATTAGCGAGCAGCAGCTTGGTTTCATGCCACAAAATAGCACCACAGATGTGATGTTTGCTTTGAGAATGTTGATGGAGAAGTATAGAGAAGGCCAGAAGGAGTTACATTGTGTCTTTGTAGATTTAGAGAAAGCATACGACAGGGTGCCGAGAGAGGAGGTGTGGTATTGTTTGAGGAAGTCGTGAGTGGCAAAGAAGTATGTAGGAGTGGTGCAGGATATGTATGAGGGAAATGTGACAGTGGTGAGGTGTGTGGTTTGATGGGTTCAAGGTGGAGGTGGGATTACATTAAGGATCGACTCCGAGCCCTTTCTTGTTTGCAATGGTAATGGACAGGTTGATGGACGAGATCAAGCAGGAGTCTCTGTGGACTATGATGTTTGCAGATGACATTGTGATCTGTAGTGAGAGTAGGGTGCAGGTTGAGGAGAGCCTGGAGAGGTGGAGGTATGCACTGGAGAGAAGAGGAATGAAAGTCAGCAGGAGCAAGATGGAATACATACGGGTGAATGAGAGGGAGGACAGTGGAATGGTCAGGATGCAAGGAGTGGAGGTGACAAAGGCATATGAGTTTAAAAACTTGGGGTCAACTGTCCAACGGGGAGTACAGGCAGGGTGGAGTGGGTGGAGAACAGTGCCATGATTGATTTGCGACAGAAGGGTACCAGCAAGAGTTAAAGGGAAGGTTTACAAGATGGTTGCAAGACCAGCTATGTTGTAGGGTTTGGAGACAGTGGCACTGACGAAAAGACAGGAGGCAGAGCTGGAGGTGACAGAGTTGAAGATGCTAAGATTTCCATTGGGAGTGATGAAGAAAGACAGGATTAGGAATGAGTATATTAGAGGGACAGCTCAGGTTGGACGGTTTGGAGACAAAGCAAGAGAGGCAAGATGTTTGGACATGTTTGGAGGGGAGATGCTGGGTATATTGGGAGAAGGATGCTGAATATGGAGCTGCCAGGGAAGAGGAAAAGAGGAAGGCCAAAGAGGAGGTTTATGGATGTGGTGAGAGAGGACATGCAGGTGACTGGTGTGACAGGGGAAGATGCAGAGGACAGGAAGAGATGGAAACAGATGATCTGCTGTGGCGACCCCTAACGGGAGCAGCCAAAAGTGGTAGTAGTAGTTTGTGTCTTCAATTTGTATCTTTACATTGATTTTTTTTTATGTTTTCCTTTTTTATTTTAATTAACAGGTTGCATGCTTATGCAGAAGATATATTTGCTATTTGGACTTTTCAGTGTAATAGGTTTTCTGTTCAGTTTTATCTTTATGTAAATATAGTATGTACATCCATCCATTCCATCCATTATCCTAACCACTTAGCCTGCTCTCAGGGTCATGGGGGTGAACTTTACACATATTTACTTCACGATTGCACTAATCAATATTATGTTACACAAATAGATTCAGAAGTGGAGTAATTTTCCATCATTTATCATGGTATGCAACATATATAAACAACGCTGTTAATGCAGTCTACATCACAAGGGGGTTTATGCCAAAAGTATACAGTTTAACTAGATGGTTTCATAACAACACTGGGGCACATAGTCAAGGCACAGCACACAGACACGATCCTTTTTGTGATCAATTTTTATTTAAACATAGTTATATAGGTGTGGGGTTACAAGTTGATAGCTCACAAATAAAGTAGATGGATATAATGATAAATCTCCATGCATTAATCAGCACAAAACTGACAACCAAAAACAAAACAAAATAGAAAAAAATAAGAGCATTTGTTTTGCCACCCCAACCGCCCTCTCATATCCCTACTGTTGCTCCATCCCATCCCAGCCACCCTGGACCTCATGGACACGGACAGCAATTAGATGATATTGGTGCAGCAGTTCACACGGTCACCTCACAGTAAGAAGGTCCTGGGTTCGAGCCCCGGGGTCATCCAACCTTGGTGGGTCATCCCGGGTCGTCCTCTGTGTGGAGTTTGCATGTTCTCCTGTGTCTGCGTGGGTTTCCTCCGGGGGCTCCGGTTTCCTCCCACAGTCCAAAGACATGTAGGTCAGGTGAATTGCCGGTACTAAATTGTCCCTAGGTATGAATGTTTGTGTGTATGTGTGTGTTTGTGGGCACCCTGTGATGGCCTGGCGGGTTGTCCAGGGTGTCTCCCCGCCTGCTGTCCAATGACTGCTGGAATAGGCTCCAGCATCCCCGTGACCCTGAGAGCAGGATAAGCGGTTCAGATAATGGATGGATGGATGGATGGATATGATAGTAATCGCTTGTTCCCAGTGTGCAATATTTTCTCTTTTTGCCTGGTTCATTTCGGCAGCCCAGTGTTCCATGCTTGCTATGTCTATGAAATCAAGAAGCCAACTTTGTATATGAGGCGCTTTCCATCTATAAGCTATTAGTTGCTTGGCTGCTGTAAGGCCAACTAGCCAGAGCCATCTCTGCTTAACGCAGTTTCAAACTTTAGCATATATCTTGATATCAGTATTCAGTAATGACAGTCGATAATATTATCAACCACTAGCATTCTATCATATGATAGACCCACTATCATATGATTTTCCTTGACAAGATGAGTAGTCCTGTGGATCCTTAAACACAGACACAATCTTGCCAAGGAAAATCATGTCCTCACCTTCACATGGGAGCAACATGCTCACTGGTATGGTCTCTCAGTATGGGGTACTTGGTGCATACCATAGAAATTGAATGAGAGTAGAACAGGCAGCAAATCAACATAGCAGGATGGTCAGAGTGGCGGCCATTTTTATTTGAACCACTGCCATTGCAAAAGAACTGTGACCGCTGTAGTGGGCTAACTCCCGTATAAACCGACTTGCAGCAAATCGCAGGCTCTTTTTGCATACACATCCTATCACCCCCACATGGACCCAACAAATCAAGGGATCAAATTGCGGATGTGTGAATGTTACACGATTTTGCCAGATATGGTTTTTTATACCATGGTAACAGCAAAAAGTCATTTGTAACTGGCTGGACGGTGCCCATAATCACTATATACCTTGCTAAACTTTGTGCAGACCACGGCATAATTCGGCCAAATATGAATCTCCAAAAGAACACTGGGTTGTTTTATCTTGCCTCCCCCTGACTTGGTGCACCACCAAATGGCACTTGTACATGGCTTCTTTGCTTTCTCAAGTCACCGTTGGGATCATGTGAATGGACCATCTCTCTCTTCTATCACTAAAGCCCATCTGCATTGACATAACTCAAATCCCACCAGCTATTCTTTTTATCAAACATACAGTCATTTTGGCTTGTCGCAAACATTGGGTTTTAATTTAAGATAGCTGGACAGTCTCATTATACACAAAATTAACAGCCTAATGGTCACCCCGTCTGCTATATGTCGCGCACAGTGCCAACACTCAGCTGAAGCCGTGTGGATTAAAGGAATTGACGTTAATCAAACACTCTGTTGCTAACTTTTGCCATATGAGCTAACATTAACGCTACATTAAACTATTGGCAAATATTTTCCAATTTGTATCTTCACATGCTAGTAGGCTAATTTAACTGTAAACATTAAGATAGCCAAAACTTTGTTTATGCTCGCTAACAAAACGAAACAATTCTACAACACTAGCTATAACGTTAACATCAGTTGAACCGTCAAAAGATGATTAAAATATATTATTACACGGCTTTGTGGAATACTTGATTCTGATTGGGGGCAATTACAGCATGCTGTGAATAACAGGCTGTTGCTTTGGCTGCAGTAATAATCATAGACTCTGGAGGACCACGTCAAAACCGCAGAATGTCCAGTAAATTCTGTTGCTTTAATAATTTTTAAATCAATATTTGGGTCAAATTATTGATTTCTTTAGTAAGAAGCCATGTAATAAGTGGGATAATGTACAGCAAGCCGGTCGTCACTGCGAAATAAACCCCTTCAGGGTGATTCAAGACCCCTCCACTTCGCATTGTGGTCCTTTGGCCGCAGCAATAATTACACTACATTAAAATAAATTGTAAACGTGGCTTTCGCGGCACCCCTGTTACTATGGTTACCCTTTTTGGCTAGCGCGTTACTTTAGAATGGTGAATAGACAGTTTCTCTTAAACGTCTTAGTAGGTGTCCGTTATCAGGAATTAATGGACACCCTGCAGCCAATCAGAATCGAGTATTCACCCAGACCGTGGTATAATTTGCAGTAATGATAAGCTCGCTGTACATTATTCCTTGCTGGTAAACTGATATTACCATGTTTGATATCCCAGTCCTAGCCCAGTCTATGATCGGAAAAAAAAAAAACATTCTTCAGCATCCATCAGTCCCTACAAGTCTATGGACAATGGGAGTGAAGGAAATGGTCAAAAACATCGGTGCTGATTGGCTGAAAAGGAGTTCTGTGAATCTGCGCTCGATTGCTCTTCTTCAACGACCGGATGTGTGTCTCAGTATACGGAAATTGAATCTCAAAAACTGAATTTGAATTGCGAGAACTGAATACAGTTTGGAATTCAGTTCCAGACTAATAAATTCAATTTCAAATTATGCTATCCAGATTCAGTTTTTCAATGCAGTTCTTAAATCTAAACAATACAAATTCAAATAATGTGTTTCAAATTCAGTTTTTTTTTTCAAATTCAAATTATGTGATTCAAATTCTCTTTTAGACTTGCATTTAGGAATCATGTACAACAACATTCCCAGGGAAAAGCACTGGTTTGCATGTGTCACATTAGACAAATACACTATATTACACTACAAATATACCCGAAAGCGGTCAGTACAATCCATAAAGTATAATTTTCTGTACATCAGACATGTGTACCAGCAGTCCTGGTTGAATAAACTATGCCTTATTCGGGAAGTTATTGAGCAAGTTTGCTGTTGTATTTAAGCTATAGCTGTAGCGCTTTATTGAACATGTGATAAACCACAGTGATTTAAATAGGAATCAGAGGAGTGTGCAGCGTAATACTGGACTATTCACAGATGCTCCTTTCTGCAGAGCTCTAAATCATGTTTCTCAATTCCCAGAGCCACATCTCAATCATATTCCCTGCTAATTTGAGAGTCACCCTCATTTCATTTTAAACGATTCATTTTCAGCAAATTTGCAAATGGCCCTGATGTGTTCTACAATTTAGTCAATTACTGTTTCAGCTGGCAGGACTCCAGGGACCAGGAACATACATGGCCTGGAGGTATCATCTCAATAATTGTTTCAGAAAAGTTGGGAAAGGATTGCTAACGCTCTGTTCCACTTATTGAAATGTCAATTAGAGTCGAGACCCTCTTACTTCGGCTCCCCTCACTGTTACCATCCGGACAGTTTGACTGCCTCATTGGCTGTTTCTCTGCCTTACTCTTATCCAGTGCGGAGAGAATGAAAGAGTTTGGCATCTCCTTATCACTCATCTGTTGCTCCAGCTATCCTCCTTCTTACAGATCTTACTTTTCCTGGGAATCAACAAGATAACGCAACATTATCCCGTTGTGTGAATGTCTAAACTTGTTTGCTGTGATTATGTTACTTGGGATTAATCCATGACTAGCAGTTGTTTTTTTTTTTTGTTTTTTTTTTTTTGGTATTATGTTTGAAATAAAAACGCATCACATAGTGGATGATTTTGAACTTTATACTCAAAATGTAATTAATTATCAATTAGCTGATGAAAATTAAGAGATGATAATAATCCAAATTAGGTCTTGATGGGTACTAATTAAGAGGGAGAATCCTGCTTTATGGAGCCAAACAGAGTGACCCCCAGACCCCAATTAATGAAGTTATTATTAGTCACTTCCTGGTGTTTGGCCAATCTAGATCTTAGCTGAAGATAAAATACATTTCTTTGCTGTTGAAAGCGCGTTTCTGTTTGTTTTGCCACACAAGTCCCTCGCCCATCCTCCAAGCCAATTAACCTGTGATGAGGCCGCTTGTACAGGTCTGATTAATTAGAGCAGGGAAGGGTTCCACATGACAGTGTGGAGAAGCCCTCGGGTGAGCACACGTCAGTGTCTGGCCATTATCTTTCTCCTTTGTCCCCCTCAATGGGTGACCTGAAACAGAAGGTCTAGACAGGCTTCTATGGTCAAGTACATGGGATTTTTGTCACGTCGGGTCAGTGTTGCCGGTGGTTAAATAATTGATTCGTAGCTGCAGTAGTAGTACTACTAGTAGTAGTAGTAGTAGTAGTATTAGTAGTAGTAGTTGCAGCAAAGAGATATTCTCTTTTATAAACGTCCTCCATTGCATCGGGACTACAGTACGCAGACTTTGGTTTCCAAGCAGTGGTGTTTCAAGTGATTTCCCAACAGTTCAAGACACAACAGAATGGGAGTTGGATAAGAAAGCCAAACATGTTCAAATAAAAAAGACATTATGGGTTATTTATCTAAATGCCATATGAATTTGTCTCTTTATATGCCATCAAGAGTAGCATCTTAATAACAGCCCAATAGTTAAGTCATTGTCACTGATTCAATTTCATTTGGTTTTCATTCGCTGTAATTGTAAATTTGTTTTGGTCATTTGTTTCATGATAGTGGAACAATCTATCTACTTAAATGAGCCAAAATTGCAAACTGAATGTCTGATGCAGATCTCCAGTTTAACTCAAAACTATGTGATGAGGTATGCCGCAAAGAATTGTGCGATGCCGCTGTGAGGCAGTCAGTTTGAAGAAGTACGAGTCCTCAAAGGAAAAGCAAACTCGAGGGGGAAATACAGTTACGAGGATAATCATGACATAAACTTGTGACTCATGCGAGTGAAGGAAAACAAAGGGCTCATATGACTACGATATCCATCCGTGAAAGTCGGTTTTCAAGCAGAATTCCCTCTTCGCGGACGATTTCATGAATGCCACCGTAGAAACTAACTAACTAAACAGAGAAATCCCCTGGATGACATGCGTAAAACCTCAGATGTCACATGTGCTCCACGCATGGCAAGACTCGGAGCAATGGGATCACAGGCCAGGACATCAGCCATGTTTTTACACCATTTCCCCGCACTAAAGGATACAACTTCTACTCCCTTATGCCTTTTACACCGTGTAATATACCATAAGGCACTGTTGCTTACTTGTTTTAAGCAGAAAGTAGCTAAAGGTCACAACACACTGACCACTGGAAAGGCTGCACAACACTGAGAGCAGTATTGCCGACTCCTCCAAGGAAAGCACCAAACGTGTAAGTCGCTCTGTTCTTTTTTGAAGTCATTAAAGGGGTCTCAAAAGTGGCCAACTACAGCAATAAAGTCAGTATAGGGCCCTACAGATAGGACATGGTAACCTGGCTGCCCTTTCAAACCAGTTGGACTTTTGCACTGTGTTGTGACGAACTCCTTGCATGTCCAATGGAAACGAGTTGTGAAACGGACAGTGAAGTGAAGTGAAATGTAGAAATGGGTTTCATGTAAGTGTCAAAATTCCCCAAGCTCTACAAGCCGTGTTTGCAAAGTTATCGGGACCTGTGATGGAAAGCCCTCTCATGGACGCCAACCAACTGGGCGTACCAGGTGTATTCAAATGCAGTAGAGATTAGTGCTGCATGACCACCGGTTAAATGATCATGATTTTTCTACTTTTCAACTACTTCCTCCTCTACCGCACTCAAGGAAACCCTGCTTACCGAGGGAGCTGTGTCTCCTAGAGATGTACGCTGTACCAAGCGGCGAGCGCGGTGCACCTCGTATCCTCCGCCAAAGTACGACAGCAGCGGGCGGGGTTTCTCAGCATCGAGCCTACGGGATGTCAAGCATTGCTCTTCCAGCAGACTGCAGGGCACCTCCTGACGGCCTTGGAACAGAGACACAAAAACACTCACAACGTTTTCATACATGGTAAAAAGTGCCTGAAACTTTTCTTGCAGGTGCCCAATATTGCGAGATACCAACCCATGCATGTATCTACATTACACTTTCCACCCCTTTAATAGAGGAGGGGCATTTCGACATCATATTGTTTTTCCATGGGAACAGGTTTTGATTCCATATTTTTTTAAACAAATCTTATGTGTATGCAATGTTAAGTTGAACACACTAATTTCTTTTTTTTTTTTAAAGTGTAAGTTTTGAATTTGCATCCTCATTTTTTTGGCACTAGACTTGTGTGTTGGGGTTAAATCATTGAAGAATGCCTTTTGTTTAATGGCACTGTATGAATGTCAGTTCATTATTAGGTACATGCACACAGAGACATATTGAAATCTCTCAATCACTGAAAAATTAAATCTTAACAAGAGTTTCCAAAACATCGTAACGCTTGGGAGCTACGAAACCCAAACTGAAGAGAAGAGAGGAAAAAAACAAACTTTGACATCACAGTTCATGTTCACAGGAATGTAACGGCATGCTGTATGTAGGCCTATAGTGGGTCAATTTTATCTGTCTGTCATGATTACTGGATGGGTAATTCTGGACTTGTGTGGAGAAGACCCTCAACTCCATTCTATAATTAACTTTTGCCTGCACCCATCAAGTTCCATTCCAGACCCGACGCGTCCACAGCGACTGCTGCACGCCAGCAGCTTGCCATTCAGTATGTATTAAGCTGTCAGAGTGGGCTGCTCTCCCCAGCCGCCTGTCTTCGCTGAACAACCCAGCCTATTAACTCCTATTGACTGTGACACACATGTCCCTCCAAAATGAGTGGTTCCGTATTGATTTTTCCCGAGCGCGGCTCACTTCCCCTTTCGTGCCGCCAAGGGTGAGATCTTTATCCTGACTGATTGTATGTGTTCATCGTCTCAGAGTACTGTTGTACAATTGCCATTTCAAACCCCTCCCCCCCCCTCCCCCCTTGTGTATCATGGCTGCTTGCATGCAGCCCCGTGTCAAAGAGACAATTAAAAGGCGTGACTCCCCTGTGTCCCCCTGTAACACGACGGTCAAATGGGGCTGCGGACCTTCTGCACGGCCCCATCGCTCCCTTCAGCACACACACACACATATAGGACGTGACAGCCAGCTCCTCTTCCCCCGCCAGCGCACTCCTGTCCAATCAATGCACCCAAATCGTGAGGCGCCATATCCTACTGGCCATGCCCTTTCCAGCTGCTACAGCCAAAATGAACTCTGACAGCATGTATCGACTTCATATCAGGCTCCGTTGTGGGGAGAAAAATGATTATCTGCTGGTGAAATCGGCTATTGGCATGCTGTGGAATAGCCTTTCCTCCTGAAGAGATTTATCGATACAGTTTATGGCATATAAATATTTATCTAATGTGCGTCTGACTGAAATGGATTCCTCTTGTGTAGGTGTGGGATATGCATGTGGTGCGGCCCGCAGGAAGCCCGTGGAGGACTATCAACACCTCCCCCTCCTCCACCACTCAAGCATGACTCTGCCGTTCCCCCTTTCTAAGATGCTCTTCTGAGAGGCGGCGCGAAATTGCTTTGGTTGTTTCCATCAAACAGCAGTCGTGACTCTGTCTCGAAGATGAAGCAGTAAAAAACATGTTGTAATTACATTTTATTGCCTTTTTTCTGCGCAGAATCCGCAAGGCTTCACTAAAGCCAGCGTGCCGTAGATGCATGTAAACTTGCTATGAGCCGTGCAGTAGCTGTATGGTAATGTTATCAGCCATACGATAAACCAGTCATTCTCTTATGAATATACACGTCGTACATGCACAGCTGTGGAGAGCTAGTAGAATTGGGTACCGCAAGTCCCACGGTGTCTTTATGCACGGACAAGCATATTATTTGTAGCTAACTGCATCATAATTGGCTTCGTCTCATCTCAAGTGGAGAGAATGATTTATGTTTTCATGCCAAGGAAACGCTCTCCGTCAAAGAAATACCCTGTCTGAGCTTTTACGCAACTATTAAACACATTTTAAGAGCACTTACTCGCTCATTGCTGTGTATTTGAGGACTCCCTGCGCAAGCTTGACAAACTGCACATGTTCAGTGTCTTTTTTTATATCTGTAGAACGACACTTAAAGTGAATTACGGCCAGTGACGACGCGCCCGGACCAGAGAGGCCGATGCCCTCCAAACACCCCCCCCCCCCCGTTTAGGCGGTAGACCTGGCAACATCCCTCATGCAGTGACTGACAAGAAAAGCATCGAGGAGGATTCCACTTGTCTGTGAACGTCAGCGGGGGCCTGGTTTTCCCCGTTTTGTCCCGACAGCTTATCAAAATTAAAATCAAACAATCCCAGCCGAACAAATTTGTCATCAGGCCTCCCGTCACCTCTCCTCCCTGGTAATACGCCTTAACTTTACGGCAAATGTTATATTGATCCTTCCCCCCTTTGCTGCGTCTGAACTTGAGGTGACCTGCTGCGCTGCGGTGATGTTTATAGGTGGAGAGATGTGTCCTCGGCATTTCAATTGCACAGCACGGCCTTTGTTTTGGGTACTTAATAGCTTCGCCTTGTTATATACTTGCATCCAAATGAATGCACGTCTTATCTAAATGCTGCTGCACGTTACAGGTTCTTTGTGTAGAGAGCGAAATACTGACAAAGAGCAGAAAAGTCATCGAATCTTCATGTCTGCTACACGTATTAAAAAGACACGTAGGACATGCACTGTGATTGTATGATATTGATTTTGCAGATGAGCACATGGCAGACTTGCTTTTTCTCCAGCATGATCCATGACCACAGTCTTGTGAAGATGACAAGCAGGTCTGGGTCAAATATCTCACTCCCCCATTCCCCGCTGTGTCTCCATAACAGTCTCTTGGCACCGTGGCTGACTTATTGACCAGCTCTCATACTTGTTACTCAACAGAGGAGCAGTTTGCGGTGATTGATACCTCGGCTACCCAACAACCTCGTTCTCGCTCTTCTCCTATTTCTCTTTAAATCCTATCTGCTGGTTTAAAGCCATGAGTGGGTTTCATAAATAGCCTTTCCTATTTATGACACCATAATTAGAGTTGAGGAAAGGCACCTAACTACCTTGGTTCCGCCATACTGAGAAAGTCAATAATGCAAGCCAAACAACTTCTCACACAATTGAGCCCTGCAGAAAATCTATATACTCTGCCACTCTATGCCTTTATGGTGCTGTTTTAGAAGACGCCGTCTGATTTGTTAGTGTTTTGTCCTCCACTTTTAACTAATCCCCCAGAATTGATTAAAAACACCAACCATATCATTTAACCTCTCGGCACAGCTGCCTCCACTAAGTACAGGGTTTGTGGGTTGTGTCTTCTATCTTCAGCCGGTGTGCAGCATTGTGTTCGCTACAGCAAGCAAGGCAGAACCTTGTAGCTATCTAGCCGCTTTGTAATTTGCTTTGTGCTCTGCCTCATGGACATGCAACATCTCCTGTAAAACCCCAACTAGGCTGACCGCCACGCATGGGTTATTTGTGTGGAGCAGGTCATTGGGGATATTGCATTAGATTGCTTTCCTGGAAAATAATTCAGCCGGGCGGTCTATTGGGCTTTTCCTCTCGTATCTGTCAGCCAGGAGGGTGTGCAGCTACTCAGAGTAAGGGAATTGTATGTACACACACAAATGTACATTGTTGTCTCAACAGCCTCTGTGTTTTTAATTAAAAGAATAACAAAAAAACAGCTCAAGCAAGGAAAGAGCTTACGAGAGAATATGTGCTGGTTATGCGCTGCAGCTTAGTGGACATTGTATGGGGTGGGGGGGGGGGGGGTAGCAACACTATTTTACAGGTCAGATTCAAGTGCATGACATACTCAGCTAATGATCCGGATACATCCCAGGATGCACTGGGACACGCCTTCAGTGAAAAATGAAAATGAAATGAAAAATGAAATCACTCAAAAAATGAAAACACCATCTATCTATCTATCTATCTATCCAGCTAGCTAGCTAGCTAGCTATCTCTCTATCTATCTATCAGTGAAGTGGGGCCTCAGTAAGTGTAACATGGCCCCATGTTCTCATCGGGGCCACGATTGTCACTTGATGGGTGCTTTAGAGTGCAACATGAATAGTTGATGCCGGAGCGTTCACTTTGGCCCAGACTTGAGTGTAAATAAGATGCAGGCGACTGAGACACGGTTTCAAGGGCCGCGCCGACTTGGAGCTCCGGCTCACGCGGTTTCGGTTACACCGCTACCCCTTAGGCTGACAGAGTAGCTGCTGTTCTTGTTTTTTTTATTTATTTTTTTTATTCAGCAACAAAAAGGAGAAAGTTGCTAATGGTAAAGCAATTACTACCCCTCTGCCCCCCGGTTTTGTTGTATAGGTAGCAATCACTGTGCATTATGAAAGGCGTGTTAATCAGGGAAGGGAAAACATGTTGCGGTGACAGCAGTGTAATGGCTTCCGTGACGATATACAGGCACTGGTTTAATCACAACTAAATGTCAGACACCATAAGGCCTGGATGCATAATGGCTCTAAATTGATATCTCCCTCTCGCCTTAATTAAGAATTGTAATTCTTGCTTAAAAGGTATTGATTGCAGCTTAAAAGAAGAGTGAGCCATCAAACTCACACGTGAAGAGCGGGCCCTGGAGTCATGGTGCAGAGTGAACATTTGTGAAGGGAGGGATTCGCCGTACCAGACAACAGGAAAATGATCCCTCGCTGCTTGCTTGTGCACTATCGCTGTTTATTATACAGAAAACCGAGTTAGAGGTTAATTAAGCAACGCACACAAGGGTCGAGATGAATATCAATTATGTTCGCAGTTACCACCCTGTAAAAGGCTTCGGCCATTAATCAAAGCAGTCAGTCAGATACCTCCGAAGCATTTGTCTGTGTAACCGAATCCCCCCGAGTGAGGTGTGTTACTCACTTTGCCGGGCAGCAGATGAACTGGTGCAGGTATCGAGACGGAGAAGAGGACATAGTTATCTATCATGAATAAACTAGGCTGCTGAGAGCAGAGTGACAGGCCCGGCTACGTGGAACTGGGTGGGATGGCAGGACGGGCCCGATTCCCCCCAGGGGACCCTGCCCTCCGGCTGGCCTTCCAGGGGAGATTAAATGTGAGCTGCTCGGGAGGAGGCAACATGTGCTCCTGCAAACACAAAACCAAGCTTAGCCGGTATCGGGTTCACCCTGGATCGGAAACCCAACCTCGGTGACTGAATGAACCGCTAACATAATTAAATCATCACAGCTTCGCTTTTTCTGTGACGGAAACTGTAACCGCAGCGGGAGAGGGGGTGAGAGGAGTGTGGCTGGGCCCCCCATCGATGACAGGGAGACCAAAAGGTTGAGAGGCTCTCTGAAAGGCGTAGCGCTGCACGGGCTGGTGGGGCAGCGGTTACCCACCTAACACCCACTCAGGCCTTATCTGGATATCTGTGCTCCTGGGCACTTAGTTACTCCTGCTTTATTCTTACTTACCGCAGCCCTCTCGCCCAATAAACATAGCCCGCTGCCTGTAATGCAAGTATACAAAATGATCAAAATGCGGCGTCATTATAAAACAAAGGATATGTCAACATTTGCGAGCCCTTACATTGATGTGAGGCACCAAATAATTTGAAATCGTTTACTTGATATTAAGTCCTGCGGCCACGAATACTTGAACAGACGAAACACCCGTGTCCCTTTATGCCTAATGAATTGTTGTACTGTGGACCTAACAGAGCTTATCTTGTCGAGCGGGGGATATTAAAGAGGGTAGTTACAGGGCCCTGGCTTTAATTTGACCTCTGCCTGCCCTCGTCTCTGCTAAGGTGGCTCTGAGAAGCAGACCGGCGGTTTGGACAGTCGGTGATGAATGACTGTGTTTGGTGGGCAGATTGTTACAGTTCCACACTAATTGAGGGGTCAACACAAGGGAGCAAATGTGGTAACTGAGTAATTTGACTGTGGCGACAAGAGTCCAACACATCTCTTTTGACCCTGTCCTCCGCCGGAGTTCAGAGCTGAACCTGTTCAGCCCCTCTTTTATACCGCGTGCCCCTGAGGACATTACCCCCCTACCCATTACTTCCTTGAATTCATATCTAATGCTTTCTGATCTACTTTTAGCGTGGTCTGTTTTTTTTCTAAGAATCAATGATGGATGCAGCCTATATTTAGGGTGACCAGACGTCCCGGTTTGTCCGGGATTGTCCCGGTTTCAAGCTGGGTGTCCCGAGTCCCGGCTACTCTAGCCAGTCTTTTTTTTTGGTGGGGGGGGGGGATAAAAATCCTTCAATGTATCATGTCCGGCGAGACAGACAAGCTTGTGAGCACGTGCATATACGTGTGTGTGTGTGTGCACGAACGTGCGGTACACTTTTTAGGGTCCCGGATTGGGATTTTGAAAATCTGGTCACTCTACCTGTATTACCAGCTAGCTTATACCTTCTGGTTTAGCTGTTCCTAAACAGCCTGTGATGGGCTGGCGGCCTGTCCAGGGTGTCTCCCCGCCTGCCGCCCAGTGACTGCCAGGATAGGATCCAGCATCCCCGCGACCCCGAGAGCAGGACAAGCGGTTTGGATAATGGCTGGATGGATGTTATTAAACAGCTGCTTGGGTGAGCGGTCTAGTCACATGATCCTACAGTAGTTCATGTTTATGTGGCGTATACTCACATGTGGTGCAACATACCTGGCATCCGTGTGGCACTCGGACCTAATGGCCCAACTTAGTGCCCCGCTAAATAATTCATCCATCTAGCTTCCATTACGCTCCTGTTGGTTTTTTTGTCTGTCCACTAAACATGTCTGCTTGTATCACAATGATTCAAAGACGTTTCTTCTTCTACAAGGTTTACCCCCTTTCTCCGTTTTTTGGTAAAATTTGAAATAGTCTATCTTACATGATGCCTTATTGCCAATTCCTGGTTCGTGATATTTCACTCGACGTGTTCTGTGGAGATGTCACGCATGCACTTTGTGTCCGTGGCCGTTTTTGGATATCACAGGGTTCTTTTATCAGATGCCGTTTCGGGGGCCTATTGGTCCGTGTTGAAACGTGCAAACCGAGTTTGTCAAAACACTATCCATTTACACCTAATGACACCTGTCGAACATTGTGAGCTATGAAACGCTGTGCCCGTGTGTGGTGTGCGTTTGTGTAAAATTGCTACAAGGACAAACGCATACTACGTTTAATGAGTATGGGCAAAAGGGAACCTAGGTAGTTAAATCTGAGTTTGCAAGACTATTTGGTCCCCAGTTACCTCACTACTGTTGGACCTAAAATGCAACACGCCGCTAAACTGCTCTGATGGTCTCACTGGTCATGTGTCATGGCTGCAGTCCTGTGAGAACGGGATTGATGGACCACATTAAACTCTAAGCTTCATCCTGCTTAAATGTCTTTTGACTCTAAATCTTTTCCACTATATCACGGTGGGGAGGCCACAGGCTGAAGAATTATCCAGATGACGGTTGGTTTGTCATCTGAACTCTACGGTGGACATGTAGGTTAACAAAACCCCCCAATCTTTTTGAATCTTATTGAATGCAAGAGTGCAAATGAAGATGAGCTTGCTTTGTTTTCATCTCCTGGCACATGTCCCATAAGTCTGTTCAAAGGTCTACCATTCTCCTTTACCACTCTCTGCTGCCTGACTAAGATGTCATTGTTTAAATGCACAAAAATGTGGATGTTGTAATTACCATTTCTGCAAACAAGAAGGCGGCTTCATTGATATGCTGCTGCTGATAAGGCAACCACTTGGCAAGGAGACAATAGCAGAGGCCACCAGGGGTTCGCTCGCACCAGGGACATAGGACCGTCCTGCCTCTTGCATCAATGCTGAGGACCAACAAAAGCAGCCTGTCATTCATCACACCCTGGCGTTTTTAATCAATTTTCACTCAGCTCTCCTTGGTGTGCTTGCGTGGTGGTGTTGACCCCCTAGATCTGCTCGTGAATGTAGCTTTCGTCTCAGCTCTAGCTGTCAGAGGGTCAGCAGTGGAGGCTCCCTGGATAGGAGCCCCCTTCTCTGCAGCCTCGGGCTCATGGGAACATGACCATTGTCCTGGCCTTGAAGGTACATGTATATGAGAACACACACTGGTTCAAGGTTGGTAAAGAAAAAAATGACAGTCCAATCAGACTTGTAAGAGAACATGCTCCATTGATAAAGAGTATTGATTTGGAATGTGTTAACACCCAGGGTCCACATATCAAAATTTAGTCTTGTTGCAGCCCCACAGTTGTTATGGTAATTGCCATTATGTAGGTTGCATCAGTTATTGACAAAAACATCAAAATGAATTTCCTCTTTGCTTCGAGAGGACTTGAGTGTATCGTGCGTTCTTAACTTCGTTGCATTAGGCATCGTCAGCCAAGGACTTAGCACCGCTCCTGCTTGACACTGTGTGCAAAGCCAGAAGCCCGTGCATGTGCATAAGCCGGATCTGTGTTGATCAAATTGCTCTTGTCTTAAAGCCATTCTGGTATGGATTAATCCACAAGAGTGGCGGCACCCTCTTGGTTTGTAAATCTTATTGGTCCTTATGTTTTCACCTTACACCCCGCCGGGTTTCCCAATCCGCTGAGGTTTTGGAGGATGAAAAGAAGGAATTACTACTTTTGTAAAACGTGCCAACTGCGTTCAAAGGGGCTTTTTGAATTGATGCCCTTAGCCTGTACTCCTGGTCATTCTGGTCACCTCCCCTTCGTCTCTAAAGGCAGCTAAGTTTGGGCTGATTATCTAATGGCTACAGTGCTGTTAGAAATGAGGGGTGATTGCAGAGCCCCCTTCAAAGCCCCGTCTGAATAGAGCCCACCCTCTGCTCTGACGCTGCAGGGGGACATGAAACCAACCATCCACCTCATCAGCCTACCTACAAACCCACTGATGGCTGGACAAGACGTTTTATAACATTCATCTATTATGCATGCCCAGCACCGAGTGAATTTTCACTCGAATCCCTTTGTTTTTAAAGTGGGTTATATTTAAAAATTCCAATTAAAAAAAATGTGATGAAATCTTGTCAAGTCAAGAATGATCATATTTTAGGAGGCTTTTTAGAGTCCTGATCTCGTGGCAAGGTAAGATCTCCTCCGGTCTCTAAAAGCATTAGTTGTAATGGTGGACCATTTTGCTCACAATTAATAGAGTTCCCCGAGAGACTCGGGAGCCTATAGACTTGTGGAAATACTGAAGCAGCCTTCAGGCAGCTGAGTAGAGGTGGCTTTCCTTCCCGTCACTCACATTTGTCGTAATGGCACAAGAGCCTCAGTGGCTATTCCCCAATGCTCGGCGCGTGTATGTGAGTGTGTGAATGTCTGTGTGTGAGCCCACTGCCCCGAGCATGTCTCATTTCAAAGTGCTGTCACTCCCTGCTTCCTGCCATCTATTAACACCCACCATTATCATGCTAATCTACATTGTATGATTACATAAAGTAATTTATGCACAGTTCTATTCTATGGCTGCACAGAGATGCGTGCTCCTATTGTTAAATGTTATATATATATATATATATATATATATATATATATATATATATATATATCTTACGATCGTGGTGCTCCTTTTCCCCCTGCTTCTTGTGTTTTACAAATCTTGAAACTTGTCAGGTTTCAAGATTTTGCTTTTATCGGCGATATCGATACAAGCTCTTTCGAGTTTCTGCTCCTCCTGCTGAGAAAGTAATAGGTTGGAAAAAAAAACTAGCGGGCCCGTACCGCTTCGATCATGACAAGATTATGAGCTGAGACCACGTTGCTCTCCTCACAGTCCTCCTAAGCTCTGCATAAGAGGGGAAATGGCAAGAATATATGTTGTGTGGAAAGCAGAGGGCAAGAGATGAGTTCTCTTCCTCATTTATTCACAGCTAGTGGAGTAATTAGGAATGCAGAGGGCTGTTAAATTAAAACTGAATTGCACTTATTAACATTTTAACTACCAACCCCACCCTCTTTAGGCACTAAACAAGGACAGTTTCAGCTCTAATATGCCTGAAGAATCCCGCTGAGGGGACCCTTTATGTATCTCTAAAACAAAGACCTTCTTTAAAGTAAGATCTCCCTTTTGTTTAAACAACCAAGCATTTAACATTCACTGTAATATGCCAAGGCCTTTTGCATGCTGTCAGGAGACACACCGCCAGAGCTTCTCAAACTCTTTGGTTAATGGAACACTATTTGTGGTCCGATTGGATAGCTAATGGTGGTCCCTTTGAGGGTAACTCTCCAAATTAAATAGCATGGATTCACATCTGTCAGACAAAACCAGGAGGCTCTTTGTAATCAATGACCCAAACCAAGAGAGAATCCATGGGTGGGAGGTATGTGGGGTTGGAGGAGGGTGGGGGTGGGCTCCTCTATGATGGTAGCAACCATGTGGAGTCACCAGGGACATAAAGCCAGCTCACCTGCACTAACAGCCACTGTACAGGGCTTTGTGGAGCATTGTGGTACCTGGGCGGGAGCACCAGCAGGGTTAATTTGAATATTTATAGAACAGGTCAAACTACTTAAGCCTGGCTCCAATTCATAATGCACTATTGCAATGTAGTAAACTGTAAAGGGAATTCTTGTTTTTCCTGTGTAAACATTGCCGTCGGTGTTGTGTTAAAATGTTGAACCCCATTAATTTTATCACTCCCCCTCTCTTGTTTCTCTACGTCTTTAAATTTTGTTTGGAGGAGAGAGTAGCGAGACCTCCCGCTGTTGTGGAGAATTTCCTCTCGTTGTTAATTTTCCCTGCTCCATATGGCGCCACAGACACTTCACCTGCAGGCTGTAGCAGGCCGAACGGCAGCCAGCAGACATCCTCAGGCTCAGGCTGTCATTTACACAGGCCTGTGCATCTGTCTGAGCGGAGCAGAACACGACAGAACAGAGACAGCTCTTCCCCTCACATCACACAGCCTGGGACCGCGAGCACCATCCACCTGACAAAACCACTTGCACCCTCTCTGACATTGAAATACGGCAGAGGTTGCAGGTTAGGACAAGACTCTTCTCAACAGTGGGCTCGCTTTGAGTGTGCCCTCTCTACCAGTTTGGGAAAGTCAACTTGTAACAAAGCCAATAAATTTGTGCCAAGTGTGTGTCTGTATGTATGTCTGTGTGTGTGTGTGTGTGTGTGTGTTCATTTTGCTGTATGTCTATCGCTGTGTATGTGTGTGGCTTTACTGTGAATAAAAAAGTGCACGTGACTGTGCGTGTGTATGTGTGTGTGCCCGTGTGTTTGGTGGCTTGCAGTTTGCCCATGGCAGAGCCACGGAAGAGAGGGTTTCATCCTGGCTTGTCATTGATTAGAGAAGGGTCTTTAATTCCATCTCACCCCATGTTGTGATTCATTTGCATTCTGTGTCAGGAGGTAATGGGGTTTTGCTCTATGGTTTGCTCTGAAAATCTTAAAGATGTGGTCTAATGTGCACGCAGCCGCTAGCAAAGAGCTTCCTGATTTATTGTAGCCGTCGTTTCTACTTGTGTTTTTTCTTCTTCTTCATCTTTGACGAGGGCTTTGTGTCCCCCAAACAGCACTGAGGAATGAGAGCTGCCGAAGCCAGAGACAGACGGGATATTTGCCATGATTATTTCTTCGTATCGTTTACAAGCAGAGCTGAGAAACATCTGAAATGGAGTTGGAGTTGTCTGTTTACCCTATGGTTGACTCGTGCTGCACATCAGCAAATAATACACATTAGCCTGTGTAGTGCCTCTAGACATTATGTTTGCCTTGTGCAACACTGATTTATATTTAACTTTATTTAACCTTTGTTCGTCCAGGGTACATGGGCTGAACACAGACGCTCATTTTCAGCCTTGCTCTGCTTCACACTTTTAATAAATTTTAGAACAGCTGGCCTGTCATACACTATACAGCCGAATTTGCAGTGAGCCCAGTATTTGTATTTGTATCTGCATTTGTTGAGGCAGCAAAATTATTTGTTTTTAAAAGTGGAAATAGGCGTAACAATCCTATTTTTGCTTTTATTATTATGACACCTCCACATTAAAGTGTTAAAATAAGCGTTCTTCAATCAACTATTATAATAATTATCAACACTTAAATGCAATATTGGTTTATGGTTTTGATAAACCCAGCAGTAAACATGTATAATCACAGACATCATCGATAATCAGCGTCTACGTCTTCTAAATTGAAATAGTGGCACAGCCACTTTGCAACAACAGCTTTAAATTGCTCTTTTTCTCCAGCCTTATCTGTAAGCACAGCGTGTAGGTGAACTAGCTAGCGCTACACTGCCAGAGCTAACGTAGGCTAATCTCCGCGTCAAACTCCGATTATACATATTGCAAGTCCGACAGGAAAACAAAAGACAAGTGAAGTTATAATAAACTACCTCCACAAACCAGTTAAGGTAGTAGCGAATCTGCGTGTAGGTAGTAGCGAATCTGTTCTAGGGATTAGTCACATCCTAAAAGTGTCACGAGTAAAACTAGGCTAACTATGCAGCTAGCTAGCTATAGCATGTCCTCACCTATGTAACGTAATGAGAAAAACTAGGCTAACTACGCAGCTAGCTATCTATAGCATGTCCTCACCTATGTAACGTCATGAGTAAAACTAGGCTAACTACGCAGCTAGCGATCTATAGCATGTCCTCACCTATGTAACGTCATGAGTAGAACTAGGCTAACTATACAGCTAGCTAGCTATAGCATGTCCTCACCTATGTAACGTCATGAGTAAAACTAGGATAACCATACAGCTAGCTAGCTATAGCATGTCCTCACCTATGTAACGTCATGAGTAAAACTAGGCTAACTACGCAGCTAGCTAGCTATAGCATGTCCTCACCTATGTAACGTAATGAGTAAAACTAGGCTAACCATACAGCTAGCTAGCTATAGCATGTCCTCACCTATGTAACGTCATGAGTAAAACTAGGCTAACCATACAGCTAGCTAGCTATAGCATGTCCTCACCTATGTAACGTCATGAGTAAAACTAGGCTAACCATACAGCTAGCTAGATATAGCATGTCCTCACCTATGTAACGTTAGTTGTTGTCCTCCGTGTGTCCATACATCAGTTGCGAGCGCGTCCTACTAAACGTCCCTCTTGTCCATGGGTGAGTGACCGCAATTTGCGAGGGAAAGCCCGCGGCGGCAGGTTTCCCCACGCCGCGGGAAAACCTAATCAAAAAAACAAAATAGTTGCGTAATGTCTCTCTCCCCCCCCCCCCCCCGGCTCTTCCTGTCACGAACACCGGCCATTTGACGTTTTTTCTTCTTCCCGAAAACAAATGTAAACTACTAATAAGACACGTTAGTCCCTATCTAACGGGCCTGACCATCTAGCCGAGCGGTTAGTGATGTCGCCTTGTGGCGCAGTACACCCCGGGTCGAATCCCGCACCGGGCAAGAAAATAACCGGTTACAATAGGAAATCAGGAGAACTACTTGTCATCAGAGGTCATAAGTGCATCTAAAAGCAAAACCAGTGCTAAAGTAAAAGTGCAAAAAAGAGATTTTTTTTTAAATGAGCGAATACAATAAGTGCTAAGAACAAGTAACAGGGTAGTAGTTCTTAAAGAGATTAAAACTGAAATTTGAAAAAGTTTATTGCAAACTAGATAGGCATTGAATAATTATTAGTAGTGCAAACATTCGTCTTCGGAAACAGCCGTGGGAGTCGCAGCGTGCTATTTTTTCCTTTACCGTCCACTCAGCTGCCCTATTTCCGTGAACCTTAAAAGACTCCCGTTCAGGAGGTCTGGATTTCTTGTTAAAACCCTGATGGTGACGGCGGCGGTAGTGGTGATGGGGTTTCCTGGGGAAAGTTGGGGAAAACGTGGTGATAAAATTTGTCAACCGCTGGGGGAGACGGTGTCCAGGGTCACGGCTAAATCTGTGCGCCTCGGGCAGAGGGCTAGCCCATAATTCCGGGACAGACGAGCAGAGAGCTGACCCCGGTACAGCTGAGGCCAAGCCGCGCCGATTTCTGCTCACCCGCAGGATTGTCAATGGGATATAAATGAAGGAGACAGAAGAGATGGGGAGCTCTCTCTCTCTCTCTCTCTCTCTCTCTCTCTCTCTCTCTCTCTCTCTCTCTCTCTCTCCCTCTCTCTCTCTCTCTCTCTCTCTCTCCCTCTCTCTCTCTCTCTTTCTCTCCCCCTCTCTCTCTCTCTCTCTCTCTCTCTCTCTCTCTCTGCTCTGGGCCCGTCTGTGAGGACCGTCTGTGAGTGTCCTTGTGCACTTACTGCTTTCAGCTCCCTTCACTCTCGCCATGCCTGCTCAAAAGAATACCAATGTTCACATAGCTGTGCGTGCTGCTTTTCGTGGGGAGGAGGAAATGTGATTTTAGGGATGGCTTCGTTCTCAAAATGGCTCGGCTGTGGGGAAGAGGCGGCTCAACAAAGAGCGGAAATGAGAAGAAGCGCAGTCCAACGGCCTCCATTGTTTCTGCTCACGTCTTGTTGCTAAAAGAAAGTGCTGTGCCAACATGCAATCACGCTAACACTTCTTACCTATTGCGAGTCGTGGCTCATTCAGCCGATAAATATGGAAATTGAAATGTTTGTGTCGCTGATATGTCAAATTAATCTCATCTAGACGTTCGAATTAAACGAGAAACTGGCACGTATCAGTTTCGGGAGAGTTGAAGTCTTGGAATGCTGAATTAAAAAGGAAATGAGCAGGGAACAAAACTTGCTTTATTATTGCAAATGTTAATGAAAAAATGTTATTGACTTGAACAAATGGAGAATACACCTGGAAATTGTATATTAAAAAAAACCCTTTTCCAATTTCTCTCTCTGTGTAGTTTGCAATTATGGTTATGTCAGCAATAGTGGGGGAATTAATTTTGCGTGCAGACTGATAATGTTTCCCGTGCAAGAGGAATGGATATGGCGTTGGATGGGGGGTCTCTGGGTATTTACAAGGAGGGGAGAGAGCAAAGCTTTATTTAATTGAAAGAATGAATCAATAACAGCGGTGCCTCTTTGTCAGAAAAGCCCTTGCAAAATGAGCAAGTAATTTACTGTGGACAACCCAAGGCCCAAAGGATAGCTGGGTGCAGGACCACCAAGGATAGCCTAGCCAGATACAGCCTTGGCAAATCTGAAGGATGACTTGTTTCATGGACAGTTATCATACAACCAGAGAAATAATCGGTTAAAACCTGATTTAGAAGAATTGGAGGATTATAGACTATTTTATTTGTGTCTGCTAAGCTCAAGTGAAAGGACGTCCTCGTACACCATTTTGTTGTTTTCATTGTTATCGCTCGCCAACTTATTACTGGAGTGTTTGGTTAGCTACCAGAAAATGAGTTTTTCATAAAGTTACGAAGAAAGTCTGCAACCACATCAGAAGGCTCCGTCTACCGTGAAAGGAGACTCCTCCAAATGCATCCATGACTATATGGGAGCTTTTCAGTGTTTTCAGGCTGCCAAGTATCAGGTTGTATGCACTCTCTGGTCTGACTCGTGCATGACTGCACTGACACCACCGATGAGATCCTTTAAGAGAAAACCAGTCTTTAATGTAAATTATTCTTTATGCATATTGGCAAACATCCCAATATGCAAATTCATGTGCTAATTCACAACATGTGATTTCGTTTCAACTTCCGCGCAAATGAGATTTTAATTGAAAGTGAGATTTCCGCGGAGTAGCTCGCTGGAGACGTGCGGCAGGGGAATGGAGCTTTTTCAGTCATTGTTTTAAAAGAGGGGGGGGGGAAGGACGACTTTTCCTTTTTCCAAGCCATTTGCAAAAAAAAAAAAGAAAGAAAGAAAGAAAAGAAAAGAAAAGAAAAGGGTTTTACATATACACATTTTCTCAGCCCCACCCCCATCTCCAGGTTAGCAAAAGACGCGCTGTGAAATTAACATTGCGCTTCATCTGCACGTGCGAGGCGGGGCTATTAACATTAGTGTACGTTCATTATGCTGACGGTGTTAACACGTGCCCGCAGATTGCCACCGGCGGTGCGGCAATTTTCTCTTGGTGATCGTGTCCGAGTGGGTCATTTTGATTACGACACGCTAATTACATATTGCCTCTCGTGCCTGTGCTCCGCGCTCCAGACTCCGGGCTGGCTGGGAGCTTTTACGACTCGGAGGGGAAGGGGAATGGGGAGGGAGAAAAGATCTTTACCTTCCTTCCTGGCGGTTATGTTGCACCCATGCTTCAGTGCTTCCCTTTAAACTTCCCAAATTGTGTTTCACAATAAATAGATGCCCAAGCCTTTAACTGCCAGTATTAGATTAGACGCCATTAGATGTAATAGAAAATTCGCCCCCAGTAATATTATCACAAGAGTTTGAGGCGTTTGATTAATCTGACCTCATTTTATTGAATTAATGATCCCCCCCCCCACTCTGCTGTAAAGACGTTGTGTACTATAAGCTAATGCTGTTTTCTCCCCCCATCCTCCCTCCCCCCGCCCGCCCCTTCCTCACTCCCATTCATCCTCCGCTGTTATTGCCATGCATTGTTGATGAGGTGAGTCGCCGTCTTATGTGCTTTCACTCCTAAAGTCATTCCTAATGGACTGGAAACCTTATATTTTGTTTCCTAATGAAGCACAGGAGTGGCAGATAGCTTCACTCCGGCTGCCCTATGGCTGCCTGCAGGCGCGAGCCACTGCCCTGGCTGCTCGCGCCTCTCCGAGGGAGGCAGCGGGGCCCGCGGGTTCGCGTGCGCGAGACATCCTATACGCTCCGATGCATATGCACGGACACGTCATAGTATCCCTAACAAATAACATGGGTGCCCTTTTTCTTCTTCGTCTTCTTCTTCGTCTTCTTCTTCGTCTTCTTCTTCTTCTCCTTCTTCTTCTTCCTCTTCTTCTTCTTCTGGGAGGGAATCACTCGTAGAAATGATTTGGAGCGATCAGAATCAAGATGGCAACGGGCTTTTTGAGCCGTCGTCCTTCGTACAGCGGCGGCGTCGTCGAGTCTTGTCCGCGCATTAAACTGGGGGGGGGGGAAGGGGCCCTGTTGCTGAGGATAACCCGGTCAGCGTTATACTATATCCCTCCCCGTGTTAGCGTACCTGTACCTCACACGCCAATCACCGCTCTGCAAGGCACGCGGCGGTGGCCCCATTCACCGCTAACGGCGCGGTGCGGTGCGGTGATAGCGGGTCTGTGCACCGTGGATAGCGATCGGAGCTATTCTGAGCCGGGGCTTTAGAGCAAGGTCACTTTTAAAACAAAATGTCTCCACCGCAATGTAGGTCACAGCGCACTCCGGCACTTTCCGAGAAACTTCCCTCTTCTGCCACGGCTTATAATTAAACACACACAATTATCCCAAATTTAATGGGATTCCGGAACCAGCCTTTTATTTAAGAGGTAATGAATAATATTTTAATTGCTTATGTAACCGTGGGATCGAAATGTGCTCCTCTCATCACGTGTAATTACTATAAGATTCTGCGAGGCTCGGTGTGATGCCGAGAGAAGGTGATCAATAGGTAACAAGTGCGGTACGGCGTGTCTTTTGTTTCTGGCTTTAAGGTAACGCGTGTGACAGTTGCTAATTGTGAAATGATCCAGGATAGGAGGGGGGGTGAAATAGCCAGACTTAAGACATATGGAGGACGTCGTATTGTTTATTGATGCCTGTAATTAATGATATAATGCGTGCCACTGAAGTAGGTTGACCTCTGAACCGGTCGTTATTCAGAGTGTAGCGGCATCAATCAAGCTGTTCTTTTCTCTTTTCTCAGGTCTATTTCTGTACGCCCCCCCTCAGGGACACACAGAGCACCCACTGTATCCTCATTTGTATTCGGCTGACCGAGGCCTTGGCCAGAGTGATGTAGATCTCTGTTTTACCAACGGCGTCGCATAGCGCATGTATGAGGATTTTACAAGATGCTGAAGCACTAAGACTGTAGGAGCCCATCTCTGCATGCTAAAGCACTAAGACTGTAGCAGCCACCTCTGCATGCTGAAGCACTAAGGCTGTAGGAGCCACCTCTGCATGCTAAAGCACTAAGACTGTAGGAGCCACCTCTGCATGCTGAAGCACTAAGGCTGTAAGAGCCCATTTCTGCATGCTGAAGCACTAAGACTGTAGGAGCCCATCTCTGCATGCTAAAGCACTAAGACTGTAGGAGCCCATCTCTGCATGCCGAAGCACTAAGGCTGTAAGAGCCCACCTCTGCATGCTAAAGCACTAAGACTGTAGGAGCCATCTCTGCATGCTGAAGCACTAAGACTGTAGGAGCCCATCTCTGCATGCTAAAGCACTAAGACTGTAGGAGCCATCTCTGCATGCTGAAGCACTAAGACTGTAGGAGCCACCTCTGCATGCGGAAGCACTAAGGCTGTAAGAGCCCACCTCTGCATGCTAAAGCACTAAGACTGTAGGAGCCATCTCTGCATGCCGAAGCACTAAGACTGTAGGAGCCCATCTCTGCATGCTAAAGCACTAAGACTGTAGGAGCCATCTCTGCATGCTGAAGCACTAAGACTGTAGGAACCCATCTCTGAATGCTGAAGCACTAAGGCTGTAGGAGCCCATCTCTGCATGCTGAAGGACTAAGACTGTAGGAGCCATCTCTGCATGCTGAAGCACTGAGACTGTAGGAGCCATCTCTGCATGCTGAAGCACTAAGGCTGTAGGAGCCCATCTCTGCATGCTAAAGCACTAAGACTGTAGGAGCCATCTCTGCATGCTGAAGCACTAAGACTGTAGGAACCCATCTCTGAATGCTGAAGCACTAAGGCTGTAGGAGCCCATCTCTGCATGCTGAAGGACTAAGACTGTAGGAGCCATCTCTGCATGCTGAAGCACTGAGACTGTAGGAGCCATCTCTGCATGCTGAAGCACTAAGGCTGTAGGAGCCCATCTCTGCATGCTGAAGCACTAAGACTGTAGGAGCCCATCTCTGCATGCTAAAGCACTAAGACTGTAGGAGCCATCTCTGCATGCTGAAGCACTAAGGCTGTAGGAGCCCATCTCTGCATGCTGAAGCACTAAGGCTGTAGGAGCCCATCTCTGCATGCTGAAGCACTAAGACTGTAGGAGCCCATCTCTGCATGCTGAAGCACTAAGACTGTAGGAACCCATCTGTGAATGCTGAAGCACTAAGGCTGTAGGAGCCCATCTCTGCATGCTGAAGGACTAAGACTGTAGGAGCCATCTCTGCATGCTGAAGCACTAAGGCTGTAGGAGTCCATCTCTGCATGCTGAAGCACTAAGACTGTAGGAGCCCATCTCTGCATGCTGAAGCACTAAGACTGTAGGAGCCCATCTCTGCATGCTGAAGCACTAAGACTGTAGGAGCCCATCTCTGCATGCTGAAGGACTAAGTCTGTAGGAGCCCATCTCTGCATGCTGAAGCACTAAGACTGTAGGAGCCCATCTCTGCATGCTGAAGGACTAAGTCTGTAGGAGCCCATCTCTGCATGCTGAAGCACTAAGGCTGTAGGAGCCCATCTCTGCATGCTGAAGCACTAAGGCTGTAGGAGCCCATCTCTGCATGCTGAAGCACTAAGATTGCAGGAGCCCATCTCTGCATGCTGAAGCACTAAGGCTGTAGGAGCCCATCTCTGAATGCTGAAGCACTAAGATTGTAGGAGCCCATCTCTGCATGCTGAAGCACTAAGACTGTAGGAACCCATCTGTGAATGCTGAAGCACTAAGGCTGTAGGAGCCCATCTCTGCATGCTGAAGGACTAAAACTGTAGGAGCCATCTCTGCATGCTGAAGCACTAAGGCTGTAGGAGCCCATCTCTGAATGCTGAAGCACTAAGATTGTAGGAGCCCATCTCTGCATGCTGAAGCACTAAGACTGTAGGAACCCATCTGTGAATGCTGAAGCACTAAGACTGTAGGAGCCCATCTCTGCATGCTGAAGGACTAAGTCTGTAGGAGCCCATCTCTGCATGCTGAAGCACTAAGGCTGTAGGAGCCCATCTCTGCATGCTGAAGCACTAAGGCTGTAGGAGCCCATCTCTGCATGCTGAAGCACTAAGATTGCAGGAGCCCATCTCTGCATGCTGAAGCACTAAGGCTGTAGGAGCCCATCTCTGAATGCTGAAGCACTAAGATTGTAGGAGCCCATCTCTGCATGCTGAAGCACTAAGACTGTAGGAACCCATCTGTGAATGCTGAAGCACTAAGGCTGTAGGAGCCCATCTCTGCATGCTGAAGGACTAAGACTGTAGGAGCCATCTCTGCATGCTGAAGCACTAAGGCTGTAGGAGTCCATCTCTGCATGCTGAAGCACTAAGACTGTAGGAGCCCATCTCTGCATGCTGAAGCACTAAGACTGTAGGAGCCCATCTCTGCATGCTGAAGCACTAAGACTGTAGGAGCCCATCTCTGCATGCTGAAGGACTAAGTCTGTAGGAGCCCATCTCTGCATGCTGAAGCACTAAGGCTGTAGGAGCCCATCCCTGCATGCTGAAGGACTAAGACTGTAGGATTCCATCTCTGCATGCTGAAGCACTAAGGCTGTAGGAGCCCATCTCTGCATGCTGAAGCACTAAGGCTGTAGGAGCCCATCCCTGCATGCTGAAGGACTAAGACTGTAGGAGTCCATCTCTGCATGCTGAAGCACTAAGGCTGTAGGAGCCCATCTCTGCATGCTGAAGCACTAAGGCTGTAGGAGCCCATCTCTGCATGCTGAAGCACTAAGACTGTAGGAGTCCATCTCTGCATGCTGAAGCACTAAGGCTGTAGGAGCCCATCTCTGTGCCTCTCACTCAGAGAGAGAGAGACCAAAGAGTTGTCCTCCTCGGCTGACTTTGGTGTATCTGCTGCTCCTCTTTGTCTTGCCAAATTGACTTGACTTGCCAGCCGGGGCATGGAAACAACATGTATATTTACTCAACCTACAGATGTGCTAAGTGATTTATTTTTGCAATGACAGGCGGGGCTCAGTGGTCTCACTCGCCCGCTCCCGTCGTCGTAAGCCGCCTTAATGACGGCATGAATGTCCGCCGTTGGATGGGATGTTGGCTAGATTGTCTGGCTATCTGGTCGGAAGGACACGCAACACTGCCCAGCCTGGGGTTTAGAAGTGCCGCCGTGCGTCTGTGTGTGTGTGTGTGTGTGTGTGTGTGTGTGTGTGTGTGTGTGTGTGTGTGTAGCAGGGGTGATGATGTACCATCCCAGTAAATGTGTGAGGCTCTTCTGAGCAGCGGTCTATTAGAATAAGTCATTCCATTGTTAATTTAAATGGCACAATACATCACTCTCAGGTAGCAGAATGGTGTGAGCAGGGGAGAGAGAGAGAGAGAGAGAGAGAGAGAGAGAGAGAGAGAGAGAGAGAGAGAGAGAGAGATGCCATGGGGTGTTTCTTTCATATCAAATGAAATTGAATCCCACTTTACCTCGCACCTACCGTTTCTCAAGCAGCTCCCGGGCTATTAATGTAACACAGGAACAGGATTGGCTCAGTCTTTCACTTCTTTAATTTCACTGTAGCAGCCACACGTTAGGTCTTTGTCTCATTGCTGATCCCTGGCTTATCTATTGTGTTGTCTTTATCCCGCCTCTGGTCCACTGTGGCTGTGTGTTGTGTTATTGGGTCAGGTGAATCTATCAAGGACAGCGAGTTGGGCAGTTCAGACACCAGGGGATAATTACCGGGTGATTGGTGTCCTCCCGCGTGCTGCTCTAACTGTCTTTGTCTCCTCTCCATTAGCCCTTTTCTTACATAAAGCCACACAGTGTCCGCCGCTGGAAGTCAACCAAAGGCTTCTTAGTCCCGGGATTGCGGCCCCCGCCCCGGCCAATCTCTGGGGGGGTCCCCCTCTAAACAGCTGTGTGGGTTTCATAGAAAACACGTGCAAGGCTGTTTACAGATGTTGGTGGACTTATTTACACCAGCAGATTGGCTGGAACGCAGGACAGAGCAGAGTTCAGTCCCGTCTCGCTCCCTCCGTCGCTATTATTAGCTTAACTTTCTCCCGTACGCAATTCATCACGGTTATCTCCCACTTCCTGATCCTCTTGCATGCGTTTTCTGGGTCACAGCGATGGGCTCTCACGTGGAAAGAAGGCCGGCTGAATCAATTCTTGTGTCAAATTAGCCAAAGTCATGTTTGACTCATTGTAAAGCTTTTTTTTCTTCATGGTATGTGTGCTTTTCAAAAGTTAGCCATGATGACCTTGAGAGCGTCGTTCTCCGCCCAGGCAAGGGGTCCCCCCCCCCCGCAGGGGTCCCCCCCCCCTTGATCCCTAGTGCAGACAGGCATGGTCGCAGGCCCCTCTCACGTGCACGTGATGTTGACGGCGATCACTGGTCCTCCTGCTCAGCTATTCAGTCGCAGCCGGTGACTTTCAGAGCTGTCCGCAGAGCGCCGGTGGGCAGTTTCAGCACTGAGGACAGCTCCTCCGCAGAGACCGCGGCGGCCTCCTCTCGGAAGACACTCGCCTCGTCCCCAAATGGTGACAGGGGGAGAGACGAGAGCGAGCTGATCGCCACGGTTTTGCTCTTCACGAGGCCACGAGTGTGCGTGCGCGCGCGCGCGCGTGCGCACGTGTGTGCGTGCGGGCAGTCCATGTACTCACCCACCCACATACACATACACATACACATACACATACTCATACACATATACACATATCATCCACGCAGAGCCATTCTATCTGTATGGAAATTTGGGCTCCACAGCTGGAATCCCACAAAGCACTGTCATCTACTAATAGTTATTATCTCTTTGGCCTGCTCCCTCACAAAAACCCAGCGACACAAGCACATCGCATCTTTATGGTAATGCGCTACGATACTGCCTCAAGCTACAATGAATAGAGAGCTTTGTTATCATTACTATAATTCCCATTCTCACTTGAGTCCTCATTACACTGTAGAAACTGCTTGCTGGCTGCATGCAGACGTCCTCTCGTTTCTCTCTCTGAGGTCCACCTATAGGATTAGATGCCGAGGCACAACGAACTTGGCGCTTCCCGAATACAGCCAGAGAGGACGGGGAGGGGACTAAAGCCAGCAGTTGTCGTGATGAAGGGTCACCGGAGAACAGCGGTATGTGATGGATGCAAGAGAAAGTGCTCAACTGGGCATGGCTGTATAAATCAAGACGGCGGACGCCTCAAAATCTATAACTCGTTCTCATTGGTCGGCCCCGTCTCACCGATCTGCGTACAAATAGCACGATATGACGCTTTGCGTGCAAGTGCATGCGCCAAAATCCAATTTGTGCGTGCAGATGACACGCAGAGCCTCTCCATTCACTCCTGCAGGAGAGCTGACGCCTTGGTAACGGAATGGATGCAGAACGTCTCCGTAGCTCTGACGCTTTAGTGAGGGACCAGACGGGGGATGTTACGACCATCTTCTTTTACGCACAGTGTTCCCGGGGGGGGGGGATGTCTTGGCGGTTTCCTGCAGAGATTTGCCCGCGAATAAAGAGCTGAGTGGGCAGACCACTCACCTTACTATTCTTGTTCATTCATGCGAGAGGTAAAGGTGAGAGGGAGACAGAGAAGGGGGAAACATCCTTCCTGATGTGATTCATACCAAGGCCAGTGGGGGGGGGGCAACATGTCACACTGAGGCATCGGGCAACAGCTGACCTATCCCTGCACACACACACACACACACACACACACACACACACACACACACACACACACACACACACACACACACACACACACACACACACACACACACGTTTTCAGGTGTTCTTCAGTATGCACATGGTTAAGTCAGGGGGTGCTCAGGGGGGTCCCCATTGGGCGTGGTGTTCCGCAGGGCCGGTACAGGGTACCGAGGAAGAGCAGGAGACGTGGACCGACCCTCGCCGTGGTGGCTTTGTCTCCTTGTCGCTATCCAAGAATGCCCGCGCGAGGCCCTCTAGATTTGAACGCAGCGTTAATTGCGGAGTGATTGGCATGGCTCTTCCTGCGCAGGCTGCGTCCTACTCTTGAAGGCTCTCCTCGGAGCGCCGTCATTGTCACACAGCCTTTTAGCACCTTTGTTCCCGCTCTTCCCTCAGGACCTGACAGCTCAGGACTGGCAGATGAGTCCCTGTCTGTGACAAAAGGGTGCCTACACCCTACACCCAGACTCATTTGATGCGGTGATGACCCCCCTCCTCCTCCTCCTCCTGACCCCCCCTCCCTTTCAGAAACACACCGCTCCCCATGTGCTCCTTCATCTACTCTCTCTCACACACACACACACACATATACAGATTCAAACACGCGTCCTGTCTCGCTCTCCCTTTCTCTTTCTCTCGCTCTCTCTCTCTCTCTCTCTCCCTCCCTCTCTCTCACTCTCTCTCACTCTCTCTCACGCACACACACACACACACACACACACACACACACACACACACACACACACACACACACACACATACACACACACACACACAAACCTATATACAGATTCAAACACGCGTCCCCTCTCTCTCTCTCTCTCGCTCTCTCTCTCTCTCTCTCCCTCTCTCTTTCTCTGTCTGTCTCTCTCTCTCTCTCGCTCTCTCTCTCTCTCTCTCTCTCTCTCTCTCTCTCTCTCTCTCTCTCTCTCTCTCTCTCTCTCTCTCTCTCTCTCTCTCTCTCTCTCACACACACACACACACACACACAAACCATCACACACACACATATACAGATTCAAACACCCGTCCTCTCTCTCTCTGTCTGTCTGTCTCTCTCTCTCTCTCTCTCTCTCTCTCTCTCTCTCTCTCTCTCTCTCTCTCTCTCTCTCTCTCTCTCTCTCTCTCTCTCTCTCTCTCCCTCTCTCTCTGGACACATAAAGCAGTGCACTGCCACATTCCCTCTTGTGAGATGAAATGTGCCGTTTAGTGATGGAAGACGTGGGGGTCAGGACCCAGGGGTGGGCTTTCGGGAGACAAATCAACACCAGAGCGATGTCTTGTTTACACATTAGCAAAGCCTTCAGCAAGTGTCCCTTCCTTCACCGCCTCTCTGCGGCGGCTTCCGGGTCTTCTCCGGTCCTCGTAGGGTCCCTTTCATTGTCGGGCTGGAACAAAACTGTGGACATGGCGGCCACCGGGGCTCCAAACTGTCGGGCTGGCGTCTTGATCGGGGGTCTGCATTGGTACTGCAGACAGGGAGTCGTTTGCAATAAGTACCTCGCTGTTGGCCAGCTTCGGAAGAGGATGCTGACTCACTGGGTCAAGGCTCGCACGCTAAAGGGATCCAGAATATTTAGCCGACTCTGCTTGTTTTATCACTAACTTTAAACAGTACATCATTAAACGCCCCCCCCCCACACCACCACCACCGCCACCACCACCACGCTTTCTCTCTCCTCGGTCTTTTAAATCGTACGTACACTCTCACTCTCACCTTTTCCTTACGGACAGCCCAATTTTTTTTTTTAGAGTGAATACAATCAGGCTATGACCTAATAAAGCCTAAACCACACACACATATGCACGCGCACGCTCACGCACACACACACACACACATATATATACTATATGCTGCATTTTTCCAATATTATCTTGTGAGGTGATGACCAACTACTTATTATAATTGCTTTGCACATTCTTTTTAATTTTCAAGCTTATTAATCATATGTAGGGTTATTTAAGAATGCATAAATTAATCTTGGCTTAAACAGCCTATCAAAGCCTCAAAACAATTAAAGAGTAAGGTGAGATTTCCCCGGGGCTGCCACTTTTATTTTAATAGAGTGTTCAGGTGATTATCATACTTTGATGCCACGCTGTGATTAATGCAGACACACTTTTCAGACGAGCTGCTCTCTCTTTCTCCTCCTACCCAGGGTGGTGGCAGCGTGACCTCGGAGGCTCCTGCCGTCTGGTTTAGGCTGAGGTGGGGGGCGCACGGCAGCTGTGCAACATCAGCATTGTGCGGACATTTCTACCCTTTTTTAAGTCCAATTTTGTATTATTGCACTATCATTTTTTTAACGATTAATTGTTTAAAAAACGCGGCAAGACAGACGACGGAGTCACGTGACTTAAGAGCTGGCTGAAATCGATAATAATCATCATTTTAGGCCAGCCGGATTTGATCATATTATACTTGCAAACTTTGATCTTAATCTAATCCCAACCAATTAGGTTGTTTACCACGGTGTGATGCTAAGCATTATTAAATGATCGCCATCGATCATCTCCAATGGGCGCGTTCAAACATCGGGACGTCTTGCGGGGGGGGGGGGGACTCAAACTTTGGGGTCACCGCCTCCAGTGTTGAGACACGTGTGAAACTGGGGAACCGTTTCCCGCTCCTGGGTTTGTGTTTTTTTTCCGATGTGGATATCAGCACAGATTTTATTACAGCGAGCCTAATAGCACGTCCACACTCCCAATTAAAGTCGATTTGTAATTGACATTATGATAATAACCGCCGCGCGCGACGGAGATAACGGTAACGGCCAGCCCTGATTTGTGAATTTGTGTTGCAACACAATTTGAACTGACATCAACTTTGGATAATGTTTAATTTAGAAACATGTGAAAGAGTAAAAGCGGTGTTAACAGGCCTTGCGTGAAAACTTGAAGTCGCTGCTGAGACCACCTTACTCATTTACTTATATACTGCTGTTATAAAAACATAATTATAGCGCGCGCTATATCCCCTCGCTCGCTGCTTATTTAGATTCAACAAGATACATTGTAGCCTAATGATGACTGTTGGGGAGTAGAATAACAAGATACATTGTAGCGTAATGATAATTGTTGGGGAGTAGAATAACAAGATACATTGTAGCCTAGTTGTTGGGGAGTAGAATAACAAGATACATTGTAGCCTATGACTGTTGGGGAGTAGAATAACAAGATACATTGTAGCCTATGACTGTTGGGGAATAGAATAACAAGATACATTGTAGCGTAATGATAATTGTTGGGGAGTAGAATAACAAGATACATTGTAGCCTAGTTGTTGGGGAGTAGGATCGTCAGCAAGTCCATTTACCCCCATCAGTTTTGCACACGGGGCTTTGCGCTTAAAAAAAAAAGAAGAAGCATTAAAGCCAAGGCTTGACTGTCTAATATAGAAAGTTACGCGCAGAAGTGGCTTTAAAGCGCAAGGTGGTCGGCAGGTTTATCCTCGACTTATACGTTTCCCTGTGAAGGTGGTGGTGGGGGTGGGGGGGTCAGGGGTATAGGTCACAAAGGAAAAGCCTTTCGAGCAGCTGCTCGTTGTCAAAAGGCGCAAACTGGTAAACAGTGGATGCGTGGGAACGCAGCACATGACGAAGGCCCGTACACGACTCCCTACACATACATAATGGGCCCTGGGTCCCTGCTGCTGCTGCTGCAGCGCATTGCCCACCCTTCTACAACCCCTGCCATGCATTATGTCAATAATGGGGTTTTTTTTTCATATGCAGGATAGTTAAGGAAACCTTTTTTTTATCCATATCGGTTTTAATATAAATGTGTTTAAAGGGGTCGTTTAAATGTTACGCTATGAGGTTTTTTTTTACATGCCAGTTTTCTATTTGGGACTACTGTACTTTTGGAGATTTGGGATCATAACTTTTGAAAACAAACGCAACACAAACGAAAATGGGCATCGCTTCTGCAGACTGCGTGTGCGTCGGGAAGCGTCTTGCTCCAACTTCTGCTGTCACTTGATCGCTGTCGGTGTCGTAGAGAGGGTTGTACCATAGGCTGTGTGGGTATAGCGCACACACACACACACACACAAGCGCGCGCGCACACACACGCACGCACTGCGTGCACGCACGCGCGCAGTGGGCTCGAAGCGGGGATAAAAAGCTTCAGCAAGCGGGAGGGAGGCGGTATTAGACAAGCATTGCGTCAGGGTTGCAAACCAAATATTTCCTACCAGCGGGACTACGCAGAGCTCCAACGTGTCTTGGCTAGACCCCAATTTTCTGGTCGCCTGACGGAGTCGCGAGGCTTTTGAAACGCGTTAAAGGTGAGTTTCGGAAACCGATAATTACAAAGTCTGACGATTCGCCAACATCTGAATTGCGGAGAACTGCGTCCTGCGACCTCCTGTCCGGGCTCTAGAGATCACCGCTGGTCTGCATGAAGCCCTCCGCCAGCTAGAGGATCTATTCTGATAACAGTTAAAATACTGAAGCTGAGGAATAGCCGCAATTAGAGCAGTGATGTGGTCAGTCCAGTTCATACGTCGCGATTAATTAAATCTTTAATCAGCATTGTCCTCGCGGACGCTGCTCCACGCACTGCTTAAAACAAAATAAACCCAGCTATACTGAAGAACTAAGTTTGCATGTTAATCTGATGTGTTTCTGAGCCTCTTATAACTAGATATGCTCGTGCTCAATACTACCTGTTTTTTCATCCTGAGCTCAAAATAGCGCAGTGGGTGAACTACATCGATGTAACGAAATTAGCAAAGCATGTCAACCTAAAGCGCATCAAAAAAGAGAAAAAAATATAATTATTATTGTTGTTGTTGTTATTTGGAGTGGCCGTTGCAGCATTGACAGGAACACCGCTGTTAACATAATACATGTGTCTTTGCAGCCTCCACGGGCTTTCAGGGATGGAGTCGGTACCTGCTGGGCGAGACTCGAGCCCTCCGACCTCCAAACAAGAACTTTCGTACCCCAACGCCAACTTGAAGCCCAACCAGGTCAGCGAGACGGTCCTGTACGGAATACCCATCGTGTCGCTGGTGATAGACGGCCAAGAGAGGCTTTGCCTCGCGCAGATCTCCAACACACTCCTGAAGAACTACAGCTACAACGAGATACACAACAGGCGCGTGGCGCTGGGGATCACGTGCGTGCAGTGCACCCCCGTGCAGCTGGAGATCCTGAGGCGCGCGGGCGCCATGCCCATTTCCTCCCGGCGCTGCGGGATGATAACCAAGCGAGAGGCCGACAGACTCTGCAAGTCGTTTCTGGGGGCCCACGCGCCGCCGAAACTTCCGGAAAACTTCGCCTTCGACGTGTCCCACGAGTGCGCGTGGGGGAGTCGCGGCAGCTTCATCCCAGCCAGGTACAACAGCTCCAGGGCCAAGTGCATCAAGTGCTCCTACTGCAACATGTACTTTTCGCCCAACAAGTTCATATTCCACTCGCACCGCACGCCCGAGTCCAAGTACACGCAGCCGGACGCGGCCAACTTCAACTCGTGGAGGCGCCACCTCAGACTCACCGACAAAAACGCCGCCGACGACGTGACGCACGCGTGGGAGGACGTAAAGGCCATGTTCAACGGCGGGAGCCGCAAAAGGACGCTGCCGGTGAGCGGGTCGGGATCTCACTCGTCGTTGAAGCCGCAGGGGCCCGGCGTGTCCGGGGACTCGCCCGAGGCTCCCCCCAAGATCATCCGCTGCGAAGAAAACCGGGTGGGTCTGAACATAACCAACACCCGCAGCTACCCCGTCATCCCCGTGCCCAGCAAGAGCTTCGGCATGCTGCAGAAGATCCCGCCGCCGCTCTTCCCGCATCCCTACGGATTCCCGGCCTTTGGCCTGTGTCAGAAGAAGGAGGACAGCGTGATGGGAGAGCAGAGCAAGCCCAGCCTGTCCAGCGTCCTCTGGCCGGGCACCAAGGACAGCGCATATCACTCCTTCCCCATGTTCTGGCCCGCAGCGGGCACTTTACCCATGCCGCCTTACCACCAGCCTCAGCCCAAACCCCCCTCGGAGCTTTTATGCCCGCCCAGGCCAATGGATCTGGACCTTTCCGAGCACAGCGACCGCAGCACGGACGCGTCGAAGGACAGCGCGGCCGACAGCGAGCGATGCTCCAGCACCCAGTCCACCCGCAACGAGGAGGACAAGTCGGGGGACGAGGCGAGGCCGGTGGAGAGCGTGACCCCGACGCACCGGAAGATCAGCTACGTGTCCGCCTTCAGGCCCGTCATCAAGGACGCGGACAGCATCGCCAAGTTGTACGGCAGCAGGAGCGCGTTCGGCGGGTCCCGCACGGGCTACCTGTCGCCCGACTTCCTGAGCGAGAGCTCCAGCTACCGGTCCGCGTCCCCGTGCGTGGACAGCGAGGCCGAGCCCGACGTGGACGTCGAGACGAATAAGTCGCCGGACGACGAGGACCCGCGGCCCATGTCGATGTCGTCGGCGTGTCCCCGGACCCCGCACGGCCAGGGCGTCGAGTCCGCGGCCGTGCCGGACGACGCCCAGAGGTTGAACTTGCAGGTGGCGACGTCGTTGGAAGGAGAGCTACAAGGCAAGCAGCTGCCCGAGACACACGTACTGCTCGCACCGGCGTTTGCAGACGTGAGTACAAAAAAAAAAAAACAGAAAAGAAAAGAAAAGAAAAAGAAAAGAAAAGGGCAGATCTCGGCCATCACGGGCGTGCCGCTGCGGGAGGAGTGTTGTGAAATGCGTGTGTGTCCCCGCATGGTGTAGCCCGCCGAACCCCGACACTCTGGGGGGTGCTGACATGTCTTGTTTGTGCTGTGAATGACCGCTTGGTTCCTTTAGGTGTACGCCCCGGAGAGGACCAGTCCCTATCACTTCAGACCTGCCCAGTATCCGCAGCCAAACGGTTAGCCGCCCTCATGCGTCACTTCCTCCCTGCATGTTCCCTATATAGGCCTACAAACAGGAAACGCAATTTAAACAACAGCAGCAACAATGTTCCTTGTCTCCTGTCCAGATGACGGCGCCAGTAAAGAGGAGCCGTCTTCCACGGTGGAGGAGATAGAGACGAAACCCCACGAGGAGCAAAGAGACGACGACCACCAGCGCGAGGCGGAGGAGACGCACGCGCCCCGCGGTCCGCACACTCTGCCGAAAATATGGCTCGTGATTTGCTACGTCTCTGTTTCACGAGACTGCGTGCTTTTTTTCTTCTTCTTTTTTGTATAAGGTGGCACGTGGGCCCAGCCTATTAAAGGTTAACTGGGGTTTTCTTCTTCTTCTTCTTCTTCTTCTTCTTCTTCTTCTTCTTCTTCTTCCTCTGTGTATTTAGTCGAGGACCCAAAAGCTCGAGCTCTATTGGCGCAGAAAACCGCAGAAGCCCTGGCGAAAGGTAAGGACGCCTGGTCTGCGGGTCTGCGGGTCTGCGGGTCTGGGGTCAAGACTGGTCTACACACAAAGCCGCGGGTCACAATGACGCCAGGGCCGCTCTTCTAATGGGCGCGTTCCGCTACTACTACTGTCAACAACAACAACAACATCAACAATACTACTACTACTAGTACTACTGATAATAATAATAATAATAATTTAGGTTCTTACTTTTCATTAATATTTGGCCTCTTTCGTACAAACGCTTCAATGTAACGACGCTGCTGGCTGCCTTGATATCAGAAGTGTCCGGTGATATAGCTGACTTATTATCTAACACGCGTTAAAACTGCCGAGACATGTTTATTCTAGCAACGAGTGACATTTGACAAGTTAACTAGAGCTTTTTATCGTTCGTTTGTTTTGTTTTTGTTTGTTTTGTTCTGTGGCCTAAATGCTAAGTATAGACTGGCTACCACGTAGGCCCCAGGGCCCAATACGCAAACCTCTTAACGTTACGTGAAAACACATGGCGACGTTTCCTCTCCTGCACAGCCTCTGCCTTCATCGCACACGCGCACGCGCACGCGCATACACGCACGCACGCGCGGTTGAATAATTTAACCAGGCGTTATAAAGCTGCTGCGTGTTAGCTCTATGATACACCACGAGGGCACAAGCAAGCTGCAGTGCGTTGATCATTACGCGCGTGTTCTGGCCCCTCGACCCGGTTCCGAGACCCCCCGGGGTGGTAAAAAGGGGTAGTTGTGTGTAACTGTTCAGACAGAGTAAAATGAGAGCTGGGTATCGGCCCCGCATGTACTGGTGTTGTGCGTTTCCTTGTAGAAGAGCTGCAGAAACAGCTGCTGGAGCAGGTGGAGCTGCGGAAGAAGCTGGAGCGGGAGTTTCAGAACCTGAAAGGTGAGGATTTCTTTCCTCCTCTTGCTCCGCGGACCTGCTCGTTCAGGTCACCCGTTATGATGGCACGCCGGAAATGCCGGGGCGGAGCTCGCTCCCGTGTTTCTACCATACGAAAAGGTCTTTTTAAAGGGACATTCCCCCGAAATAAGCGGCAGTGTTTTGACACTCGTTTATACGTTTATTTCTGCTGGTTTCTGTTTCAGTCTGTGTGGGTTTTTTGTTTGTTTGGTTTTTGTTTGTTTGGTTGTTTTTACAAAGGGTTACCCCATGTGACACAAAAGTTAATTATACACTTATACACATTTTATATATATATATATTTATATATATATATGTGTGTGTATATACATATATATATACATATACACACACATATATATATACACACACACACATATATATATATATACATATATATACATATATAACTTTGTTAAAAGAAACACTCAACAGGGAAAGTGCTCTAGAAATAAGGAACAAAATAATCCAGTGAGTCAAATAAATTCTTTATAAGACAGCACAAGCCTGTGTCATGCCATAAGCAATCTTATGGCATGACACAGGCTTGTGCTGTCTTATAAAGAATTTACTTGACTCACTGGATTATATATATATATATATATATATATATATATATATATATATATATATATATATATATGGTACATAAGAGCAAATGGAAATAAAATTTTAAAAATCAAATGGTAGTTTAAAAAAAATCACTGTCCTCTAGAAATCTTGAGGTTTTTTTTTTATCTTTGTAATATATAACAAACAGTGAAGTGACGTGAGATTCCTTAGTTTTTCTAGACCAGCACACACTCGAACAAAACGAAACGAAACAACAGAGATCAGATATTTTACCATCAAGCTATACCCACACTGATCCGCCACCCATAGGGGCTGGTGCTTTGCCCAAATACCGTGTAAAGACACACGAGCGTTTGTATTTTGGTATCATGTTCGGGCCACTTCCGGGCCAGCCATCGTGTCTTGGCGGGCTGAACACACATCTGGTTTCAACAGATGTGGACTTGACAGCGTCAATCGTGACAGCGACAGGATGTGTACGCTCCCTTATAGTATTTCGGTCATCCAAACTGCAGCAAAAACCCATTCACCGTTTCACCCTCACACTTTCTTTTGACATATTAAGGAGGTGTAGTCGTCTCTTTGCATGTGCCACCCCTCTGCTTTGCCTCCTCCCTGCATGATATCGGGCCATCTCAGTTTATTATAAAGCACATTTTATATGTCTTGGTGTTCCCGAAGAAAGAGAATATCCCGAGATGCAACGAGATAGCAGGAAGTGGAATCAGGTGCACATGGGTGCTCTACTATAGGAGAGCTCACTGTGCTTCCTACAGGGAAGACGTGCAGGTGGCAGGTCTTTGTTATATAAGACATAGATAAAAAAAAAATTTTAAAAACACACAATTTAAACACCGACTCCAACACAAATAATATCAGAGGTAGTTCACCATATCGAATAGGTTTTGTTCCTTTACTTCCCAGGAATCAACGCTGTAAGTAGTTTTGCAGCTGCGTTATTTTTTCTTCTTCTTCTTCTTCGTCGTTTTAATTATTGGATTCTTATATTAATGGTTTGCGTCTTATTATTTGCCATCGAGCTCCAAGCGGTTTCAGGGTTTTGAGAAGCAACCGCTGCTTGGCTGTTTAACACGCCTGTCCGCTAAAACACAATACGGATATCTTTAAAATCACCGGCTGTAAATGTGATTTTTTAGTCAAAGCAAAAATCTGCTAAGGTTTGATCAGATATATTCTCGAAAACGTGTTTTTTTTTAATGAGGAAAAACGTGTCTAAACTGATCGATGTAGATTTTAATTTAATCAAATGAATTGTTTCAGATTTTCATTAAATGAATAATTTTTTTACAAATCATTTTAGCCCTTTACTGGGCTTTGCAAATAAAATCGATTTGACTTGACGTGACTTCTCTAGTTTACCTCTATTTCTTTTAGTGTAGCTGTTGAAACAGTGCCCTCTAGGGACAGAGCCGGGTACTGACCCGTCTGTTGCCACAGGATGAGCGTTATATTATAAGGCCTGTAGACGTCTATCGATCCCCCAAAAATGTATATATATATATATGATTTCATGTGTTTCATCCTCTCTAGATAATTTTGAAGACCAGATGAAAAGGGAGCTTTCCTACAGGGAGGAGATGGTTCAGCAGCTTCATATTGTCAGAGGTGAGAAAAATCAAAGTGAGGAGGGGCCAGTTTTAATGACAGCGACGGACCCCATTTGAAGGGGCATTTCTGCCAACCTGATTGATGACGGCCTATGCTCAAAACTGTCCGACTTGACCAATTCGACAAGAAACACGAGAAACGTGCTCTTTTCAATTTGGAACGAGGTGATCAAGTCGTGATTTAATTAACAACATTTACCACAGACGTGCAGATGTTTATCAAGCAAGGGGCCGTTTAAAGGACAAGAGGGGAAAAAATTAAAACGACAATAAATCAGATCCCATACACACTACGGCTTTGTCTGAATAAATATGATACAAATTACCAGAATTCAAATGTATTTTAAATGTCATGCAGCGGGGGGGGGGGGGGCTGGTGAAGATTTTCAGCAGAAGTCATAAGGTGGCCTGTCTGTTACAGCCAGACAACGAAATAAACGTCCATCGCTGGATACCAGCGACCAATTGCCACACGTCCAAAACGCAGCTCGTTGTTGACGTCATCGCAGATCTTGTCGCATTCTTTGTTTGAGCATGGCCTCGAATCAGTTGATCGATACCAAACTGATTCTCATTCAGTCCCAAATTGAGATAAACACATCACGTGCCCCATTCACGCGAAAGCATATTCTCATCATAATTTGATTTTTACGGATCCCGACTCGCGCGCGCGCACACACACGCACACACACACGCACACACGCTATTTATTGTCTGATCTCTTTCTTCCTAGAAGCTCACGACGCATTACACCACTTCTCGTGCAAGATGCTAACACCGCGCCACTGTACCGGAAGCTGTTCCTTTAAATCTCCTCTACTGCCGCCCTAAACCAGTAAACCTGTAACGGAGAGGGAAGAACAAATAGATTTTTTTTTTTTGAGGACACTGAGATTTAAAGTAGCCTGATCTCCGGCTTTCGTGTAATTTATTGTAACATATTTAACTATGTATCTTCAGACTCAATGTATCATTTATGTAGCCTTCTTGCATAAGGTTGGGCTGTAATTTGTTTTACTGAAATGATTCCATGGATATTTATTTAGTGGCAAAGTGCAATGACATGTATGTACCCTGTAACGGTTAGGTCATCATTTCAGTATGTTGTTGTCACTAGCGGTTGCGAGTATAGCGAATTTATTCCTCCGTAGTCATCGCAAGTATTATCATTTAGCCTACTACTTTTGTTGGGTTTAGTTTTTTTTTTTTTTTTTTTTTTGCAGAACGATAGATTACAGATTTTTTTTTTTGGATTGTATGCACTTTAAACGAAAGATGGAAATTGTCAAAACAGCCTGCATATTGAAATACAACGTGTGTTTGGGGACTGATTTATTTAATAACATGCACCAACCCTTTTGCTATGACACTTTGCAGACACAGGTATTAGTAGGCTAAGTTACACGCGCTAACTTTTTAGTGGCGATATATCCTACTAAGACATCAAATTTCTTCATGTTGTCTAATGGTTTTGACAGCTAATTAATGAATAATTTTAATAAAAGAAATATGAAATCTTTTTTCCCGAGTGTGTGTTTCTGTGCGTCACCGACTATAGTTGACTAGTGTAGCCTTTTATATTAGCTTTATGTCGCATATTTCCGATTTTTTTTTCTTTCAACAAGGTAACCTAAAAACGCATGACAGAGGTTTTGCCATTAGAAGCTGTGCCCGTTTGGGTGCAATCCCCCCTCCAACCACTTGGGTGGGTTGCAATGGCAGAGTGGCGCTGTTCATCCGGTCGCCAGACGTACGCGCCTACATCAATCAGCCAAAACATTAAAACCACTGACAGGTAAGTGAATAACATTGATTATCTCGTTACAATGGCACCTGTCAAGGGGTGGGATGTATTGGGCAAGGAAGTGGACAGTCGGTTCTTTAAGTTGATGTGTTGGAAGCAGGGAAAATGGACACGCATAAGGATCTGAGCGACTTTGACAAGAGTCGAATTGCAATGGGTAGACGACTGGGTCAGAGCATCTCCAAAACAGCAGGTCTTGTGGGGTGTTTCCGGTGTGCAGTGGTCAGTACCTACCAAAAGTGGTCCAAGGAAGGACGACCACTGAGCCGATGACAAGATCATGGGAGCCCAATGCTCGTTGATGCGCGTGGGGAGTGGGGCTAGCCCGTCTGGTCTGACTCCACAGAAGAGCTACTGTAGCTCAATTTGCTGAGTAGGTTAATGCTGGCTATGTTAGGTGTAGGAACACACAGTGCACCACACCTTGCTGCGTATGGGGCTGCGTAGCTGCAGACCGGTCAGAGTGCCCATGATGACCCCATAGTCCAGAACAGGGCCATGGAGCAGTGGAAGAAGGTGGCCTGGTCTGATGAATCATGTTTGCTTTTATATCACGTGGACGACCTGGTGCGTCATTTACCTAGGGAAGAGATGACGCCAGGATGCACTATGGGAAGAAGGTAAGCCGGCAAAGGCAGTGTGATGATCTGGGCAATGTTCCCGCTGGCAAACCTTGGGTGCTGGCATTCATGTGAATGTTATTTTGACACGTACCACCTACCTAAATACTGTTGCAGACCAGATACAACCCTTCATGGCAATGGTATTCCCTGATGGCAGTGGCCTCTTTCAGCAGGATAATGTGCCCTGCTGCACTGCAAAATGCCGTTCAGCAATGGTTTGAGGAACATGACAAAGAGTTCAAGGTGTTGCCTTGGCCTCCAAATTCCTTAGATCTCAGTCCAGTCGAGCGTCTGTGGGATGTGCTGGAAAAAGTCCGTTCCATGGAGGCCCCACCTCGCAACTTACAGGACTTAAAGGATCTGCTGCTAACGCCTTGGTGCCGGAAACCGGAGGACACCTTCAGAGGCCTTGTGGAGTCCATGCCTCGACGGGTCAGAGCATGTCTGGCGGCACGAGAGGGACCTACACTTCTGTTAAACATTAAAACCACCCGCCTACTATTGGTAGGCAGGTGGTTTTAATGTTTTGGCTGATCGGTGTACGTACCTTAGATTCCTTACATTTTAGTTACATTCTGAGCCACGTGCATCACTGATTCATTCTAATGCAAACACGGAACAAAATTCCTCAGACAACCCTAATGGGATATCATAGGTCTACTGCAATGAAGCTATTTATAACAACGATTCAGTAAAAAAAAAATTTTCTCAATGGCCCAATTTAAATTGCCAACCGTTGATGGCCGTAGTTTAACTTAGGTCGACACCGCCATCTACTGAAGCTTTCTGGTAAGGACAGTCAATTTTACTCCGTCCTGCCGCCCCTTGAGGGTAGTCATTGCGTCTGCGCATCTAGTGTAACAAGATGGCGGAGAGTGCGGAACTGAAGGTACAGCAAACCTCTGCGTTATATTTAATATACTCGTTCATATGTAAAGGTGCTGAAATACCAAATTAATGAAACTAGAGAAGTTAACAAACGATGTTTCACCGTAGGGGGCTTGGCAAGAAAACCGCAGAGGAATAGAGACCAGAGCGGGTTAACCGTTAGCTAGCTAGCTAGCTAGCATTAGCTTTGTTATTGTTGCCGATGTTTCGTTAGGCAATGTTTCGGCTACATTGCACACGTTAAATAAGGTCACTTATTGAATTTAGTAATTTAAGAGCTTCAGTAACGTATATGCTCCTGCCCTAATCGTGTATTATTTGCCAGCTGTCATGTTTAGAAATGTGTAAGCCCAGCCGCTGTATGTGTCAAAAGGGCTCTGTCTATTCCCTGGAAATGGAATGCTGTTTATCAAACGTGCTTATTCAAAATTAACGGAATCCATTTAATGCATCATCTAAGTATTTCGTGCTATATACCAAGACCCTCGATATTGCAATGGCTGGTATAAGAAAGACAATCATTTCAGTCATATCGATCTGAATACATCAGCATCAGTCAGCCCAGAAGTATGGCAGTTATAGCTAACCAATTCATTTAGTTCTTCAGTGCCCCTCCCCTCTGTCATTTCGTAGTTTATATATCCATCCATCCATCCATTATCCGAACCGCTTATCCCGCTCTCAAGGTTTATATATATATTGTAACATATTTTGACGGAGCTCCCTCTGCCGAATTACTGCTAGGGCTGGCCTTTATCAAACTTATTAAGTAGTAATTTTGACCTTGTTAACCGTTGTTTTCAAACTGACCCCTGACCTGTGTGAACGTAATACCACTATAGTGGGTGACTTCTCCAATGTCATTGTAGTTGCATATCGTACTGTAAAGTTTTGGAATGCAGTTTACATTCCAGTACTGATTTCCGTTATCCAAGGCAGACAGCTTCAGAATCAGAATCATGTTTATTGGCCATGTAGGTTTGCACAAACATGGAATTTGGCTCCGGTTTCGTGGCTCTCACGGTGTACTTAATATAGAATAACAACACTACAACACAACAATCTTCAGATATATACACAAGGATTGACTATATACAGGTGAAATAAGAGGTGATAAAGTGCAATGGTACTTACATACATGCCTGAGGTAGATGGACATGACTGAGCATATTAGTATACGTACAATGTACAGTACAGTATATGCAAAACAGCTTGCACATGAGAATGATCGATTCAATGTCTTTGGTTTTGGAAATATTCACAGAAAGTTGAATCAGTTCATCTGGACATAACGTTTATTGGGGGAAACGTTTCTGACTTCTTCAGTCTCAACTGACTGCAGGTATCCCCACCATTATAAACAGCGTAGTTGCATAATGACCGAACCGACAATCGGGTTTCGTATGCAAATTGCCGTGACCATTAACTAGAGTTAGAATGGCCATGTGTACTGTTCACAGAGGACTGGGGAATAGTTGCCCTTTCGTTTCAGGGCTGGTCATTCCCTCTTCACATAGATGGCCTCTTTGACTCTCCATTCAAACCAGTGTTCCTCCCTATAAAGTATGTGCACATCCTCATGCTTGAAAGAGTGGCCACTGGCCTGTAGATGGGTGTAGACCATGGAGTCCAGGCCTGACGAGGTAGCTCTTCTTTGTGCCATCCTCTTTGCCAGCATCTGTTTGGTTTTGCCGATGTACAATTAACTGAAATCCTCCCGGCACTTAACAGCGTACACTAAATTGCTGTGTTTGTGCCGGGGCACCCGATCATAGAGGTGGACCAATTTTTGGCACAGTGTGTTTTGGGATTTGAAAGCAACCGAGATGCGGTGTTTGGAAAATATGCATCTTACCTCTTCTGACACTCCCGCCACATACAGAATTACCACTGGTTTATGCCTAGGCAGCTGTTGTCCTTCTCTCTTCGATAGGCTGGTGCACTGTTTGGGTATCTTCCTAGCTTTAACAAATGACCTGTTAGGATAACCACACTTAACTGGGGTGTGTTTAATGTGGAATTTCTCCCCTTCCCCTGTCGCTTTCACAGTCTACTGCAAAATTGCAATTGGTGATGGGAGACATTTTATTGTTGATGTTTACCATAACCAAACTCATACTGATCAGTACTTAAGGTTTGACTCTCATTATCCACTGGAGCACAAACTAGGAGTCATCAGGACGCTGTACCACCGAGCTGACAACGTCCCCACCGATACAGCGGCCGGTGAAGGGGAAAAATTCCACATTAAACAGGCCCTGGTTAAGTGTGGTTATCCTAACTGGGCATTTTTCAAAGCCAGGAAGATAGTTTATACCTTTGTGTGTTAAGTTTAATGATATAATGGGCTATGCAGCTATGAACGTATCTTTATTAAGCCCAAGTTTGAAAAACGAGTGTCTGTAACCAAACATGTTATGTAAGGTCACTACTACTTCTATGTTTCTGGGTCAGTTTTTGTTGCTTAGATCACACTGAAGGTTCCTTTATTTGTTCTGTGTTGAATTGTAAAGTCAGAGTTTGCATGTTCTCCCTGTGTCTGCGTGGGTTTTCTCCGAGTGCTCCGGTTTCTTCTTGCAGTCCAAAGACATGTAGGTCAGGTGAATTGGCCGTACTAAATTGTCCCTATGTGTGTGTGTGTGTGTTGGCCCTGTGATGGACTGGTGGCCTGTCAAGGGTGTCTCCCTGCCTGCTGCCCAATGACTGCTGGGATAGGCTCCAGCATCCCCGAGACCCTGAGAGCAGGATAAGTGGTTTGGATAATGGATGGATGGATGGATGGATGGATGATTGTAAGATATTTTTATCAATGCTATGAGGTGATGCTGAAGAGTTCACAACATTCTTGCGGTCAGTTTGATGCTTGACAAGCCAGTTTGTAATTACTCTGTTAAATAATGAAAACATGTATGACATAATTTTGAATAGACTCAAACTTAAAGTTAAAAATAAGGGAAGTCTGAAACTTTGCCTTGTTCTTTTGTTAGAATCTGGGAAAAGATGCTTTCCGGAGTTCTTTGAAATTCTCATTAATTCCCCATTTTATTTTCCATCAGCAAATGGTGATGAGCCTTCGAGTTTCTGAACTCCAAGTGTTATTGGGGTATGCTGGACGCAACAAGCACGGGCGGAAACATGAACTTTTGACCAAAGCCTTACACCTAATCAAGGCTGGCTGCAGCCCTGCCGTGCAGATGAAGATCAAGGAGCTCTATAGACGACGCTTCCCTACCAAAATGGTATCACCAGTGGACCTAGCTTTGCCCAGTGTCCATTCCACCTCCAGCTTGCCTGCAGGCCTCACTCAGCTAGGGTTTGATGGCCACGGTGCCCCCTCGCCCCTGCTGCCTGTGTCTTTACTTGGGCCTAAGCATGAGCTGGGTCTCCCTCACCTTCCCTCAGCTATGCACCCTGTACACCCTGACGTCAAGCTCCAGAGATTACCCTTCTATGACATGCTTGATGAGCTCATCAAGCCCACCAGCCTGGGTAAGTCTCCCGCTTGCAACTGGAAAATCTGTGGCTCTGTCCATCATTAATGATTAATCATTGAGGTTATAGCAAAAATTCGTATGCAAGGTTATTTTAAATATATTTGTCTGGGATAATTTTTATTTTTTATTTTGATGTGTCCTTTAAATGTCTGGTATGAGTTGATAAAGCACAAGCAGTATTAGCCTTTTTTTTTTCTTTTTCTTTTTTTTTGGTCATTCTTTCTCTTTCTTCTACATACAGCCTCAGACAACAGCCAGCGGTTCCAGGAAACGTGTTATGCCTTTGCATTAACTCCACAGCAAGTGCAGCAGATCAGCAGCTCCATGTAAGTTATGAAGGATGATGCATGTTGCCCCTGTCTTTCAAACGCATGGAACGATGAGGGAAATAATTTTGGTAAAGTAGGGATCGGCTTGAAAGTAAGTTGCTGCATCAGCAGAAAAGCAGATGTGTTCCGTTACTAGCTAGCACAAAAAAGTGAGTACTCCATGGCATTACTAAATACTGTGTTAAACCACTCTATATGCACACACAGAAAATAAAAAAAAATTTCCCCTGGCTTCTATTTCAATCCTACAGGGATATTTCTGGGACCAAATGTGACTTTGCAGTCCAAGTCCAGTTACGGTAAGTTCAACCAGCTCTATACTCAGCTTTGAAAAAAGCTTTGCTCTTGGTGGAGGTACTGTTTTTCAATTAAGAGTAGTATATTCAAGTGACGCTTCTGTAGCCGAATGGTTACAGCGCATGCCACATGGTCATAAATGTGCAGCCATGTCATACCTCTCTCCCATTTCCTGTCTGCCTTTCACTATCGCTATCTGAAAAAAAAAAGTATATTCATTATGCGCATGAACATAATCCTCTGATCCCTAGTCCAGAATTCGTGTTTATTATAGCTTTGGACTGTTTTGTGTACCTTAAACTGTGTTTATGCACTCTGCATTTTGAAGTAAATACACCGTTTCCGTTGTGATTTGGCCACATGAAATGTATTATGTGTCTATAATGACCAGCTGCATTAGCAGTTAGAGGAAAAAGTTGCATAGCCATCAAGTACCTCATATTGGCTTACACAACACAGTTGATGTGCTGCTTTTGGGACTTCATACGATCAGAATTTCTGGCAATAAACTACAGACTGCTACCAAAATCTCTACAAAAACTTCATCTTTATTAGCGTTGGTTATCAAAAGTTGGTTCTGAAGTGGAGTGGTTTCCAAATTTGCAAGAACCTGGTGTTCGAAACATGAGTCTCGTTCTACTCGTGGAGTCTTGAAAATGTGATTTAAGTTTAAATTAGTGTAAGGCATTGAGCATTAACAATGTCTATAAAAATGTAAAGTCAACTGCCAGGACGCGCAGTTAATAAAGCTTGTAGACTGTTTATGACACGGCTGCCAGGAGCATACTCTCTGAAGTGTGGCTAAGAAAACCACAACACAGCAAACTGCAGACATTGCAGTAAGATCACTTCATTCAAGGAAGGAAGCACATCCAGTATTGATGAAGCATTTATTGCAGCATTATTTAAACATAAAAGAATGCATTGTTTTCAATGTCTCTCTCAGACCAGTCATCGTAACACCTCAAATTCAGCTAGCACCTGTACCAGTTGTGACTGCAGGTACAACACACTCTTATAGCAGACATCTAACTTTTATCTGGCAGAATCGATTTTTAAAAATTATTGTCTATATTTCTCTTAGATATAAGTTTAAAGAGTAATACCACCACTTTAGTTCATCCCCAGAGAGCTTACCCGTTCCCAACTGATGTGAGGGAGCTGACAAGCTTGGAGGTATTGGGTGAACACATCACCGAGTAGTGAAAAGATTTGTCACACAGGGGCTACATTCCTTTTAAACAGCTGAGTCTCTTTTTTACTACCCCAAAAACATGATTTAAATTCAGCGGTTTACATGCTATTTATATCGTGCTCTTGATTAAGTAAATAGTACAGTCATGATTTTTTTGTTCTTTATTTTGTAACAAAATGAATGTAACAGTACCTCTTATCGCAGAAAGTTGAATCAGTTCATCTGGACACATTTATTGAGAGAAACGTTTCACCACTCATCAAATGCCCCTTTTCCACTGCATTATACCGACTCGGCTCGGCTCTACTCGCTTTTTTTTTTCCCCATTAGGCGAAAGTTAGGGATAGTACCAGGTACGTTTTTTGGTACCGCCTCAGTCAAGGTTCCAAGTGAGCTGAGCCGATACTAAAAGGTGACATGAAAATATCACTATAAATAAATAAAATATAAATACATATAAATATATGTATATTTATTTATATTTATTTAAATATAAATACAATCTTATAAAATAAATAAAAACATTTAAATTTAAATATAAGTAAATAAAATATAAACAAAAATAAATTTTTATTTATTTAAATATAAATTAAATCTGACCACTGATTGGTCAGAGAGGAATTGAACAGCTCTGTTTATAACCAGAGAATGCCAAAGCGAGTCTTATGAAACTTGTATTATAGTTTATAATCTATCTATGTAAAAACTTACTTGTTTTCAGCAAATCTCTTAGTTACACTAATATTGTTCATGTGAAGCACACATTTAGAGTTGGTCTTGTTGATTTTTTAAAAAATAAAACACTCGTGTAGGGTGCTGGTAGACAAGGGAGGAAAAACTAGTCAGCACGCCCACAAATGACCAGCTGGGCTTCACCATGAGGGGATACTATGTGCAGTGGAAAACGAAATCCCAAAAAGTAAAGCAAGTAGAATCGAATAGAGTAGAGTCAAGTTGAGCCAGTATCATGCAGTGGAAAAGGGGCATAAGTGACCTCTTCAGTCTCAACTGACTGCAGGTATCCTCACCCTTATAAACAATGCAATGGCACGACGACCGTAAACAACGATCAGTTTTGTATTCAAATTGCCATGACTTTTCAATGGCAATGTGTACTGTTCACATAGGATTTGGGAATGTTTGCAATCACAGCATTGTAAGATGGTGACAGGTGTACTCTTAGCCCCCCCCCCCCCCGGTTCAGGGATGGTTGTTCCCTCTTAACATAGATGGCCTCCTTGACCCCCTGTTCAAACCAGCGTTCCTCCCTATCAAGGATGTGCACATCCTCATCTTTTAAAGAGTGGCCACTGGCGTGTAGATGTGTGTAGACTGTGGATTTCTGGCCTGATACGTCAGCTGTCCCGTGTTGTGTCATTCTTTTGGCCAGCATCTGTTTAGTTTCCCCAATATTCAAGTCATGGCAATCCTCCTGGTACTTAACAGCATACACTATATTGCTCTGTTGGTGCGAGGGGACATGATCCTTGGGGTGGACCAACTTCTGATGCAGTGTTTTTTGGGGTTTGAATGCAACTGAAACGCGATGTTTGGAAAATACGCATCTCAACTGTTCTGACACTCCCGTCACATACGGAATCACCAGTGGGTTACGCTTAGGCAGCAGTTGTCCTTCTCTCTTCGATTGGCTGGTGCACTATTTGGGTGTCTTCCTGGCTTTTACAAATGCCCAATTAGGATAACCACACTTAACCAGGTCATGTTTGATGTGGGATTTCTTCCCTTCCCCGGCCGCTGTGTCGGTGGGGATGTTGTCACCTCGTTGGTAGTATGCTGATGACTCCTAGTTTGTGCTCCAGTGAATGATAAGAGTCAAACCTTAAGTACTGATCAGTATGTTTTGGTTTATGGTAAATATCAACAATCAAATGTCCCCCATCACCAATTGTAATTTCACAGTCTAAGAAGGCTAACCTGTTTTTCACATCCTCCCTGGTGGACTTGAGGTAGATGTCCACAGAGTTAATGTGATCGGTAAAATGTACATCCTGAGATTTAATTTTAACCCAGGGTTCATCCACAAATCTGAACCAATGGCTAGGTGGTGTCCCTGGATAGGACATCAGAGCCCTCTTTTCCATTTCCTCCGTATAGACGGGTTTCCTGTTTACAAATGTTACTAAGTGCGTGCGCAGGCAGGGGGCAAAACCGCTTTGGGAGCTCTCGAAAGAGAGTTACCAATGTGGTTCAACAAGGTAGAAGTTCAACATTCCAAAGGGTTCACATGCAAAGGTATGTGACCCCTTTGGAATGTTGAATATTTTCCACCCATCCTTTTGGCAGGTTGTGCAGTTTATTGCACAACAACTGCACGTCATCTCTGCTGTATCTGAGCTCTGTCTTGGTTAAAATCTCTGCTCTGTAGCTGCTTTCTGCCCTCTAGTTGCGCACGCATCTCTGTGATGATGTTGCACAGAAACCCTCCTATACAAGTTGGCCACTACAGGTAAGACGGGAACCCATAGCATGGGTATGCTATGGGTTTCCATGCTTCTACATAGGAGAAACCAAACAACCACTACACAAACGGATGGCCCAACACAGAAGGCCAAACTCCTCAGGACAAGACTCAGCAGTCTATCTACACCTAAAGGAGAAGACACACTCCTTCGAGGACAGCAACGTACACATTTTGGGCAGAGAAGATAGAAAGAGGGGTGAAGGAAGCTATCTATGTGAAACTGGAAAAACCATCCCTCAACAGAGGAGGAGGTCTGCGACACCACCTATCTCCCACTTACAATGCCGTCCTTTCATTTCTACCCAGGAGACTCAAGAAGCCTAGCCTCCAAGAACAACAGTCAGTCACTAACGGCTCCAACAACTCTCATGACCACTGAATAATGAAGTCGAAACTAACACCCCCAATGACCGTCGCTGCTAAACAAATTCAAACCAATAGCTCCGATAACGACGGGCGTGGCCAAACATCGGTACACAAAAGAGCCACTCATATCTATGGCTCAGTTAGCGAAGGGCATTGGTAAACATCGAAACACAAAGAGCCATGGACATCTATAGCTCTGACAACAACTCCAAAGAGGATAAATTCTGAGTCTCATCACCAGCCAGTCAGACTAGCTTGGTCTAGTCAGAAAGGCACGAACTGAGGAAGCCTCTTGGATGAGAGGCGAAACGTCTTCACGGATATATAGCAAGTCCAGTTACACTTGATTCAACTCCTTTGGATAACCATGACCTGGATGAATGAGAACATTCACAGACATACCTGCAATCAGTTTAGACTGAAGAGGTCCCTTAGATGAGTGATGAAATGTATCTGTCAGTAAACAGTGACTGCGTTTACATGCACAGTTAAGTCGAGCTACGGTTATAGCTTGATTAGGCCATATAATTGGACTACTGTCGTTGTCCCAGTATACAAGAACTGGGGGAGAATCAATTTATTGATGGAAGTACACTATATAGACAAAAGTCAATACTTTTATCCATATAGTTTTGGACACCTGGCCATTACACCTACAGGAGCTTTTATGACATCCCATTCTAAATCCATAGGCATTCATATGGAGTTGGTCCCCCCTTTGCAGCTATAACAGCTTCTACTCTTCTGGGAAGGCTTTCCACAAGATGGAAAGCCTTGGAGTGTGTCTGTGGGAATTTTTGCCCATTCATCCAGAGGAGCATTTTTGAGGTCAGGCACTGATGTTGGACGAGAAGATCTGGCTCGCAATCTCCATTCTAGTTTATCCCAAAGGTGTTCGATGGGGTTGAGGTCAGGGCTCTGTGTGGGCCAGTCAAGTTCTTCCACACCAAACTCACCCAACCATGTCTTAATAGACCTTGCTTTGTGCACTGGGGCACAGTCATGCTGGAACAGAAAGGGCCCTCCCCAAAATTTTTCCCACAAAGTTGGAAGCATAGAATTGTCCAAAATGTCTTGGTATGCTGAAGCATGAAGATTTCCCTTCACTGGAACTAAGAGGCCTAGCCCAACCCCTGAAAATAACCCCATACCATTATCCCTCCTCCACCAGACTTGGCACAATGCAGTCAGGCAGGTAACGTTCTCCTGGCATCCGCCAAACCCAGACTCGTCCATCAGACTGCCAGACAGAGAAGCGTGATTCATCACTCCACAGAACACATTTCCACTACTCCAGAGTCCAGTGGCAGCGTGTTTTACACCACTCCATCTGACGCTTGGCGTTGTGCTTGGTGATGTAAGGCTTGCATGCAGCTGCTCGGCCATGGAAACCCATTCCATGAAGCTCCTGGCGCACAGTTTTTGTGCTGATGTTAATGCCAGAGGAAGTTTGGAACTCTGCAGTTATTGAGTCAACAGAGCATTGGCGGCTTTTACACACTATGCACCTCAGCACTCGTTGACCCCGCTGTGTGACTTTACGTGGTCTGCCACTTCGTGGCTGAGTAGCTGTTTATCCTAAACGCTTCCACTTTTCAATAATACCACTTACAGTTGACCGTGGAATATCTAGCAGGGAAGAAATTTCACAAACTGATTTATTGCGAAGGTGGCATCCCATAACAGTCCCACGCTTGAATTCACTGAGCTCTTCAGAACGACCCATTCGTTCACAAATGTTTGTAAATGCCGACTGCATGGCTAGTGCCTTGATTTTATACACCTGTGGCAATGGGTCTGAATGAAACTCCTGAATTCAATGATTAAGAGGCGTGGTACATATAGTGTACAGTAGGTGGCGATATGCCCTCTTTCAGCTGGTTGCTATTGGACCTTATTCCGGTTTACGTATTGCGTCAAATACCAAACAAGCGACAAACAAGTTAGCAAGTAGCATTTTATTTGTGAATAACTTGGCCTGCTTTTTACATATTTAATTAAAAAAGACTATGTTAAGTGAGCATTTGTATGTTTAACCATCTGTTTGAAAGATGTTGAGATTCGGATAGATTTACTGTAATAAAACCTCACGTCTGAAAAAAAAAAACAAATTAGCAAGCAGGTTCCATGTTGAGCAGTGAAAACATGGACAACTTTACAGCGCTGTACATTTCATACATATTCTCCACTTTACTTTTGGTACAAATGAGATGCACGCTGTCCCTGGTGCTTATGGTGATGTCCGGAAGCAGAAGACAATGCCGTATGCTCCTGGAGAGTTCCAACCATGCGACTTCTGCTATGCTCCACTTCGTGCCCTCTTTACCACCACAAGGGTTCTTTTAAATCCCACTTCGTCCAACTTTTCCGCCACTTTCTTAAATGGTTCGCCATTCCGCGTTCTCCTTCCATCCATGTACTTAAGGATAGTCAACTCCTTTAGCTGACACAACATAAAGTTTGTCTCCTCCTCTGCCCAGAAATGCGTGGTTCTCACTCAGGCACTCGCCATGTTGATACTGTTGATACTACGCTGTTCGACTTCTGGGTGAAAGACCGCTGCGGGAACTATGGATCATGCGCAGAACGTCTCGGCCAGTTCAGGGCCGATTGAAGCGTATACATGCCAGAGTACATCAATCCCCAACCGCATTATCTAGGTGTGTTAGTCCAACTTCAAGAAATTCGATTTGGTATGATTTCAGTCGGACTAACATGTTTACATGTATTTCAAAAGTCCAGTTTTAGTTGGACTAACACAATAAATCGACTTTTCTAACATCATGTATACATACTGGTTGCATGCAGACGAACTGATTCAACCTTTGATTTAAAGGGGCTGTTTTATGGATATGGATGCTTCTCTTTTCACGCTTGTATAAAGAGGTGCTGGCAATACAGTGAAAGCAGAAAATAATTGGACAGAACCTTACAGCCTTTTAAAGGGACCCAAAAACTTGAACAAAATGTTGTCTTCATTTAGTTGTTTAAGTCAGGAAGTGTCAGTTGTTTTGAAGTAGTGATTTTCACATTGTCAAACCTTCAGAAGTCAAAATGGTCTTCAAGAGGCATGAGAACATTGTTGTGACACTTGTTAGCAGCTTGGTAACAGGTTTTTATCATAGAGCACCAGAGGGTTCATGATAAGCATGGATATATTTCATCATGCTTTCATGATAGCTGTCTTTGTCAAAGTAACTGGGGGAAATTACAGCAAAAGTAATCTATTTCTATGTATTCTATGGTCGTAAAGCAGGATCATAGTGGTGGGATACTAGACTTGTTTTCTTTTTCTGGTTTCGGCAGCTCATTTTCTGTTGTTGTATGTGGTGTAGAATGGGATGTGGTGCCAACTTCTAATTTCTTTAAAGATATATATATATATATATATATTTAAAAAAAACAAAGTTGTCAGTAGGAGGAGCAACAGATAGTAAAGTATCAGACAGCTAATGACATTTCTGTGTTGTAGAAAAGGTCACAATTTGAATGAAAGTGCTTTTGAAATTGAGGCCGTCTTCCTCATTCTCGATGTATCAGTTGACATACAAACTTCAAGGAATTAAAAAGTGTCTGTCTAAATATTTTTGGTTTTAGTTCCAAATGAAATGGAAAAATAAACAGTTCCAACCTTTTATTGAGAGTAGCAACCAGCAAAAAATATCTGATTTTGACATCCATGACTTTTAACTTGAGTTTCTCTGCCATGTAATCTTTTTGCAGATTTTGTTTATCAGAAACAAGCTGTCCCCAAGAGGATCACTTCCCCCCCAATTTGTGTGTGAAGGTGAATAGCAAGCCCTGTAATCTACCGGTGAGTCTTGACAATCCTACCTTTATGTCATGCAATGTTTACAATAGATTGCACTGGCACATATTGTGAATCTGATGTACGATTGACTTGCTGATGTATAATTTTTATCTGCAGGGATATCTTCCTCCAACCAAAAATGGAGTTGAACCAAAAAGGCCTAGTCGCCCTATCAACATAACTTCTCTGGTTCGATTGTCCACAACAGTCCCCAACACAATTGTGGTGTCTTGGACCTCAGAGATTGGCAGGGTAAAGGGATCCACTATTAGCTAAGCCTTCATGGAACACCTATTTCATTTGAATTCACACACATACTGCTGCTCTTTTTTTAAACTGGCACATTATTCACTTGTGTATGACTTTTTTTTCTGTTTCTTGTTGTCAGAGTTTTTCCATGGCTGTGTATTTGGTAAGACAGCAGTCTTCTACAGTGTTGCTGCAAAGGCTACGGGGCAAAGGAATCAGGAATCCCGACCACTCCAGAGCTCTGAGTATGTGATCATCTCCATGATAATTGTCAATATGCTAACGATGCCCACAAATAGAAACTAGAATTTTATATAGTTTTGTACACCTATATTGCATAGTTGAAGGTCAGTTTTGTTGTTTTGGTCTAAATTTGCAATTCTGTTCCATGTGTCAGAATGCGAATTTGCAGTTTAGCAGCTCTAGGGAGGTCGTGTAGTTGCGGAGGTCGTGTAGTTGCCTGCTATAACTAACCAAGTTAACACTGCTAAAAAGCAGATAATAATGCTTTTTAATATGTTTGCCTATGTCTCTTCCCACAGTAAAAGAGAAGTTAACAGCTGATCCAGAGAGTGAGATTGCCACAACCAGTCTAAGAGTCTCTCTCCTCTGTCCAGTTAGTACTCTCCTCTTCGTTTACAAGGACACTGATGTTATTATAAAACACAGTCAAGTGGAATGTTTTCACAAAATCAGTGCTGGGAGAAAAAACCAAGATAAAATGTGTTTGCATCTATGGATGTTTGCGTGCTTGTGTGTGTCATAGTGTTGTAATCACAGACCCCAAGTTGGTACTGGGCCTTGTGACATAATGAAAACATATTTGGTCCAAGGTCAACACAGCTCAGGGTCTAGGAATTCACAGAAGATAGATTATATACAAAGGCAGATACCTAAACCAAACTATGTGTCTGAGTGTCTTATTCCTTTCTTAAGCAAAGCTAAGGGTGGGGTGTGTGCTGTTACTCCCTGAAGGATCAGCATTCTTTTAAACACTTGTATTTTTCAATAGAACACAGCTGCTTTATCCTGCAACACCCTGTCAGTACAAAAATGTGTGTGCATCATTCACCAGTGACAGGCTTATATATATATATATATATATATATATATATATATATATATATACATACATACATACATACATACATACATACATACATACATACATACATACATACATACATATACACATATATATATATATATACATACATACATACATACATACATATACATACACTATATAACTTTTTAAGATTTTATGTATTTATTTATTATAGCTCGGAAAGATGAGGCTGACAATCCCTTGTCGAGCGCTGACGTGTTCACACCTTCAGTGCTTTGATGCCACACTTTACATCCAAATGAATGAGAAGAAGCCCACCTGGGTGTGTCCAGTATGCGATAAGAAGGCACCGTATGAGCACCTTATAATTGACGGGTGAGCAAAACACTCTTGTCAGAGCAGACATGGAATGGGCTCTACAGAGTAGTCAAAATGGGCATTGGAGTAGTTGTACCATATTACTGCCAATTTTGATGCAATAACTGGATAACTGCAGGTTGTTCATGGAGATACTGAACAGCTGTTCCGACTGTGATGAGATCCAGTTCAAAGAGGATGGAAATTGGTCTCCAATGAGGTCTAAGAAGGAAGTGCAGGAGGTATCTGCTTCATGCAATGGCTTAGATTCTGGTACGTATTCAGCAGATCCCTTGAGAGCTGAATGGGTATATTTTACTGTGCTTATGGAAAAAAAGGAGAGGATAAGTTGATTCTTTCCCTACAGGTTCATGTCGGACTGAAGTGCCTGAGCAGAAACACGGCTCATCCAATGACAACAGCAGAAAAGTGGATGTGATTGACCTTACACTGGAAAGCTCCTCGGATGAAGAAGTGGATGATGAGCCACCTCCGAAAAGGGCCTGTCCCTCACTGTCACCTGCATCGCCACCTCTAAATAAGGGGTAGGTCTTATAAACAAAAATCAGGTGACATGCCCATATCATTCCTATGTGTTTAGTATGTTTAGTCTTTTTCTGCCCCTACCCCTTTTGTTACTCTACTGATATGACATTGTTTTTACTCAGAGTATTGAACCTACACAGCCAGGCCTCACCTGTGACCAGAACTCCCAGCATGCCTCCTATGGAGACGAGCTACATTCCCCCTCCACCACCTCTTATCCAGGACTACCGCCACTATTACCACACACCGAGTGACCTGCCTGGTAGAGCTCTTACCCATATTAAACACATCTAAGTTTTGTTGATCGCAGAGTAAATATGGCCAGGGCCTTTGTTTACATGTTAAATGCACTGAGACTCTTTTCATTTCTTACAGACTTAAACTTCTTCTCCTTCCTCCAAGGCGACAATCAGGTACCTTTTGCTCCTAGAAGGTTGAACTTGTATACTCTGTCATCGGGCAACTTAGCACTGACATGCATTGGTTCTGCACACGTTTACTCTTTACTCCTCTCCATCCTGTCAGCATTACAATATGGTGATGGCTGCAGCAGCAGCTGCATCTGCCTCGGCCTCTGAGGACCACGACCTGCTCCTTAACCGCTTCCTGCCCTACAGCTCCTCTCAGATGTTCCTTGAGCAGCCCAGCACACCAGGGAACAGCACATTGGCAGCCATCAATGGAGGCAGCAACAGTGGCAGCACCAGCAGCTTGGTGTCCTCCAGCAGCCTACGAGACCGAGACAAGGACAGGGAGCGGGACCGAGAAAGGGACAGCCACTCCATCTCTGGGGTGTCAAGGTCCTCGGCGGAAGCTGCGGCAGCGGCAGCCATATATGGCTCCATATCTGATGTGATCTCTCTTGACTAGACCCACACAGAACTAAAAAGAAGCGACTGGAGAACAAGAGTTCTTTGTAAATAAAGAAGAGGAAAAGGAAAGTATACAATGCTATGTACAGAGATGAAAATCTATTTTCAATTTTACTTATCGTATGTATATAAACTAAGGACGCTTCTTGTCCAATGAGTTACTTCAGTTAATATTTTTCTGTGAATACTGAAGATTTTTTCACACTTCTTCATGTGGTTCTTTGATTATATTGTACCTTTTGTACTTGGTTTTTACGGTTTTGTTCCAATATTTCCATGTCAATGGCATTATTTCTAAAAAATGTAAAGTCCAGAGAACCCTAATAGGTGACACCTATGAATTATAATATTTAGGATGTAAAGAAAATGGGCATTTACATAGATGTGTAAGTGGTACAACAGGAGAATGTGTAACACTCTATTTTCTAAATGGCACAATTACTGTCAAAGATGTTTTGACAGCTGAAGATCTGGCCATTTTTTACATCACTGTAATTTTTCTTTCTGACGTTCACTCTGTGGTCATTATTTTATTATTTCAAAGGAATTATTTATGATGTAAGTTATGCTGGATATTTGCTGTTTAAAAAGCATTCCCTATGCCTCTAGGAAATGTTGCCACTAGAAACGCAAACGCAGATCCTTCTCTTGTCATAGTTCTGCACCATTATTTTCTAGCTGAATTCATCCTTGCTCTTTTTCAGCCAAGTCAAATATCAAGAGTATTTCATACTTCAGGGTGTACTTAATATGCATATAAATTGGACATTAGTCAGTATTATAGGACCAGTAATTATCAGTATGAATGGGAGTGAATGGTGTTGGTCAGGCAAGTAACCATCTGTCACCAAATTACTTATTTGAACATTTTTATAATTGCAAAATTGGAAATGTGCCCCCCCCCTTTCCTCCCCAGTTGTAATTGGCCAATTACCCCACTCTTCCTAGCCGCCCCCAGTCGCTGCTCCACCCCCTCATCTGATCCGGGGAGGGCTGCAGACTACCATATGCTTCCTCCGATACATGTGGAGTCGCCGGCCGCTTCTTTTCGCCTGACAGTGAGGAGTTTCACCAGGGGGACGTAGCACGTGGGAGGATCACGCTATTCCCCCCAGTTCCCCTCTCCCTCCTGAACAGGTGCCCCAACCGGCCAGAGGAGGCGCTAGTGCAGCGACCAGGACACATACCCACATCCGGCTTCCCACCTGCAGACACGGCCAATTGTGTCTGTAGGGACGCCCGACCAAGCCGGAGGTAACACGGGGATTTGAACCGGCGATCCCCGTGTTGGTAGGCAACGGAATAGACCGCCATGCCACCCGGACGCCCGGAAATGTGTTTTTTAGTTATTTCACTGCTCATATTTAGTCTTAAAGTTCGGGATTTAGGAGACTACAATGGTTGACTACCTTGGGAGGCATCACATTTTTCACATTTTGGTTTTTGACATACTCTCCAAATTCCAAGACAAGGCTAGTTTCTGGTCCACTTAATTCTTTATATAAGACATTGTGCTTGTTGTGAGTGCAGATTGATAAATAACATGCGACATGAATATAATGTCTTTGTGTCTAGTTTTTGCACTTGCTTTTTGCATAAAGTAATTTTGCCCAATGGTTGGTTCACAGTTATAGTCTACACTTAAGGCTGCCTTTTTGGTTTTGCATGCCTGCAGTTCAGATCTCTGCAGTTCACCTGAAAGCTCACTTGTTTGACTCTGCTATGCTTTCCCTTTGCAAGGCCGCAAGAGATGTGGCATCATTCTTTTAGTGGCTTTTCTTCGGTCTAAAAGAGAACCTAAAAGAAAATTGTTACAGCTTTGTTCTTGAGTGTATTGTGATGCATTTTGGCCCTAAAACATTGAAATCATTCAAGTTCTTTTCACCCTTTTTTTCCCTTGAATTGTGCATACAGTTAGGATTATTTATTATCTTATATATTTTTTTGCATTTGTTTGATTTGTGCATATACACTGCTGTCATTGTATGTGATATTTCTTTTGTAATTATATAATTAATGCTATTTAAAGATATTGTTGCTTGACATGCATTGTAACATCTTTTTTCTGTCAGTTTTATTCTCAAATGATGTCAATAACACAATAGAGGCTTTGATCATTTTAACTTGCTCCAAGGTCTACTGTGCTGTTTTAATATTTGTATGAATTAAACAGGTATAAGAAAGCATATCTGTATTTGGTCTAAAAGTAATCTTAATTTGGTTCCTCGCTATTTTCTATTTGATTTATAAAACTTTATCCTATGCTTTACACAAATATTGCCTGGTTAACACGTTTTAAATCTGAAGTCTGTTGTGGGTCACTTGAGAATGTGTGTCCCTGCTACACAGCAGATGACCTCTCGACCTGTAGTAGGAGGGGTGGTTCGATTCCTTTTGTTGAATCCCATCAAAGTTATTGGAGGTCTCAACGAGTCGACATGTCGGAGCCTTTGTAAGAGTCCCGGTGTTCTGCGTCCTCGTCCCTGATTCGTGCAGTACCTTCTGTCGTCAACAGAGGGCTCACGTGTTCGATCCGTGTACCCACGTTGGCAGGTTTTCAATGATTGACAACTTAATGGTTCGAGCCCCGGGGTAGTCCAGCCTTGGGAGTCGTCCTCAGTGTGGCGTCTGCATGTTCTCCCCGTGTCTGCGTGGGTTTCCTCCAGGGTTGCCTGCTTTTACACTACCGAATGAGACAAGATGGCGTGCCGCGGCGGTGTGGGTGGGTAGTATGGGGTTGTGTGAATATACAGTGTGTTGTTTTAAGCCGTTTGTCACAATGATGGCCGACTGTATTGGTTGGCTAAAATAACTATAAATCATTCGACGCAGGGGAGCCGTTTAACACGCTTTATTCGCGCTCCGCGAGGCACTGCCGTAAATCAGTTTATGGCGACCCCTCTGGGGGGGGGTCACTGTTGTAATAACGTAAACTAACCCACGACACATAAGTACACCAATCTCTTACAGTCAAATTAAAAATAAAACACAACTCTCATGCCTTGGCAACATACGGTAGGTTTGATAACAGTTTGTTAATTTACAGCGGGTACCTTTAACCAGTGGTTAAAGTGGGATTTGGTAAGTGGGGGATCTCTGTATTAGAGAGGTGAGCAAAAGTGCGGGAGTGATAGCATTGTTAGCTAATAATAGCTACCGGTAGCTAACGTTTGCTAGCTAGTTAGTTATTTGAATGAAAATATTGCATGGCCAGAGCTAAGGTTGGACAAACATAACTAGCTAGCTACCGGTAACGTAACCGGAGGCTACCGATAGTTAGCTTGCCTAGCAGCATTCAAACAACTAGCCAGCAACGTCAGCAACTAGCTAGCAACGTTACCGGGTGGAAGATAGCTAGTTAGCTAGCTAGCGAACGTTACGTTCGCTAACGTTAGTTGCTTGAATGAAAACCACAGCAGAGCTAGACAAAACTATTGGAAATACTATTGGAAATACACTGAAGATACTCACTCTTTATGCCCCCCAATCCAAGATAATAGTGCAGGTAGCAGGTTGACGCTCTCTCGAGTCTTGTCTGCCTGGTGCGGTGAACTTACCCTGACCCGTGAGTGTGAAGCCAGTCTCCTTTGATGTCAAGTCTGGTAAAGCCAGACAGCAGGCAGGTGCGGGTCACGTGAGGACGCGACAGCGTTCAAACTTTTAGAAAAAGTAAAGTAGTATAAAAATAGAAGAACGACTTTATTTGCGATTTATTTTGTAATGCTTGTGAATTGGCTGCATCATGTTTTTTGTTTTAAATTTTACTGTGACAAAATGGTTGAAATTACTCCTGTCTACAGAGTGCCGGATCTCAGCTCCGGTTGACTTGGGGGAGGAGGAGGGGAAGTGCCGGTGTCGGGATCCGGGTAGCTCCGGCCCACTTTAATCACTGCCTTTAACACAGCCCTTTATGTGAACCATGACCTTTACTATTGTAAACTACAATAAGACACGTTAGCCCCTAGCAAACGGGTCTGATCCTCTAGCCGAGCGGTTAGTGACGTCGCCTTGTGGTGCAGTTCACCCCATATCGAATCCCGCACCGGGCAAGAAAATAACCGGTTACATTGGTGGCAGCGGTGGGATCCGGAAGTGTGCAGATCCTCAGAAGTCTCTTCGGAGCGCGGGAAGAACAAAGCGCGAGGGCGCGCTTCCGGGGAGGGTGACGACTGTACACTACTGATAAGACACGTTAGTCCCTAGCTAACGTGTCTGACTCTTTAGCCGAGCGGTTAGGGATGTCGCCTTGTGGTGTAATACACCTCGTATCGAATCCCGCACCGGGCGAGAAAATAACCGCTTACACTATTAGTCCAAGTCAGAACACAGGTCTGTGACCTTTGCACCGTAGGTTAGAAAAACAAAACAAATCTTACTTTATTCAGACACAAAGGTAGGTCCATGTTAAAGACGACAACCAAGAAATACAACACAAGACAAGAACACAAAACTATAGCTAACAACAGCAGCTCACCAGTCCACGATGAGTAAAAGCTATACAGACATTCGTCCCGGTGTTCCCAGAAACAAGAGGAGGATCTGGCGACACTTTGTGTAGGCTCCGTCAACAGCATTATAATTCCCCTTCTTCTTGTTAATCCTGCAAGGGACAAACTAGAAGTCACGATAGCTTCTGTGTGCTGTAGTTTTGCAGAGGAACAAAACAGCCGAGACTCAGAAGAGGCTCCCTCTGTGTACACAAACAGTGGTGGGCAATGGATGCTTCATATTCTTATTCACTAAAACTATATACAAGTTGGAAATCACAACTTGGACCCTCACAACAACAGTAAAAACAAAAATTTAAATGCAAAAGAGGGAAAGAGGGGTCTGCCTCTAGTTACCGAGTCTACTTTTTCCATGGATATTTTTTGCTGCTCTTGACCGATTCAAGCAGTCTTGTCTGTTTGTGCAGCCAGAGAAAACTGCTTACATGACAAGTCACGGATATCTGAAGTTCATTTCGGATCATCTGTGCTGCATCTGTTTCTTGAGTCGGACCCTTTAATGGTCATCAGAGAGAAAATCCTCTCTACAAAAGGCATCTGAGCCCGGCACAACCGAGGACAAATGAGACAATCCTGAACATGTTGATCAAGTTGGCTTTCCCCATGTTTTGGAAAACTGCCACCCACTTCTCATTGGTGGATTTTGTGGTATCCTGTCTTGGTTTCTGTATTTCCTCCCTGCTAGCACAACACTCTTCATAGAGTTGGGCCATACTGACTGTCTGTCATTCTGAGGGCAGCCACCACCTGCTCCAGGTCAGTGAAGGAGAGCTCAAACCACCTGTCAGTGTATGCAATGACAGAGTCAGAACCTCAGAAAGTCCTTTTGCTGTTTTGATCTTTGTGCTGACACTTGTTTGTCCATCAGCTGCTTGGTCTGGTATCCAAAAAGCTGTCTGGTTTCCGCTGAAGCGTCTTTGCTTCGAATTTTCCTACCTCCTCGTAAACATCTGTGATGCAGAACGTCGTTTCCTCCAGCTTCCTGACGAGTGTGTCAAAAAACACACCACACGTTGTGGAAAAAGCACAGATAAATCTCAGCAGCTTCAGTTTTTTTTTCTTTGTCCTCAAAAATCCTCTTCAGTGCCACAGGACAGGTCTCCCCAAGGGACCTGAGGTACAGTGGCGCCCCTAGAAATGTTTCATAGGGGTGGCCAAACGGGGCCACTGAAAATCTTGGGGTGGCACACCAAAACCAAAAGCCATGACTGAATTTCAGGAATTCTGTTCTGCTGTTGCAGTATACTGCATAGGCTAGTTGAAAACTGTCAATATGAGAGTTAAGGAATCGTGTACTGAAATACTTTGGTTTCTAATTTTTCTGATGTGCATAGACTAATACTGGTACAGTTAACATTTTGAGTTCCACAACAATTCTGTTTTAATGTGTTATGCATATATTGTAACGTGTTAGACGATTCATTGTTATATTGTATATGTCCAAAAATGAAAAACAAAACAAAAAAGCATAATCATGGTCAACAAGATACACTGTATTATAGCCTACTCTCACAACCTATTCATATCCCTGCTTTATTAGGCTACATTAATGTCAATACAGCTTTATTCACCTGTTGCTAGATAGAAGCACATTATGCATAATCAGAAGCATATTCTGCATATGCGACTCGTGGCTGGGGGGGAGGGGGGCGCAGCAGAGGGGACAGGGATAGTATCAGGGTGGCCGTGGCCACCCCATGGGGGCGCCACTGCTGAAGTATGAGGTGAGAGCTGGACAGCTGTGCAGGAGACGATCAACAGCTGGATGAAGAAACAGCACACATAAAAATACAGAGAAGTGATGCTGAGAAGTGGCTGGAGATCCACTGACGTGCTCGCAGATGTGAGCCAGGTAATTAGCTTTCTCAGTAACTGGTAAACGGAGTGGCGTTTTCCAAAGCTGACATTGGCATTACCTGCTGCACAGGCTGTGACGTGTTTAATATCCAGTTCACACTTTTCCACACAGGTCATCAGAGCTGGGTGTACACTACCATTTGCAGTTTCATCACCGTCTTCATGAAAGTCAAGTAACTTGCACAGACCCAGAAAAATACCTCACGCACACTGGGAACACCCCCCCTCCCTTTCCCTTGTTTGAGGCATCAGTGGCAACCGAGTAAAACACAGACTCACCTTCACTTGGGGACAGACCATCCGGATGATCCCGCACAGTCTCTGGTCCTAAAACATCCCAGGCGCATCTTCTTCACAACATTTGTGTGTGAATTAGTTAATTGTAAAGCGCTCTGAGTGGCATTTGCAGCTAGAAAAGAGCTATATAAAATGCAAATTGATTGATTGATTGATTGATTGATTGATTGATTGATTGATTGATTGATTGATTGATTGATTGTGCAAGCGCCTTGTAACCTTGTTAAGAAAGGTACTATACAAATAAAGATTATTATTATTATTATTGACGTGAACCTACTGGGTAACATTGTTCACTGATGATAATGGATCAGTTACCACAGATCAGTATATTTTGTCACAACTTTGGCCTGTATGTGTCAGAGGAGATTGAGAATTGAAAGGCTATTTGCCCATGATTTTAAACAGATGTCAGCAGCTGAGAAACAGCGGCGATGCAGGGCTCGGCGAGATGCTGATCCTGTAAAAAGGTCAGCATACTTGGAGAAGCAGAGAGGCATGGCACAAGCTTAGAGAGCAAGGCAAGGCCAAAACAGTGGCAGAGACGAGAGACCAAAAGGAAGCAAGAGGGCCTATTGGAGGAAAGCACAGGAAAGAAACAGAGAAAGAAAGCTCTGGCTTGACAACTTAGCCACGCCACCCGACAGCCAAGTCGTCCAACAACCTGAGCGAACAATGTAGAGATTTATGATAGTAAGACAGGAAACAGGAAACGTGTGTAACAAAATAAGTGGCTTCCGTCCATTCTTTGTAAATTGATTCTCTTTTTTTTTTTGTTTCAGCCAGAAAAAAGCTGGAAGAAAACATGTCAGGAGAGAAAACTCTATAGACTACACGGAGAACTTAAAAAAAACTGCAAGATTTACTCAAGAAACAAAAAAGAGCAATGGAGAAATTATGCAAAAGACATGCAAAGGTCCCAGAATCCCCAGCATCAAAAACGAGGCGACTGCTACAAAAGGCCCTTGTTTCTGGTGAAGTGCGGCGATCATTGCTTGTCCACCATGGCCCTCATGGTCAACATCGAGGATACGTTTGCCACCACAAAAAGAAAACCCACAGGCAGGGAATGTCACAAATGATAACTGGGAGGATCCTTAAAAGGTATGGATTACAAAACACATTCACACAGTGCTACACCTCTCCGGCAAGAGGAGGAAGGACTCTGCTGAAGGCAAAATGAAGTACAGCAGCCCATGCTTCCGGCTGCAAGACGGTGTCATTGCCTACTTGACGAGGGGTGAGAACAGCCGGTTGACAGCAGGCAAAGCCCAAACAATCACCAGAGGGAAGATAAAGAAAGAGAAGAGGTTTCTCAATGATACCCTGGAAAACCTCCACAGAACATTTCTCACTGAACATCCTAATTCCAATCTCTCCTACTCCTTGCTCTGTCGGATGCGCCCCTTCTGGGTAGTTAATCCAACGCTTGCAGACAGACAAACCTGTCTTTGCAAGCTTCATGCCAACCTTTCCTTCCTGGCAGAAAAGTTACCTGCGCTCGGGTTAATTAACAGCGTGGATTTGGAAGACACGGCTGCATCAACAAGCTGCAATCTGTCCTCAAAGGACTGCATGGGCAATGTGTGTCTGAACTGCAAAGACCAGGAGTTTCCATAGCAACAGAGGGTAACCTGCAGACAAATGTCCAAATCACTCGGTGGTCAACTGAAACAGCCATCAGCGGAACAAAGATGGCAACAAGGAAAAGGTCCCTATGAACATCACTATTAAGAAGGAAAAGGACACAGGGTTGGTAGATCTCCTAGAGCAGTGGTTCTCAACCTTTTTGGGGTCCTGGACCCCCTGCGTATTTTTGATCTACCCTGAGGACCCCTCCACCTGATCTTGGGGGAGGGGGGTTGCAATTTGATAGAAACAGTAGAAACTTCATTTTAAATTGCATTATAGCATTTATTCACTCTTTGGGGCAAAAATAAGAGCTTTCAGTTGTAACTTAGACATAGTTAACAAAACAGAATTCTTATGCAGTAACTTTCAGATATATGTAACAAAACAGAATATGTATTCAGTAACTTTCAGATATATGTAACAACACAGAATATGTATTCAGTAACTGTCAGATATATGTAACACAACAGAATATGTATTCAGTAAATTTCAGATATATGTAACAAAACAGAATATGTATTCAGTAACTTTCAGATATATGTAACAACAGAATGTTTATGCAGTAACTTTTAACAATGCAAACGGGAGCGAGATCTCTTATTAAAATACAATAAATTACACTTGTGAAACAGATGTAATTAGAGAAAAAAGTCCTGTTACCCTTTACAGTTTAGGTAGATAAAGGTCTCAGTCACATTTGAGTAAAATAATCCTATTTCTATAAATGTCATAGGATCCTTTTTTTATAAAGATATTTTATTTTCACGGACCCCTTGCAATTACACCACGGACCACTAGGGGTCCGCGGACCCCCGGTTGAGAAACACTGTCCTAGAGATGTTTCAAGGCCAACTGAAGCATTTGAAAGGGCGCATAGTCAACATCAGAAGCCAGTTTACCCACTACCGGGAATTAAGAAGAGACACGACCGATCAAGAATGCTTGATTCATGCGGATTATTATTTATTTTAATTTTTGTGAAAAATGTTCCCCTTTTTCTCCCCAATTGAATGCGGCCAATTTCTCCACTCTTCTGAGCCGTCCTGACGAACATTGTGTGTTGTGTGTAACCCCACGACCGCTAGATAACAGTGTTGTAATCTATCCTCAGCCGTTTGACTCTTCCACTCCAGCCAACAACGTAAACTGAGACAGGAAGTAGCACGAGCACAAAGAACCCAGGCCTATGAAATCGCAATATATCGCCTTTCTTACAGTATCGCGATACATCGCGATATGTTGAGTCGCCCCTGTATCGTATCGCCGGATTCTCGCCAATACACAGCCCTATTGCTGATGGTTACTAATTATGTCCAGTCAACTATGTTACTCCTGATTTTTTTTAACATTTAAACGAACTAAGATGCTGCTTCTGATATCCTTCAGGGTATGTCCTACATCCACACAGGTTAGAGTTTTGCATAGCATCTCTTAAAACTACCAAAATGTCCTGTAACGCAGATTTATGATTAAAATATATATATACTCCTGACCCTTACGACAGTGCTGAGCGTGTTACATTTATATCTGCAAAATATTAAATAAATTTAAAAAAACTTTTAAAAAATCATTGTACATAGGGCAGAAGAGACACAAGAACCCCAAAAAAATTGTATGTTACCTAAAGTAAAACCTTTAGTCAAAGTCTGTAATGGCGTACAGTTTGTTCACAACATAGTTGACAAACTAGCTAGCGAACATATCCTTTCCCTTGAAACACCAAAAATTAGTTCATGTTTAAGCTTTGCAGCTATTGGATATATCACACTGAAGGAATATTTTAACTTAAACAACTGGTCGTTTTATTGAGAAAACACATGAGTTTTGTGCTTTTTTTTTGTTTATGTGAAATGTACCCCCAATTATAGAATGACTCAGGGGCTGTCATTTCGGGCTGTTGCAGGTGTGTTGTGGGGCAAGAAGAATGACTAGATTCTGAGAAGGGAAGGAGGAGGACGCTGCATCTATGTATTTGACATAGTTACAGGTTGAGGCCATATGAGAGAGCTCCTCCCAGATGTTTTGTTGCCAAGAATATGGACATGTTGCTGCAGCATGTAATGGAGACGGAAGATGTGGGAAGGCCAGCTGCAATGTGGAAAACTGTGAAGTGGAGACTGCACAAGCAAAGCGCCTGCACTGCGAGGTAAACCATGATACGGGGTCAGCAAAGTGTCCAAAAAGAAGTGAAGGAAGAGAAAGTGAATAAGATGAGAGCAGAAAGGGGGATCGCCGTATGCTGGAGCTGCTAAAAGAATGGAGAGAAACGGTGAGAATGACGTGAGACAAGAAACAAAGGAGGTCAAGTCTGTCAAAAAGTATGCCTAGTTTTGCTTTTGTAAAGACCAGATGACATGTTTTTGGCCTTTTTGGCAATGGCAATTAACTGAAATGCCGAAGTAGACAGGAAATTGGAGAGAATTGACACAACTGTAGATGCAGCAAGGACCTTTCTGGGTGTTGTGGGAGTTTGTGGAGAAGGTGTGCAGCAGCAGCTGCCGAGAGAAGCTTTCAGTCCCTTTCATGAACCTGTGAAATAATTAGTTCAATTGAGAAGACGTGAGGGGTTGATTGTTTTGTTTTGTTTTTAAAGTAGACATTCTGATATACTCCCCCATGCCAGTTGGTGGCGGTAATGCGCCAAAGTCGTGCGCCTACAAAAAAAAGGAAGAGAAGAAGTACAAGAAGAAGAAGAAGAGGAACGTCAAAGTGCGGCGTCGTTTCTTACAGAAGTAGGAGCTGGCGATGCCTGGATTTGATCTTTCAGATATTTTGCTCGTTTGATCTGTGAATGGCGCCGAAACAGGACCCTAAACCTAAATTTCAAGAAGGTACGTCGCAGCCTGTTCGACTTACGAGCTACGAGGCGGCGGAGACCCGCGCGTCGTAGCGGCTAGCCGAGCCGAGGCGAGGCGGCGGCGCAAACGCTCGCCCCGCCGCAGACCCGCTAGCGTTAGCCCCACGCCGCGGCAGCGTTGCAGAAAAGCGGCTGCAAAAAAAAACAACAAATAAAATCGTTCACGTCGGACGGCGTGGCACGTCGACTTCTCCGCGTCCCTCGCAGTAGCTGAATGCAAAAGCCAGCGTGTTGTGGTGTTGCTATGCTGCTAGACAAATACGGTGCACACTGCCTGACTGCTACGCGGTAGCGGGCTAACGAGCTGTCGTTCTCCGGGTCTTGGCTAGCTAGCGTCGCGGTTGTGCAACTGAGCCACTCAGCTGCACGACCACAGTTTGGTGACTTTAGGGGTTTGTGTGTAAACTGACTTCAATCCAATGCCTCTGTGTTCAGGTGAAAGAGTGCTGTGTTTTCATGGGCCATTGCTCTACGAAGCTAAGGTAGGCCATGTGGCTGTCCGGTCGGCGCTCCCCTGTTAAGACTGTGCTCATGAATGGCTTGGTAAGCCTCTTTTTTGGTGCGGGGTGTGTATTTATTCGTGTTCTGTTCCATCTGATCTGTCTTTGCAGTGTGTTAAAATAAACATCAAGGACAAGCAAATCAAATATTTCATTCATTATAGCGGGTGGAATAAAAAGTAAGTAGTCAAAATTCTCAGCTAATTCGGAATTGTGCGGAAAAGGAAAGGCGTGTGCCTGATTCTTGTTCTTATCCTCGCATGACTTTTAGTTGGGACGAATGGGTTCCTGAAAGCCGAGTGCTTAAGTATGTGGACAGTAACCTGCAGAAACAGAAAGAGCTTCAGAGGGCTAATCAGTGAGTTCTTTCTCTTACCTTTTTGATTTACGTTCTCACTGCAAAGTATGTTGATTCTCGTATTAATGCTGTTTTTGTTGCGAAGTGTGTTGGGACACCTCCGTGTGATAATGCACTATATATGAACTCTGACTTGACTTGTTGAATTTTCACTTTAAAGCACAAGGAACTGGATGTGAACAGCCCCCCCCCTCTTTGTTATGCTTACACTGGCTGTCTTACGGGAGGTGCAGGCTGTCACGGCAGTTATTTGCACTTCTCACTCATGTGATTTTTGTTATGGGAACCTGAGTGTGTGCAGCATTTAAAACCATTCTCTGTGACTGATTATGAATAAAATGATATCAATATGCATGGTTGAACTTTGTCAATTGTGAGGGACACTTGCAGCTTTGAGCATCCAATTTACTAAAAGCATAATACACTAGTTTCTGCTATGAGGGTCCTGGGCTAGTCTTCTATATGCATGAAACTTCCATAATTGTTTTTTTAAGTAATTGAAATGACCTCCTTGTGGTGGATACGTTTGCGTAGAGACCATTATGTAGAGGGAAGAATGAGGGGGGTAGCACCGAATAAGAAGATACCCGCTGCGTCGCAGAAAAGTGATGTGTGAGTGCAAGTCTTTCTCTGTAAAGTACCTAAAGTCTTTGCAAAGATGCCCCATATGTTTGCCTTTTTCATATTGAATTCAAGGACTTTCAAATTCTGTCTTTCTCTCTAGAAAAAACAAAAAGAACAAACAGAAGGGTGAGTATTAATGAATTCACTGTACTTAACATATTTTTATGCAGTTTAAGAAATAACTTCTACGTTTAACTGTCGATTTGATCAAGTTTTCAACCTTTTATTGCTTTTGTGATTCTTTGGATGTATTCGTTTATCTGCCTGCTCCTTTTTACACATTTAGCTCCAGGGGCAGGAGAAGGGACCAGTTCAGGGGGAGACCCATCCCATCCTCCAAGGAAAAAGAGGGCACGTGTTGACCCAACTGTCGAAAGTGTATGTTCACAACTTATATTTCTACACAAGATGTTTCTCTTATGTGAATCTTTCATAAAGAGGAAATAACATCAAGCCACACTGACTGTAAATGATCAGGCACTTGAAATCATACCTGTAAGCCTATGCTAGGGGTCAAGGGTTGTGAAATTGAACTATATGCAAGATGATGCTGGTTGTAGATGGGGAAAATGCAGTTGGAAACTGGTTATTTCTGGTCTTGTCTATGATGAGATGTTTAAAGTTGCTGCAAAACACTGCGTAAACACAGCTGTTTAAAAAAACAAATGTGTGCCATCAAAAAATACACACTCATATCACTTCTTAAAGTAATGACAGTACAATACCAACCCAATGATTATCGGCTGACTAGAGGTTTAGGGTGCTTTTACACTAGGGACCCAGGCCCAGATCTGAGTACACTTGACCCCAAAGACCAGTTTGAGTAGTGTGAACACTGCATATCGTACCTGGTTACGGATCAATGAGCTGTACACAGGTTCGCTTGAAAAGGTGGTCTTGAGTACAGTTCATGTGTACTCGTACGGTTCACATCAGATGTGAAAACTGTACCAAAACACGGAAGTGGACTACTATTCTACTGAGTCATTTCTCAACACCGCCTGTCTCCTCTGAAATCTGCGTATGCGTGCACCATGCGCTGATCTCGTATATAGATACGCAAGTGTACTTGAGTACAGAACAACATTACTAATGTGAAAGCTGACTGCCGGGGTGGGGGCAGTCGTACTCAGGCACGGTATGAAGCAATTGTACTTAATGTGAAAATGTCTTTAGAATGGCTGAAACATCACACTTTCATTAGCACACTCTACATCCCTTTTTTCCAGCAACAAAAGTGATTCATTGCTACTGCTAAAATGTATTCCTCTGTGTTTAGGAGGAGACTTTCATAAATCGGGTTGAGGTGAAAGTAAAAATCCCAGAAGAGCTGAAACCATGGCTTGTGGATGACTGGGACCTGATCACACGGCAAAAGCAGGTTAGCGACCAGAGAGCAGTTCTCAACAACTCACTGCACAAGCTTTGCCATGCAATCCGAATAGCTCTGTGCAGTGCAATGCCTCATGCTGTTCATTGTGTTTGTGTGATATGAATAATAGAGGTGTGCGAGCCTGCCTGGTGCCGACACGTTGATTAGGGCTGGGCTCGGGCCATTTTTTTTTTTTTTTAAATGGAGAGGTCTCGGGTCAGACTCAAGCTCATTTAACTTCTCTCCTTTTATTGTGCCCATATTTGTGCAGAGCACACATAGGCCACTGTATGAAATATTGTTATATTGATTATATTATAAATATACATACACGTGCATTACACGTGACAGTTGACCATGCCGTGCATGTGTGTGTTTGCATGTATCAGAGTGCGTCAGAGAGAGCTTAAAGTGATAATGGTGTCGGTCTCGGGTCAGGCTTGGGCTGAAAAATTGCAGACTTTTGTCGGGCCAGGCTAGGGCTGGAGCCTTTGGTCCGTACAAGGCTCTAATGAATGACGCATAATTTTTTTCCTACAGCTTTTCCACCTGCCAGCCAAGAAGAATGTCGATTCAGTTCTTGAAGATTATGCAAGCTACAAGAAATCAAGAGGAAACTCTGACAGCAAGTAAAACAAACATCAATGTTTCTTACTGGTAAAAGAAACAATTATACCTTTTAAAAAAAAGGGTCATTTGTCATGTTCCCTGATATTGAAGGACGGTATCTAAAAGAGAATTTTTCTCTGAGGAGCGCCAAATTTGTCTTGCAATACCACAATGACTTAACGTTTCTTTCTTATCTGCCCAGGGAGTTTGCTGTGAATGAAGTGGTTGCTGGCATTAGGGAGTATTTTAACGTCATGCTGGGGACACAGCTTCTCTACAAATTTGAGAGGCCACAGTATGCAGACATCCTGGCAAACCACCCAGATACATCCATGTCTCAGATCTACGGCGCCCCTCACCTGCTCAGACTCTTTGGTACAAGCACCTAGACACCAGCATACTGCCTTGTTCTCTCTATGTAAGATGGGTAGTTTTGATCAAGCACAGCCAAAAAAAATAAATCTGCTATCACCAAGAAGGGCAGGGAAATGTTAAATATCTGTTGAAACCATGTTCAGTACCATTTATTAAATGTTATGGTGTAAATTTCACCAGGCACATTTTGGACCAGGAACTTACAACATTTTAATTGCAAATAGACCTCTACATTTATAGGCAGGTAAGATTATTTTTAACAAGCAAAACCTTTTGACAAAATCGATTTGAATTCCTCGTTAAACACTAGAACGACCGGGATTTCACTCCTACCTAAAGGGACCATTGGCAGGCAAAATAACCGCCGATTTTTAAACTCTATTTTCTGTCAAGATAAATACCCAATTGAGATGTTAATGCACTGCATGTTAGTATGTCTGTTAGGAAACGACTGACACCAAAATTAACATTTTAACAACTATAGTGCTATTTTTGAACAATTTAAACTTCAGAGAGACATGGTCAAACTTGAATAGCAAATTTGAAAAAGTGAAAATATTACCTGAAAAACAAAATGGAAAACACATATTGCTAATCTGACAAACGTAACAAGTCCCATAAAACGTGAAATGTAAAAAAAGAACTGAAAATAACCATTGAAACGGTCCCAAACAACAACCATAATGTAAAGGCTACTAGAACGACCGGTTTTTAAACTCTATATTCTGTCAAGATAAATACCCAATTGAGATATTAATGCATTGCATATATTAGTATGTCTGTTAAGAAAAGACTGACGCCAAAATTAACATTTTAACAACTTTAATACTATTTTGAAACAATTTAAAATCGCCGCTGTCCAACGCCTGTAAATACTGCAATGCCTCGGTGGTAGTCATGGTGCGTCTGAAACGGCAAAATCAAGTTTAGACTATTACTCTGCACTGGAGAACGATAGTGTGTTTCTAGGACAGAGCGGTGAACTTCACGAAAGAAATGACGTGACCAACGCATGTCATAAATAGTGACATGACGCGCACGATGACGCAAAAATTACGTTCGGTCATTTTGACTGCTCATGGTCGTTTTAGGTAGATCTTATAAAAAAAATGTGCAATTTTTGATCTAAAACTAATTTTAATGCAATATATGCAATTTTAGGACCCTTCAGGGAGTGGCAGGTCTGTGTGTGTGTGTGTGTGTGTGTATATATATATATATATATATATGTATATATAATTTTTTTTCACAAAACTGTTAAACTTTGAAAATCCGAAACGGTCAAAATGACCGGCTTGGTCATCCTAGTGTTAAAACTTGTAACTATGTGACAGCTATTTTGTGGGGAAAAAGTAAAACTGCAAATTGTTGAGTTCATATTTGTACTATTCGGGAGATAACACCTTAACCACTATTTTATTTTATTTCCTTATGACCTTGATGTAGAGATGTACAGTTTAGAAAAAATGGTAATGCTTTACATAACTGCATGTAATAAGTGTTAGTTAATAGGTAATAAAACCCTTATAAGTCCTTATAAAACACTTAACACTGTGTGAAGACTAAGTGTTAATAATGACATCATAAACATGTTTTCGGCCACTAGGTGGCACTTAAAAAACCTTTTTCCACAGGTTGTAAGTCCAATCTGCATAAAACTTTTCCCATAGCCACCCTTGTGATTAAAGTTATTAAGAATTTTGATAGTCCACAAAATGCAAAGGTTATGACTTATGAGGGCCTTCTTACCGATTAACTAACGCTTATTATAGTCTTATTAACATATAATAATGTTAAGCATTTTATAAGGACTTAAAAGGGTCTTGTTACCCATTAACTAACACTTATTACGTGCAGTTAATGGAAAGCGTTACCGAAAGAACATGTAGTCCAGGTGAGACAGTTAGATCTGGATCAGCCTGCAGGAGACAGTCACGTGAGCTGAGACATTTTTCAAACAAGCAAATATATGCACTGTCACAAGTGGCGAGGGTAATCAATCCAAAAAGAACAAATTATGCATAATTTAGGAATGAAAGTTAACCTTAGTACTAAGGGAGATATTGGTGTAAGTCTTGAAATCTACAGCAACACACAGCTGTTTCATGTCTTGCCTTGTAGATCGTGCCATCCATTTATCTGTAGTGTGAGAGGATGCTGCTGGGTTTTCTTTCTTTTTTTTTATAGTTTTCAACAAGTGAAGCATGTATATCAAAATGACAGCGTAGGTTAAATTGAGCAGGAATATAAAGTACAGTATTTGTGATGCCACTTAAGTCAATGAGGCAATTTATGAATCCCCGCTCCATGTTTATGGTTTTGACAGTGAGAATCGGAGCTATGCTGGCGTACACGCCCCTGGATGAGAAGAGCCTAGCACTTCTGCTCAGCTACCTGCAGGACTTCCTCAAGTGAGCAGTCGGGGGCTTCACAAGCCCATTTGTTCAAAACACCATCTTGGGTTGTTGTTGTTTCTGTTTTTGTTTTATAATAAACTGGCGAGTGATTAATGCGTGGAACTAATTTGTTTTTGTTCCCCTTCAGGTACCTCGTGAAAAACTCTGCATCACTTTTCAACGCAAGCGACTACGAAGTAGCCCCCCCGGAGTACCACCGCAAAGCAGTTTAAGGCTCATCGTTTTTAGGGGAATTGGTTTGTCTGTTGATTTTTTTTTTTTTTTTTTTTTTTGGGCGGAGGAAGTTGTAACCTGTTTTTAAAGGAATGCGATTTCACACCAAGCCCATTGAGAGCAGGTCACGTGGGGTCTTTTGTTAACCATTGAGACATGTTTATGAGAATCGGTCCACGAAAGAAAGACTAATCCCTGGACAGTTATGTTCTTTTATAAGGAAAGCTGCTAGAGTCGCTGTTTCCTGTATTTGGTATGTTCTTGAGTACCACTTTTTAAGTTTCCGTTCACTTGTTTAGTGAGGTGTTTACCCAGATCTTTTTGAGAAAGAATTTTATGTTTTCGTTGGTTTTTGCCCCCCCCCCTCCCAGTGTTGGCTGGAGTTGTTTTGTTGACTGTTGACATTTTATAATAAAAGGGTTTTTTTCCATTCTCAACTTGTATCTCTGTTTTGAATGTGGTAGCAATTTAAACAATGGCAGATAGGCACCGAAAAACATCGCGCCAGTCGAACTTGGAAGTCTTGCCCACCACCTTCTTTGAATCAAATAAATGATAGCAATGTCAGCTGCAGACAACAGTTTAAATATTGGAAACTTTGGTAATGGAGATTCTTGAGATTTACTTCTGTATTAAAAGCCAGACGTCTTGGAGAGGAGATAGGTTGGTTAGCATCGTTTTAGCGCCAATAGTATTATTTGGACGAGATGTCATTAATTACGTGTAAAGTGGACATGTGGTTGTAATTTTAACAGTTTTAGGAGGAATGCGGGCCTGTTGTGCCACTTCCACCTCAAAGCGTGTATTGATATGGCTGATAGGGTTTATTTGTGTTGGCCGGGGTTCAGCCCCGGGACCAGAGCGACACCTGTGATCTTTTCCTTGTGTTTCTGTGTAGATCTCGGCTGGCCGGCGGGGATGCGTCTTTGTGAAACTCGTCTTAGTCTGGGTTTGACCGGTTCCCCCGAAGCAGAATCCCCTCGGCTTTGCTGCCGCTGCGTCGTATCCCGGTGATGAAAATCAGCTGTTGCAGCCAGACTATACTGTAGACAAAAGAAACGCCATAGGCATGAAACCTGGTCTCAGTACCCGCCCTCCTCTCACCTCTTTCCACTTTAATTTGTTAAATATCCCCCGAGCGTTCTTTTCCATCTTTGTGAATTTCCTCAGACGAAACGGGCTAAAATTGGTTTCAAGCTCAGCGATTTGCGGTTTCATCAGTGTCAACTGTTCCCAGTAGTTGTGGCAAGTACAATTCAGGGTTTGAAGAAGAATTTGCCTTTAATCCTGTTTCCAGAGCCATAACCAGAACCATATGTTCGTTCACTTGCTTGCCTCAGATTGCTTTAAAGTGTGCTTTCAGATCACACCGTTTAACGGGCTACAAGAAAAGAGGGCCACGCAAAAGCCATTGGGCTTCTCTGGAGAATCGTTTCAGCGGGATACTTCAATGTGTGTCTTCTTTTTTTGTTATTTTGGCTCCATTCACATCCTGCAGAAATGACCCCAAATTTACAGCGATTATCACTTTACCTCGAGTATTAGTGGCTGGGTCAGCACGAGGGCCTCTTCTGCTCGGTTTTCCAGCGGGACGGCTCTCGTGGGACCCTGGTGACACAAGGGCTTTGAGTTATAGCTAGTCCGTTCGTGAGAGACACATGCGGGATGCAGATAATGACGCTGGCTCTCTGTCAGTCTGACTGCTTCATCAGGTTTTGGCTGCTTGGATCTGGCAATCTATTAATACACTTGAGGCAGATCTGGACCAGGCGGTTGGAAAAGGGAACGGGGGAATTGACTCTTATTGTCAGATTTTCATTTCATTGTCCATTGTGGCTGGGGGATAATCACTGGCAGACTCGAAAGAGAGTGTTTTAGCTGTGTAGTATATAATTTGCATGCTCCCCCCCCCCCCCTAACCTTGGCTATGATGCCTCTTACCTAGACTTTACAATGTCTTATTATGAGATCTGCTGTTTGTCAACAGCTCGCCTCTGTTCATTGTTTGGAAGGGATTATTATTCACGGATTTCCTTGTTAACACTTCATAAGCGTAAATTCCCCCCCCCTTTTTTTTAGCATTCTTTTCTTTAATTAAAATGCAACTTGATTGATTTTTGCTGATATTTAGCAGTTCATTCAATGCAACTTGGTTTAGTACCCACCAGGTGGCAGGGTTTTACATCTTGGTAACGGAACATCTGACTCTGGCCTTGCTTACTGTGTGTGTCAGTGTGCAGTTTCTAAAAGAAGGCATTGCTTTATAGTGCTGGTGATGATTGAGTTTCCAAGATTGTCACTGACACAGGAGGCCCCTCTGGTTTTTTACTTTATAGTTTTTTTGCACAGCGGTAGATTACAGACAGTAAACGTGGGAGAGCGATTAAGTTACTGCGTGGACGTATTGCCAATAAAAATGATGCCACCCAATCCTTATTGGGCTTCTAGGCTCTTTAAGTCTAGACTGACCAGAAAGTAAAGCCAAACTCCTGTAGGGATCACTGATAACCCCCCGCCGATTAGACTGCAAATATTAGGTAGAATGTCTGATGAAAGCCATTTGTTCCTTATATATGACTCCTCCAGAGCATAGCCATCTGCTTTGGACTCTCTGAGGTGAAAAACCGTCAAGGTTTAATGTGGTTGCGAATGTTTCCCTAGAGTAGGAGTTAGTGGTAGACTAATTACACAGTGGGCTCAGAGCCTGTAGCCCACCACTGCCAAAGCGGTGTGTGACTGTATGTCATTAGTATTGGAAAATGCATTGGCCACAAAGGGCTGTGGTCACTCTGAGCCATTAAAACATGAAAGAACATACCCCACTCTTCTCGAGGAGGAATTTGCAAGACATAAACAGCCTGTAAAATGGAAAACTACATCTGTGTCCATTTGTTTCTCTGAAAGCCATCCACATTTGGTAATTCTTACCAAAATTCCTTCCAATAACAGAGAGCAGGCGAAGGAAAGGACCCACTCGTCTGTTTTCAATGCAGTGCGGTGGTTGTGCACACGGGATCTTAAAACATGGGGGAGTGCGAAATTGCGGAGGCCTCGGAGCATGTTGAGCCCTTTGCTCAATTTAGACATTCGGGAACGTATCATCAATGTGCAAAGCTTCCCCCGCGACTGGAATTGGAAATTGTTGTGATCTGTAGAGCCGCAGTGATAGTTGAAGAGGTGTGTATACTTAGGTGGGTAAATTACTGAGTAGGAAGTGGATATACTTTCCTAGGTATTTCAAGGGCTATTACGATGACAGGTGGGTATGTTCCGTGTTGCGGCACGTCGGCCCATTGATTAGCGCTGTTGCCTCACGGCAAAGAGGTCCTGGGTTTGAACCCAAGGCCGTCCCAGGTCCTTTCTGTGTGGAGTTTGCATGTTCTCCTCATGTCTGCGTGGGTTTCCTCCGGGTGCTCCGGTTTCCTCCCACCATCAAAAAGACATTTATGTTAGGGTTAACACTCCTGTGTGTGCCCTTGAGCAAGGCAATGGAAAGAAGAACTGGAGTTGGTCCCCGGGCACTGCAGCTGCCCACTGCTCCTGCACAGTATGATTCATTGTAAGAGTACAATTCATTATGAGAAAACGGTGTCGAATAAAGTGGCTTTCAGTCGTTTCCAAAAACAGTGGGTGTACTTGGTATGCCTGCGTACACCCCTCCACTACACCACTGGTGATCTGAGGGGATTGGATAGTCGGGTGTGCACTGCATCAGATCCTGTCTGCACCGCCGCTCCATCCTCCCCTTGTTCCTCTCCTCCTCCTCCTCCCTGTCTACAAGGGTACACCTTATTAATAGGGGTTATCGTATCGTTGCTTTTATTCTGTGAACTCAGTCCAATGTCATATATAATTGAGCGATAAATTAGTAAAGCGAGACACAGTCTGGTGTGACAGCAATCCCACTGCTGCGCCAGAATTAATTGATGAAATAATTTGTCAGTGTGGGGGATCTACAATTTCCAAACCACTGGGAATGAAATCCAATTTTTATAGAGGCATCATTCACGCTAAGTCTCAGCACCGGAGCACCCGTGCTCCTCCGCAAGTCAGTACTCGAGCAAGACGAGCCGTAAAATAGTCCGGTGTAAATGTAATCCGGCGGAGCCGTGCTATAAATAGGCACCACCTTGCCTGAAAAATTTTGCAAACTCTTTTTCTTTTGATGTCGAGGGGAGGATGTTGGAGGCCGTGAGCTGGCAGCTCCGAAACTGTAATGAGACAACCCTCTCGAGTCCGTCTCCCTCATTAGGCGGAATACTGAGCTAAAACACCTTTTCATGTCACCTTGGTAAACATTATAATCTGTACCTCTTTCATCTGCCCCTTCCTTCCCCATGGTTTTCCCCCAGCTTTGATCCGCGCCTGAGTGCCTGGTTATGATTGCACCTTTGTGCGGTAGATGGGTGTCTGTGGAAATGCAGATTTGCTGATGAGCTGTTTTCTGTGTCCACGAAACAATAAAACCTGCGGGCCGGAGGTGTCAGGTCACCCCTGACATCTCCCAGGTGTAATAGACACTTCCCCCTGATGGGCGAGCTCTAGGATTACAAGATGGCAAGAGGGCGCCTTGCTTTGTCATCCTGCTTTACAAGTGTCTATAGAGACAAGGGATCAGTTTGAAGGAGGGAGGGGTGGGGGGCGTAAGGGGATGCTGTGCCCCCTGGTAAACAAACTGAGAAAAACCAACCCTGCCTTAAAAGTGCCATCCTCCTTTTCCGTTCCCTTTGGGTTAGTGGTGTTCAGCGATGCATCTTAATCAAGGAACTTAAGTACATATACAAGAAATATATATATATATATATATATATATATATATACATGTATATAATATTTAAGTTATATCCATATTAAGAGTTTTGCACAGCATTGCCCTTAGCTGCATCAATATTATCAAATCCAAAGGAGTGAGGAGATGTGCGTACCTGCCAATCCCTGGATTGCTTTGAGGTTACAGTTTAAAATGTACTACTGTTTTTGTTTTGTCAAGCCCCATCGCCCACTACCAGGGCAGATGTCCCCCACCACACCCAGCTACCCCCCCTAGTTTTGTTTTTACAGCTCAACTTCTGTCTATGCAATACAAGACAAGCGCGTCCAGTTGTTGCTCCTGAGCCACAGTACCCCTGTTGTCCTGCAGAGGGCAGGCTTTTCACGGGAATGAGCAGTTGCGGTTGAGTGGAGAGCGGGAAGTTGATGAATGAGCTGAATTGCGTCAATGGTTTACCACATGAGTGTCAAGGTCGCAGAATACCAGACCAAAAATAATGAACCGTACCGCAGGGGACAGCAAAATCCACGGAAGGGAGGAAATGCAACGTTTGTCGTTTCTATCAGAAACAGTGCACAGAGGTGGTCACAGTTACACAATGGCCGGTGTTGTGACGATTTGCCCTGCCTTGTGGGAAAAGTCCAATTCTGGCGCTAATCTACAGAAAAACGCTCCCAGGCCGCGCATGCGCAGTTTCACCCGCTAGTGTCCCACCAGAGTCGGGATGAGACCTCAGGATGACGCAAAGTGACTTCCTCGCCGTGTCTCCGGTTTAAATATAGAGGAGCCATCACGCTTTGGAGGGCCCGCATGACAGTTACATCCCCCCTTCCGAGCCGTGTTGTCGGTCAGGGTGTGTGTGTGGGGGGGGGGGGTCGAGTGATTTCACCGTGACCTTGCTGCGCCATTGTGTTCGCCCTCCTCCTCCTCCTCAACGTTGAAGTTATCCCTGTTGTCTGCTGACAGCAGCTCCTCCTGCGGGCGGGTGACCTCCTGCCATCCCGCCCGGAGAGACAGAGAGAGAGACAGAGAGAGACAGAGAGAGAGAGAGATGGCGGAGGACTTTTCTTGACAGCATTTTTTCCTCTAGGCTTGAACGCACATATTTGGTGGGCGTGGTCTGATGTCCCGCCCACAACTTTTAAATTGCGTGTCAGAAAGGGGCCACGGCCCGGCCGGGATCTGGTGACAATGTGCAAAATCTGCCAACTAATGTAACGTGTTGAAAACACACAACGCCAGATGACACGTTTCACCCGAAGTGCAATGCATGTCAAGTAGACCTTCGGTGTTTAGACTGTAATGATTAAATATCGGGCGCGTGGCCTACAGGCAGTGGCGCCCCCAGAAATGTTTCATCGGGGGGGCCAAATGGGGCCACTGAAAATCTTGGGGTGGCACACCAAAACCAAAAGCCATGACTGAATTTCGGGAATTCTATGATGCTGTTGTAGTGTACTGTATAGGCTAGTGGGAAACTGTCAATATGAGAGTTAAGAAAAATATACATTATTGATTTAAATGAACAGCACCTAATGTAAGATATCAGATAGAGGCATATTATGCATAATCAGAAGCATATTCTGCATATGCGACTCGTGGCTGGGGGGGGGCCAGCGGGGGGGCCAGGGATAGTATCAGGGTGGCCGTGGCCACCCCTGGCCACCCCTTGGGGGCGCCACTGCCTACAGTATAACACCTGCTGCTGATCAAATCTGTCTTCACAGCCGAGTTGCTCTGCCGTACACCGATTCGTGTTACTAACACGAATTCGAATGGCTAATTCGAGATTATAATCTCGGATTAGCAAACAGAGATAGTGGCGTACGGAGCTTTGTTGGCTATAAACGTCGAGAAGGAGCAGTAATAGAAAAGTATGTTTACTGTCATTTAGAGGCAATTTTATTTTAAACTACTGCCAAATAGTTAATTACGTTAGCCTGGTATTTCCGGTGTTCAGCTTCCAATCCATAGGCGGAGTTTGACATTTGCGCTGGGGGGGGATGGAATGGGGTGGGGGGCAAACAGTTTTTAACTGACGTCCGTACGCAGTCCAACTATTGTGCGTCGTGTTTCGTAAAGCGGCTTTCTGACACAACACGACAGCGGCACCGCTGCCCCCTAAAACCCGTTATTTCCACTGGCTTGCGCCGCGCAACAATGGTTTTGCGCTGCGCCCAAAGTTCGACAAATACCCGCGCAGCCAATAGAAATGTAACCGGTTATTTTCTTGCGTGGTGCGGGATTCGATACGTGGTGTACCGCACCACAAGGCGACATCACTAACCGCTCGGCTAAAGGCTCAGACCCGTTAGCTAGGGACTAACGTGTTTTATTAGTAGTTTACAGTAGTTTAATAACCTAATCGTTGGTTTAACCCCAAGATTAAACCTACAGGAGCCCTCAGGCCAAACTGTAACGTCATACAAAGATGATTCTTTTTTTTGCGATCATCGTTTTACGAAGATGCACTTAGATTTTTGCTTTGTACTGCTGGCACGGCAGTACTTTGTCTATTCTTACGGGGTTGTTACCACTGGCCCACCCTAACCTCAACCTAACCTCAACCTAACCGTAAAAAATAAGTCACTCACTACCTATTATTTTTCTACTCCAAATAGAACCCGAGATGTGCCCTAATAGCGACGTATCGGACGTCTCCAGTGTGAAGTAGCGCAAAATGTGACTTGTGGAAAAGATGGTCACAGAGCTGCGTGCGCATCAGGCACACGACACTCTGTGTGACGTAGGACGTAAGGCCCCGCCCCCGGGCGAAACTCCAAGGTTTTAGGGCGTCCCGTAAGGAACCGATCCCGTTATACGACGGGCGGGGTGGCGCTTCGCAGTATGCAGCCATTTCAGCGATGCGAGCCAGAGGAGAAGCGGTGTAGCTACTTATAGTAGTGATTTTGGCAGCTAGATGTTTTGTTTTCGGCTGGAAATTTACAAAAGGAGAAAAAGTGAGCCTTCGTCTATGACCAAGAGATCCTAAAATCAGAGAGAAGCGGGTGCAGCTTGTTGGGGAAATCGTAACGTACCAGCCAAACTTGCAGGGAAAACGCGGCCATTTTCAAGAGCGCCATTTTGAAAATGTATCACAAAAGCAGATGGACTTCACCACAGCACCTGTACTGAAGCCCGACGCTGTCCTGGGGACACATGGAGTACGAGCCGACATGTTGGTCAACCATTAAGTTTATTTCTCTTTCTCCAGAAACTTTCTATGTTGTTCAAAGCATTTCTTCCTAACGGCGCATCTCAGTGTTCATCTTTACAAGGTGGAAAACGTGTCAGAGCTGGCGAGCAGGACCAAGGTTTGTCCAACATTAGCAACACATTATTAGCTGATTGATAACCTGGTCAAGCCGAACCCAGCTAGCAAAACTGCTTTGGCTCGGACCCGTCCCGTCCCACACCCGACACGTTCACCCGGCCCACATACCATGCGGAATGATGGCACTTGAGCAGTCCGCTCCTGTTCGCCAGATCTGGGCCAGAACCAAGCCATAGCATGTGCCACCAAAGGTGAACCATATTTGTTTTGTGATATTTGGGCAATATTCACCATTTACCACACGGGCCACTTCAGGGCCATCTTTGCCACACACAAAAAAAGGCCCACATTTGATTTGGCATATTTGGGCATATTTGCTATTATACATGTGGGCCACTTCAGGCTCGCCTCCATTTTGTCAGGGCCAGAAGGCCATCAGTGCCGCATCATTGCCTGAAGTGGCCCACATCCGGATGCTGTCTGGGGAGGCGTTTCTAACGTTGTAGAGAGCGATACATAAAATACATCACCATTCTGATACGCCCACTTGTATGCGACTATGGCAGTTCTGTTGCCACGAGGGGGTTTGGACAGAGGAACGGAGGCGAATATTGTGTCATGGAATTTATTGTTTTATCAATGTCAGTACAAGTGCCCACTAGCTCAACCTAAGCTTCTCCTTAAAGAAAACTCCAACTCCCATGGTTTGCACACTGAGCCCTCCCCTTCCTCCATTGTAATTGTCACACCTTTGCCTGACCCTTTTGTTGTGAACTGATAAATACCAGTGTTGGAGCACAAAAGCTCTCTTTTCTCCTGTCTCCCTGGCCAGAGGTAAATGTATGTCTTTTCTATCTCTAAATAAACCTTTCTGATCTGTTCATTAAGAAACTGGGCTCTGACTTCTTAAAAATCCCACCATAATGGTCAGCTACAAATATAGTGTAACGTACACGGATAAGTAGACACGTTAGCCCTTGGCTAACGGGTCGGACCCTGTAGTCGACTGGTTAACGTCGTCGCCCGCGGTGCAGAGGATACGGGTTCGCGTCCCGGCTGTGACGGTTCCCGGGCTGCCCCCTTAATTCGCTGCATTGGTGTCAGAAGTGGGCAGACCGACTAAAGGGTCCGACCCGTTAAGCAAGGGCTAAAGTGTCTACTTATTCGTGTACGTTACAATATTTATTACGACATACATACAGAGTAGACAGAGGCCAGCCACAGATCTGGCCAGCACGGAGAGCTTCCCCAGTTTTCTCCGGCGCACCCCACGCCCCCTTCCTCCCTTCCCCGGCTCCGCTTCCTCGCGGTGACAGCTAACCAGCCCCAACCGGCGGCGGTGTGCTGACCGTGGCACACGCGGCCCAGCACTCCCCCGCGGCGTCAGTCAGCTCCGGCTCTCCGTCTCTCGCTCCCTCCGTCCACGCCAGCCTGACGTCTCTCTGGTCTGTCTCGGTCATCTGGTACTACATTCGCCTCCACCCGGTGTGACGGTGGTGGTAAGGCTCCGCTTGTCATGCTGGCCTAAGAGAGCGAACCGGTGGCTTAGTGGCTGGTGCTAAAAAGCCACGATCCTGTCCAATTTGCTCTTCCTCTTCTTCTTCTTCGGAATCGGTTTCCGGTTCGAACATGCATGGCTGAATTACTGCTGTAGTACCACTCGCCATTGTGTAGCGTAGAGTAGCAAGCGAAACAGAAAACAAGCAGAGGCTGCTGAGCCTGATGAGCAGTCCACGGTCAGCAGGTTATATGCACTGCAGGCGAGCGGCGGAGGGGTGGGGAGATGCAGGTGGGAGAGATTTGAATTGAGGGTGGGGATAATTTGCATATTCATAGATTCTGGGGGGGGGGTTAATGAGGGAGAGGGAGTAGATGTGATTTTTTTAGGATTTTAACAAGATAACTTATTTTGCAGCAAAAAAACAACAACACATCAGACAATTTATTATATCAAGCATATTAGCCTATATATGTCCTAAAACATGACTGGAGGTGGACTTTAACTTTATTTTTTTTAATTATTAAAATCAACATTTAAATACTAAATGCTATAAAAAGTTTCCCTTACTAAAAAGGTAAAAGACAGCATTTATTAGGCTACTATCGTGTGTGTGTGTGTGTGTGTGTGTGTGTGTGTGTGTGTGTGTGTGTGTGTGTGTGTGTGTGTGTGTGTGTGAAGTCTGCACCAATCACAACAGACCATTTTACGTCGGCCCAGGCCTGTTAAGCCTGCGCACGCACATCACGTCACGGTACAGAGGCTGTTCAGTAGCAGATGGCGGCCAACAAAAAAAAAAGTTATTTGAAAAATCTGTCTAAAATTCCTGTCTGACGTCATTGTCTCTATATTGCCTGGAAAGCATAGACCGTTTCACAAGCGGATGAATTGACAGCGCAGTGCGCCGCTCCCCCCTCTCTTTCTCGCCCCCCCCCCTCTCTCTCTCGTGTTAAAAGTCAATCTAGCTCACCCAGCAGTCGTTAGTCGAGCTATCTCTCTCTCTCTCTCTTTCTCTCTCTCTCTCTCGCTCGCTCGCTCTCTCTCTCTCTCTCTCTCTCTCTCTCTCTCTCTCTCTCTCTCTCTCTCTCTCTCTCTCTCTCTCTCTCTCGTGTTTAAAGTTAATCTAGCTCACCCAGCAGTCGTTAGTCGAGCTCTCTCTCTCTCTCTCTCTCTCTCTCTCTCTCTCTCTCGTGTTAAAAGTCAATCTAGCTCACCCAGCAGTCGTTAGTCGAGCTCTCTCTATCTCTCTCTCTCTCTCTCTCTCGCTCTCTCTCTCTCTCTCTCTCTCTCTCTCCTCTCTCTCTCGTGTTAAAAGTCAATCTAGCTCACCCAGCAGTCGTTAGTCGAGCCCTCTCTCTCTCTCTCTCTCTCTCTCTCTCTCTCTCTCTCGTGTTAAAAGTCAATCTAGCTCACCCAGCAGTCGTTAGTCGAGCCCTCTCTCTCTCTCTCTCTCTCTCTCTCTCTCTCTCTCTCTCTCTCTCTCTCTCTCTCTCTCTCGTGTTAAAAGTCAATCTAGCTCACCCAGCAGTCGTTAGTCGAGCCCTCTCTCTCTCTCTCTCTCTCTCTCTCTCTCTCTCTCTCTCTCTCTCTCTCTCTCTCTCTCTCTCTCTCTCTCTCTCTCTCTCTCTCTCTCGTGTTAAAAGTCAATCTAGCTCACCCAGCAGTCGTTAGTCGAGCTCTCTCTCTCTCTCCCCCCTCTCTCTCTCTCTCACTCTCTCTCTCTCTCGTGTTAAAAGTCAATCTAGCTCACCCAGCAGTCGTTAGTCAAGCTCTCTCTCTCTTTCTCTCTCTCTCTCTCTCTGCAATCAATTTACGTAAACAAATAATAGTCCTGCCAGATCGTCCAAACAAGATGGCATTTCCTTAAATAGGCTTAAAGTGTCCGTGTTCTAAATGAACGGATGCATTGGTCTAAACAAGCCACAGCAAAAAATAAACACGACAGATAGGAGACCATGTTTCACTTTCGCACGATTCGAGCACTATACCTGCGTGGACCGCTTGTAATGAACACCAACTGTCGCGGGTGAGTAATAATAATAATAAGCTATCTCGGCATTGAAAATGTTTCAGAAAAAAGATTTTAAAAAGTGTCATAATCAGCCAGACGTGCTAGTCGCCTCCCACGGCATGATATCATCCACTTCTGTTTTAGTTGGAAACCGTCACAGGAAGGCGAACGGTGCTAACTTCTGTAATTAAAAGGCCCATCCGAAACTGAGATCCTGGCACCGCGCCTGCAGTAACAGAAGACAATAGTGCCCAGCTCGCCATAAAGCCGAACAGCCCAGTGATGCAAACCAGTTTCTGGCCACTTTGTACTATTATCCCAAAGAGGGTTCTGCAGGGTTATTTGACCTTCACACATGACCTGCACACCACTGAAGCACACTGCCAGCCATGTTAACAGTGAAACATCAATTTGTTTACATTATACTGGAGGCACGGTGGTGCAGTGGTTAGCGCGGTTGCCGTTACAGCAAGAAGGTCCTGGGTTCGAGCCCCGGGGTAGTCCAACCTTGGGGGTCGTCCCGGGTCGTCCTCTGTGTGGAGTTTGCATGTTCTCTGCGTGGGTTTCCTCCGGGGGCTCCGGTTTCCTCCCACAGTCCAAAGACATGTAGGTCAGGTGAATCGGCCATACTGAATTGTCCCTATGTGTGAGAGGCCCTGTGATGGCCTGGCAGCCTGTCCAGGGTGTCTCCCCGCCTGCCACCCAATGACTGCTGGGACAGGCTCCAGCATCCTGAGAGCAGGATCAGCAGTTTGGATAAAGGATGTTTGGCTTTAATTTTCCATGTACCCTTTTAAAACATGTAGTGTACACATGAGCTAATTTCGTGTTATATTGAAAACTATGAAATATGCATACTCACACGTATCAAACTTGTAGCGCGCCTGCGCACAATTAGAAAATATTTTATTGGACCTAGTTTAGACTCAATGTAGTGACATATTTCAGCCGCCAAGAGGGGCGCATCGCCCCCGCCTCCCCGCAAACTCCGTGTCCAATCACGGAGGTCCAGGGGTGGGCAATCTTATCCAGAAAGGGCCGGTGTGGGTGCAGGTCTTTGTTCCAACCCAGCAGTTACACGCCTGTGTCTCCTAATCAAGTTCCTCAGCAGACTCTACTGGTTGATTAGTGGGATCAGGTGTGTAACTGCTGGGCCGGAACAAAAACCTGCACCCACACCGGCCCTTTCTGGATAAGACTGCCCACCCCTGTTTAGACCCTGGAACTACATCCATCCATCCATCCATCCATTAACCGAACCGCTTATCCTGCTCTCAGGGATGCTGGAGCCTATCCCAGCACAGTCATTGGGCGGCAGGCGGGGAGACACCCTGGACAGGCCGACACACACACACACACACACACACACACACACACACACACACACACACACACACACACACACACACACACACACACACACACACACACACACACACACACACACATGCATACCTAGGGACAATTTAGTACAGCCGATTCACCTGACCTACATGTCTTTGGACTGTGGGAGGAAACCCACGCAGACACGGGGAGAACATAGAAGCTCCACACAGAGGACGACCCGGGATGACCCCCAAGGTTGGACAACCTCGGGGCTCGAACCCAGGACCTTCTTGCTGTGAGGCGACCGCGCTAACCACTGCACCACTGTGCAGCCCCTGGAACTACAAGTGAATGTAATTTACTACCTGGTAGAGTAGAGAATCAAGCGGTGGTTGGGGTTGCCAACTTCCACAGAAGTATTTGTTGCATCTCTTCTGTTTACCGATGATCTTGCTGTGAAGCACATCTACTTTCCCTGCGTATGTATTATAAGTGCGCTGTAGGCCTACAAATGAAGTTCGACTTGGAAAATGACATGGTGACAATTTCTTGATTTTACTCTCGGCGTTATTAATCGTAGGAAGAGCGCCCTTCCGATCAGGCTGCATCCCCGCGGAAATGGGCCGTAAAATCGCAGCAGTGCCGTCACTCATACCGAAAACCCTTGTGTTGTTGTCGTCTCCCCCCTTCTCTGTGTATGTTGTGTGGTATGTTTATGTGTACATGTGTTCACTGTATGTGAGGGGGCCCTATGCAAAGGGCGAAAACTAATCTCCTCTTGCGGGATAAAGTATCTATCTTTTCCATAATCGTGCAAGTTTAACAACTGACTACCCCCCCCCGCCGCCCCATACACCTGCATTGAACTGATTCTCAAAGATGTGGCGCAAAATGCGTCCCGAACGAGTTCAGTACAGCGTGCGTTTCTTTACTTTCCAAACGTGGGACGACTCCTCGTTTTATTCGACGGTTGGCAACCCCCACCGGTGGTAACCGAGGACCCGGATTGAGAACCACTGTGTCTCTCAACACCGAGCAGCCCTGCAAAGCTAAATTAGCCCAGAGAACAGTACACCACATCAAACAAAAAATGGTGGAGAAGAAATTAATGATTAATAGGCCATCTGTTGGTGGTGGTGTTTTGAATATCAGTGTCTCCCCTAAGACGTCTGATCACCTGATACCTTTGTGTTGGATCATAGCTATCCCGAGGAAGTGACATAGTATCAGTGAGCTGAAATGTTTTGATCCGCAGGGGCCACAGCAGTGAGGTTTTGCACATATCTACTGTGTCGGGGGCTCCCGTCAAGGTCCCACCCTGGCCAGGGCTCCAATTCATCCTGCCGTATGGAGGATATTATGGATATAGCCCTGACAGCCTGCTCCAACCCTGGGGCCTGTGGGGGGACAGGAAACAGTTGGCCCTCGGAAGGCTGAAGCGGTGTCTGGGACTTTCCCTCACGTCTCGGGGACCTCCCAATCCAGTCGGGTCTGCCGCTGGAGCGTGTGTCTGCACCACTTCACACGAGGGGAGGAAGGGGAGGGGTGCGCAGGCTTACCGTGCTGAACTTGGAGCAAACTTTTCAGAGGGGGATTCATTGCCCCTCAGCTGAAAGAAGAGCATAAATTATTTGTGCTGGCAGATGTTCACAGACCCAAATATGCATGAATTTGTTGAGCTGGCAAGCTTCCCTCAGTCAAACATACTGGTTTTCATGATGCGTGCAGGAGCAATTGTTATTCTGGCTGTTTTACAGAGAGCATTAATCTGAGCTGTCAGCACCACCAACCACTTTGGTAGAAATTATTTCGCTCCTTAATAAGGGAATTCTGGTGCTGTATTACATATGGCGGTGAAGGCAACATTCTTGGTGGGTCTGTCATCATGTTACTGCTCTCCAACAGTGGGCCTTCTGTATTTGGCCTGTGGTGCACTGTAGCTAACCCGCAGTTGAAAAGAATATGTTAACTAGATGTTTAAACAAACCGCTGCGTCTCACATGCATACTGCTGTGGGAAAAGTGTACCTCTAGCCAGGAAGTGAAAGAAATCCAATATTTTGACCTGTCTGATTATGGTGTAAATTGTTTTACTTTGGCTGGAAGTAACAGACTTTTGTGGCCTACTGTCTTTCTTCATGGAGGTTGGTTTTGGGGGTTTTTTTTTTTTTAAAAGCCTAAGTGTTGCCACAGGAGACTCACTCATTTTGGTGAGCATGTCAGATTACAGCTGACTGTGGCCCTCTGCAAGTTGAAATTGTGTTAAAAACCCTGTGAGGGTAATGGCGGATGGATTATGAAACGACTCACTTTAGTGTCCTCCGTAGCCAGCAGATCGTTCTATCAGGAGCACTACATGGGATCACTGACCTGCAGTGAGCAGTAACTTGCAATGCATCAACCAGTGTTTGTGAAACATCACAGTTCACTCTTCTTCGTGGAAGTTCTGTGGCTCCAGTAACTCGAAGTGCGTCGCACACCAGTGTAGCGGGCTTCCTACGCAGAAAATACTCCAGAATCAAGCCATCGTCGTCGCTGTAAGATGCAATTATCATAACAGGAGAGTTAGACAACCTGTGACTGTTACGTTCCTTCTAACTAGCGGGGGGGAGAAGTGACTTAGAGCCTTTCCTACAGGAGGGCTTTGGCAGACTGCCACCGAATGTGGTCCCCCTGAGGGCTCTTACCCTGAATCAGAGGAAATGGGAATTACACATATTAAAGAGGGTAAACGTCAGTAATCACAGCGCCGGGAAGATGCTCAAGGACTCATCAGGCCCGTTGCCGCTTTTACAGACTCTTCTCAAGGAGCCACCTTGTTTAACACACTGATGGCACGGCACCACTAGGACGGGCAAAATTACAGGTTTTAGAGTCCATCGGCTGGGTTTTTTCCCCCTCAGTACACCTGTATTCGTGGAGCGTATTTCCCGCTGGGTCATATCCACATTTTAACTGACTGTATGTTAGCACTGCTGGAGATTCGACCATGCTGGTTGATCCGCTGTGGTCACCAGGTCAGGTCGTACTAGCCACCTCCTCCATGTTCCCTGTTGTCTCCTGTCTATTGTTATTTCAAGAATGTTTGCCTTGCGTTTCCTCTCAGAGGGGGCTTGGTAATGTTGACATGAAACAAGTTGTTTGATTGTTTGTTTGTTTGTTTGTCTGGCTCGTCAGCAGAGGTCACCCAGTGGTGGGTGTGTTTGTCAGGTCAACTGAGGTCCACCAACAGAGAAGATGGAGGGAGAAACACTCGTCTTAGCCCCTTATTATATGCGTGTATTTGTTCTTCTTTCGGTTGAGATGACCACTTAAAGGACCAGACCACCAGGCCCTTTGCCCTCAGTCTCAGAAATGAGGTCGGGAGCACCCCTCATGACTTCGTGCTGTCAGCACGTTGACAGAATACAGCCACCAAGAGAAACTCAGGCGCCCATAAATATTTAGGCACCCAAAGAGCTTTATGGAGTTTGTTGTAAAAGGATTCATTGCACACCAGGAGGCTTGTATGCAGCAGTGTTTAGGACATAGTCTTGCATGCAGATCATCCCACAGCTCCTTGCCAAGTACAGAGAGATGAACCAAATAAGCACTTCAGTACTTGGAATGCAAACATCATGTCTTTTCCAAACAGGTTGTGAACCTAAGCTTCTTACAACTCTCTTAATTAAAGAATTGTGGTTGACTGAAGCGATGCCAGACAAGCAAGACAAGTCAGGGGCCTTATATGGCTGGATCTGAAATCTTGGTTCAATGCCTTATTAGCATCTAATAAAATTATGTGCTCCATAAAGCTGAAATGAGCTACAAAGTTAACAAGCTTGTAGTAGACAGATCCTGTGTTATGGGTGGTTTGTTATGTGAACCAATTTACCGCAAAAATAGTCACCGGATGCCTTGGAAAGCCGTTGAATTGCAATGTGTAAATACAGCTTGTGTGTTGTTCTGCTACGTGCTGTTAGCTAAGTTGACATATGCTCCCAGGTCAGCTTTACGTTGATAGGTGAAAACAAACAATCTTTTAAAAGGTTAATGAAATCATCATAGCTTTGCCTCGTGTTGATCCGGTGTTACTCTGCTATGTCTACTCCTCCCAGCTCCCTCATCGCTCAGCAAATCACCTGTAGTACCAGCCAATCCAAGCAGCCTCCGCCGGACCTCGCTCACCTGGTCTCCCCTTCATTGTTCCATGTCGTGTTCTCTGCATCCCCCTCTCATCACTGCCCCCCCCTCCCGGTTTTAAGCTAGCCCTGCCTTTTGATTTTCAGACCCCCGGGACAACCAGACTTCTCCTATGTCCATCCCCACCACCCTGTCCCTGCCCCCTGCTATCTGACCATCTACCCCATGTTACCCTGCTTCTCCCCAACAGGGCCAGAGGGCTGCGTTGTCAGGATTGCTAGAGGATCAGGATTCCTCATTATCCTGTTAACTGTACATTCATCTGACAAGGCAGAGGAGAGAGAGAGAGAGAGAGAGAGAGAGAGAGAGAGAGAGAGAGAGAGAGAGAGAGAGAGAGAGAGAGAGAGAGAGAGAGAGAGAGAGAGAGAGAGAGAGAGAGAGACTGACTCCCGGCATCATTAAGCTTTAATGGACAGCCCAGAAATGAGGGAGAAGCCATAAAAGCAGGAGCCGAACCAGAGTCTCTCTTTAATGTCTCTGATCGCCCTGACAGGATTATTAATCAGGAACTAAAGGAATTTCAAACCTTTGCTCTCAGCTTCCTCACTTAGAGTCTTTAGCTTGCACCATTACATAGCAACCCAGGGTCAGGAGGTCTGCGGCTAATTGGTTCTACAGGATTTTGAATAACAATGAGCTGAGCCCAATTACTGAACTACACAGAGGCGGAGATGAGATGGGGGGGGGAGGAGGGGGGCACCCAGTGGAATTGGCACACAGAGGATGGAGGGAGGAAGGGGTGGAGGAGGGGATGGCGGAGGCTGTTTCATGGCTGCCGTGTCTCTCTCTCTCTCTCTCTCTCTCTCTCTCTCTCTCTCTCTCTCTCTCTCTCTCTCTCTCTCTCTCTCTCTCCTCCTCAGAGCAGGGGATATTAATGAGATCAGTAAATGAGTGCTGGCAGAGATGTGGATGTGCTGTAGAAACACAGCAAAAGCCCTGCCGCCCCAGCAGGAGGACAGCGGCTGCAGCGGCGCCTTATTCGCTATTCCATTTGACTCCCAACATTCCCACCAAACGCATGTGACTTATTCTCTTTGTCCCAGATACTCTTGTTCTTTGTATCGCGCGTTCATTTATTAGTGATGTGTTTTTCTTCTCCTCGCCCCCGACACCGGGGGGGGGGGGGTGGATCTGTTTCAGAGGCTCTTTGATAGCCGCTCTGTATTCCAGTCTGTCTTGTACCGTCTTTTTAATGCCGTCTTCGGGGGGTTGGTGTGCAGTCGGTGGCTGACAGTTCCCAGCAGTCT